>NW_020271758.1:0-192050 GCF_003268045.1 Sipha flava | reverse complement strand
GTTCGACGCGGCCGCAGCCAGGATCCGGGCGATTCCGACACTGCAGTTCTCGCTCGGCACAAAACCCCCATTGCGGTATTCGCTCTTCCGGCGAACTCATCACCGTCGCCGACCCTCAGCACCGCTGACCGCTGCCGATCAACCGTCACCGCCACCGGGAGACAACGCTCGTACGAAATCCCGGTAAATACTCTCTGCACGTTAGTCGCCGGAGGTACAATTAATATCGTATAATCACGTATTGTTATTGCTTTATTTTTTTTTTTTTTTTCTATCGCCCGTCTTGTTTTTCCGTTCCCCGCCTAATTCCCTTGTTCCGTTCGACCCCGGCCAACATCCCCTACCCCCCCCCCCCCCCCCGCAACCCTGCGAACCACTGCACGCCGACGGACAACGACAACGTGTACAAATGAACATTAGAAAGCACACGTTAGACGCGACGAAAACGTAACCCCTTCCCCAACTCCGCCCTACCCGTCCTTTCCGCCCCTGGCCCACCTTCCACTCGTCCGGACGTTGTCATTTTTAGACGTTTCTGTTTTCAGATACGGCAGACGGACTGCGTCGCGATGAACTCCAAGCCCGGAGAACAGTCCAAGTATCAGCTGCCCAAGGACGTTGCTGGGCTTCATTATTCCGGTAAGGATCATTCGTGCGATAAACTCGTAATGACGCCGACGTTAGTTATTCCTGTTAGTGGTCGCGTACGACTGGGTACTAAACGCAGGTTCACTGCACGGTTTCTGCGAGTGAAAATCTGGTGTTCGAGATCGTTTGATCTCGCGCAACGCGAACGTTAATGTAACGAAGAAATCCGGTCGATGCGCACGTCTGGCTAGACGGAGTTTCGATTAGGCAAAACGAGTACCTCGCGACATTACGGTATTCTTATCGCTAGCATCGAGCGAATACGTAATACAACATCAACGCGCGATATAATAATTAAGTCTTGTTATTTTAACAGTAACAAAAATGTTGATACGATGTGGTTAAGTTAAAAACGAGTACAATACGATGTTAAATTGTTCAATATTCATTAAATTAACATATAAGTATAACGGTATCCATTATAGAACACTTTTCTACCGACATTATTAAACGTGTTACGCGATATGTATATCACCGGTAATGTGAATAATCCAACGCCGATGCCGAAAAAAATTTAAGATGGTTATGATAATCATAACAATGACTCGGTAATGTGAATAATGTCTAAAGCTAATCAGGTAGTGCAATATGTAATAAGTGTACTGAAGCAGTGGCGTAGATAGGATTTTTAAATTGAAGGGACTAAACACTTTTCGGGGCAGGTTTGGTTAGAAATGATTTGTGAGTTCACCATTCCCCTTACCCACCACCAAGTTTATAAACGTATTTCAAGCATTTTAAAATTATTTAAATTTTGTTTATTAAAATATAATTTATTATAATAATACATTAACAGTGGTCGGGTGCGGTAGCATCGCTGCGACATAATATAAAAACTATACTGATTATAAAATATAAGTGTTAGACGAAATTCGTCACAACGTTCACGATAACCACTAAAAAGATAGCGATAATCACGGCAGAAGTAATACGCTTATGTACCAAAGACAATACCCGTTTTTTGTTAACATTTAGTTTGTACCTAAGTTATAAAATACTTAAATACCAAATAGTAATCTGTCAGGAGAGAAGTACTTTAGCCCCATAGCTCCCACCCTTTGGCTACGCCACTGTATTGAAGTATGATTGGTATTGAGATAAATTGTTTTGATGATTATTGCGTTCAAGTTGAAATAAGAAAACCTAAAAACTTACATATATCATATCATATCATCTGAAATCTAATAGTATCATATTATAATATCATGTATTTTTCATTTAAAAAAAATACCGATCTAATATTAATATTCATAATGCAGAATATAATATGTATTTCAGTTTTAAAAACTAACGCGATTAGGTACCATGACAAAATAAATTTGTTTGTGTAGATGATTCTTACGATTCATATTTATTATAGTATCAAAATTGATAATATTGTACTTATATTATCAAAGTATCAATATCAACCAACATGGTTTATTATCAAAAATGTTCGGTATGCCATAACTCCTTAAAAAAAAATATTTTTCATATGCTATCAAAACAGGCGTGTAGTGGACACACCGTATAGTTGAATTACATTTTGAAAATCCTAATAATTGAGATCCACTATGAGAATTCAATTAATAAAAAAATATTGCCTGAGATTTCGTATGAAATCTCATGGCAGACAAGTTAAGTTTTGGTGAGATTTTATATGGGGTCTCATGGCAGGCAATTTATGTTTTCAAAAAAAACCTTGGCAGCCACTTGTTAATGACATAAAACTATACCTAAATCTTTAAATTAATGTATATTTTACAAAATAAAAGAGACATTTTATAAGAGAGGGGATTACAACCCATCAAACCCCTTACTACGCCAATGTAGATAGTTAAACATACTTCGTACTTACATTACGTCCAAGGATCAAATATTTAACTGCGAGGTGCAATAATAAAAATAATTTAGTTTTACTGAAATCAAATTATCAATTATCAAATTTCGGTGTTTTCTACTACGAAAATAATCTCTAGCTGCATAAAATGCGTTTTATGCTATTTAAAATGTATACGGAATATGTTGGTATTCAAATAACTGAAAACATAGCTGAAAATGTTATATTATTCTAAAAAATCAAATTATTTATGTATTAAATTAGCAAAAAGGTATTAAGTAACTCTAATAAGAATGCTAGAACAATCAAGATCTGACAACTAGTATGATTATGTTATTTGTTGAGAAGTTTAAAATTATAATATAAGCAACGAAAATTGAAACTAAACTACATTAAAAATTCCAACTTTAACGTTGTTATTTCGTTGATATGAAATATAAATTACTTTAATTAATTTGTTATTATAAGGTTTATAAATATTTCTAATATTTAATTATGTAAAAAAAAAAAAAGAATGTATTTATTTCATATTTGTATGTTTTATTATACTTTTATGGTTAGTAGAATTATATTAAATGTCTTGAACAGCAAATCTTAAAATATAAATGTATCTAACATTTAAAAAGGTTTTTCGATTTTCTCAATTATTTCTTTAAACTCGAGGATAAAATTTACTAGTACTTTAAAACATGCCATTTTATCACAAAATGATTCACAACATATTCCCAAAACATTAAAATTACCTTTACCACTATATCTTATTATGAACATTTCTTGGTTATCAGGTCTACAATATATTAGCAAATTTCTCTCAACATAATTTTTAATATATAATAATAAATTGTTTTTAAATTTAAAAACAATCATTAATAGTGTTTCAATACACATTTGTACGATTTTAAAATAATCATTAAGTATATTTTTGTTGATGTACTTAAAAATATTTTGTGTTCTACCCTGTAAAATATAAATACATTTATTATATACTGTCGGATACCACCATGTTGGAATTGAACTTTTTAAATTAAAATGTTATCAAAGTTTACGAGGAGAAAAAGAAAATGTGCGATCAATATTGAAAAGTTGGTATTAATTTTAAATAAGTTCAAAGTTTAACACTATAAAAATGGCATATAAATATATTCCAAAAGTTTTTAAAACAAAAATAAGTTTATAGTTTGCGAAACTTAATTCCATTAAATCTTTGAATAGAAACGCAGACAAGCAGACCATTCGAGCAATTGATATTCGTAGACGTTCAAAATTTTGGGAAAAGAAGTGAAGGAATATTAATTATATGAAAATAAATAAAACATGTTCCAAATATAAAACCATTTCGACAGCATCTGTTTATTTAAGTAGAAAAAATTAAGAAAAAAAAATAATCCTAACCAATTAAATCTTTACGTCAGACACGAAGCCCCAATAACAAAAATTATCTCGGTTAGCATTATAACTATAGAGAGGATTTTTAGGTTTTTGAAAGCTTAAAATATGATTCTCTATAACCCTAAAATGATCTCTAAATATTCCTTAAACTTGTAAATATGCAGATAGTATGCTCTAAAAAAAACTCTAAAATATCCCTTTAACTTGTAAATATGCGATAATATGTTTTTTTTTCTAAAATAGTTCAATAAAAACATTAAATTATTGTTATGGGCCATTCCTTTGGTAACAGATAAAATATTTAAATATAAAAATTTAAAACAGTTCATAGGTACATTGGATTATAAATATAATAAAAGTATATATAAAAAACAAAATAGTTGAATAAAAATAATGAACAACTTGTATGCACCATTCCTTGGTAAAAGATAAATTATTTAAATCAAAAAAATTGGATAACAGTTCCATATATAGGAATATAGATATTATGATTAAATTTTTTTTCCTAGAAAAATCACAAATCGAGAAATTAATAAAATATGCATTTTTATCAACAATAATTGAATATATTCAAAAATATGAAAAATAGGCTAAATATTCTTTAATGTCCAAAATATGCTAAAATATGCAAAATAAATGTTTTCCTACGAACTCTATGATGGATAAATCGTCCACATTTTTTTATCCTTGTAAATCTGCATAAAACCAATAAAAATACGTAAAAACCTAAAGATCCGCTCTCTAGTTATGACACATGCACACCTGTATACATTCATTGGATAATGCAAAAGCTTTTGTTGTATTTATAAACATAACCCTTAGAAATGTACTGTGAGTCAATCACGCGTGTTCATAGTATAGTTAATGCAGATGATTTAATCACGTACTAATCCGCGTCCTCGGGCCCGCCGGCTATTAAATTATGTCACAATGATGCACCTGCAACACACGGTTTTCGACATAATTCATACGCGATCGTATGTAACATGATAAATAATAATATAATAATGATGTATCCGGTGGATCATGTGGCACCGTCCCCGGCCCCGTGATGCGCCGGGTCCGTATTGTGATGATAATATATCGAAGAGATTACGTCCATGACCAGATTGCAAGACTTGTTTATCAACGACGAAAATGACGAGGGTGGTCTGCCCGAGGAGGGTCGCGCTGGAGATTTAGTCGGCGCGTGCATATAAATATGACTTTTTTTCGCCTCAACTAAACAACGTATCAGATAAAAAATCCCGTTCTATAAGTGAAATGTTTATGGGCGGCGCGCGTAACGCGGAGAGAGTATATGTGTAGTGTATATTTTCTTAGTCATTTTTTTTTTTTCTTTTTTTTACTATTATTATTACTCCTCTATACCGCCGCCGCCGTCGTGTTTTTTCCTATATTTCTTTCCTTCTTCGTTCTTTTTTCTCGCATTTATCTTTTCCCATCAATCTTGCACAAATCCTCGTCGATGAGGGTTACCGGCGAGTAATTTATTAGACTATCAAAACCAAAACCTCTTTTATAGTGCGAAAATACTCGCGTCCCAAAGTCCCCGCGGTACGGCGGTGGTGGGCCCTCGTCCGCTTACCGCCGCCGCGGCCGCCGTTCGAAGGATTATTGCCAGGTCTCGCCGTATACGACCGACCCTTCTTTTTTATTAATATGACTACTTACTGCCGGCTTAATGTGTCTTTTATTTACACGCCATGATTAATTGATTTTTTCGCCGTTATCGACGTGCCGTTTGAACCACGAATAACAAATGACACGTGCTCCCGCCGAAAAAATACTTGCAACCTTTTCCACCGATCTGACTGCAGGCTTGATCGTGTCGCCCATTTTTATTTTTTATTTTTATAGTACCTACCGCGATACGGTACGCACGTATCGTAAAACGTACACGAACACCCGAATGACGCGCGCTGTTTGTGTAACGCGATTTCAAACGATTTCCTTAAGCCTAAGCCGTACGAGGTCTAAGAATTCAATAACATTCTCTGAGCAATAGTGTAGCTCAGTACGTTGAGTAGATTTTATTATAAAACGCTCTGGACCTACCTTCGTCAAACGGGAATACACAATGGGTGAAACGCGACCCACTACGGTAGATTTACGGCCGTTTAAAAACTCGGCGCACGGCACGTAATACTATTGTTTACGGTTATTTTTAGAAACAACGGTGTAGGCATCAATCTCTACCCAGAAAGTCTGATCGAATCGTCTCGGGTGCACTTTACGACGTTCAACGGTCCATATATATGTAATATTGGAATTCGCCGTTGAATCGGAGAATTCCCGTTGCATTCCGGCAGCCGAGCGAATTCTACGGGCCCAGGACACATTACACACTTCAGGAGATTCAAATCGTGTGCACTGAAAACACCGCCTGCGTTATCATTTGTAACAGTCGCACGTCTGCTTCCCGAGCCTACCAGGCGTCCCTACCGACTCCGAGATACGTTTAATTGGATTTTGTGGCGTCGGGCTTCGGAAAATGTATTGAGAACGCAAATTACACGGACAACGATCGACTGCTGCGGTTCCGGTTTTTCAGTCGCGTTCGGTACTTTTAATCGTTTAACAAAACGTTTCCGATCGAATCGACCGACGCGATACACACATCGGATGTTTGCGGCAGTACAGCAAATACGCACCGAAACCGAATTCGACGGCAGTATGATGAACGGAAATCGTTGAAAAGTTTAAACAATAGAACTGCGATGCTTCCGGACGCCCGAACGACTCGCAGAACGAAAACATTGGTAAAGCACGATTTTCCTTACGCGATGGCGAACGCGAACCACATGTTCACTCGTCTCTAGACGATCCTAAGTGGTGATCGAGAGATTTATAATTTTTACTTTTATAATTGAGTATGTTCACGAGTGCTTATGTACCGTGCGTTTTCAAAAAATACCATTATAGATACAGTCGATACCGATGTCTTGAAAACTATTTTACCGACGGAAGAAGAAGATGATGAAGTACAAATGGAAGTACCGAACGGAAATACTCATCGACGGCAATTTGAAAAATAATAATTAAATTAAGTTCAGGGAACTCTTTAAAGTGATCAGTTCGAATTTACTTTGAATGTAACAAGATGCGGTTTAACCTAAGATCCTAGGTTTTTCGTAAGAAAACCATTAGAGAGTTATATATGTGTACATTATATTTTTCTTAAAAACGTCAAGTCAATCGGTCAAATAGCGTCCGCATCGCCGACCTCGATCACGTTGGGGAATCCAACCATGGGCAATTAACATCGTACCATCGGTCGCCCTCCGATCGCGACAGGGAAAATCGTACGTTGATGCGAACGCGACGAGCGGTCGTCCGTCGGATCTGGTCGCGGTCGGTGGCTCGGGCGCGCGCGTCCTGGATCATTACCGGGGTGACAAATCACGGCGGGTCGGCACCCTTCTTACGTTCGCAGGACAACGAAATCGGACCAACGACGGTTATTAAACGATGGCATAATATACCTGATCGGCGCCGACGAACGGACAGGAAAGCCTCGCATCCTCCTGCCGTGCCGTGCACGCGCGTAACAATATCTACCGCCGCGTACGTATCCCGACCGCGCGTTTCAGGTGCAGTTTCCAAGGCATGACATGTCGCAGCGGCACAACTGTTTTTCAATCAGCGTTCATAATTACCGTTTTAGTTTATTTTCAAACTTGTTGGAATACAAACGTTTTTTCAATTTAATTTCAAAACGAATAGTTATATTTATAATAACAATAACATTCTTCCAACACTCTTTAAAAGAAGAAGAAGAAGACCAAATTAAAGGTCCCCTTTCATTACCAAAAATTAAAAAACCTGTACAAAAAATATTTAAATATCGTGACAGTGAAGATTTCATTATACTTGAATCTCCAGTATTATAAGAAACCGAATTCTTTTGTACCTCGTATATAAGAATTTCGTCTTCGGACGCAGAGAAAAATAAAAGTGAAAGCCTTTATGTTGAAAATGGACAACGATCGCTGTAAAATTTTGCGGTGACTTTTCGCGCAGTAATGCTCCCTTAGCAATAGCGTCGTTAGTCGTAGCAACCCAAAGACTGGTCGTCGTGTCTTGTCGCGCGCTTCAAACCAAGTCCGTATGATTTCCGTGCAAGCAGTTACTAACGAAATGTCACTGCGACAGGTCGCATACTGAAACCCGTACCTTGGTCAGACGTCTACGTGCCAGTTTTCCGCAGGCACAACAAGTACGTACCTACAGCGGTGAAACAGAAGAACGTATTTTGTTATTAATTAAAAATTTTAAATGGCTTACTTTTTAAGAAAAAATGGTGTTTTAGTATTTCAATAAAATTTGTTCTGATTATTATATAGTTATTTTTTATTGTAAATAATCCAATGATGTTTCAGTTAGCGTGGTAAATTATTTTTGTTATTTAAAGCGGCAATTTTCCATAGTCTTACGCGCGGAAAACGTATAAATGACGCCCCTGCCGCAAATGTTTTGACGAAATTCACGAGGTTAAAATTATGAAATATAATTTTTAAAAGAGATCATTATTCATGATCCAGCTTCGTCGTTTTTTGGATAACACTAATGAGACAAATGTTCTATCATCGCTCATCAGTAAGAAAAAAGAAAAATTTAACCTCGCAAAAACTACGTTTTTAATAATTAATAATCGTTTTAATTAAAAATAATAACAAAAAATAAAAAATAAATTAGTTTATTATATTAATCAATATTGATTTGACTCTTTAGTTTTTCAATAGAATACCTATTTATCTTCAAATGGATACTATTTCCTCTTTTATTCCAACGCGTAGAGTATTCGATCTATTTACACAAACAATGCGATAAAAATAACATGTTTTAAATACAATCCAATGAAAAACATTTCGTAAATCAATTTAATCGTACCCAATGTTTTCCGGGAATCGATCAACGTGCTACATCATTTTAACCATAAAATATGTAATAAAACTTTACTGAAATACGAAATCTATCTTAAGAAGAGCGATATTAGGTTTCGCGATATTAAATTTATTCAAATAATCCAATGATTAATGGATTAAGTTATATCATAGCATAGGATTAAGTTTGTTTACAAAATTACTTTCGAAACTTCTGGTGTCGATGGATGAAACAATTTAATTTATGACACGGATTTATCTGATTAAACTATAATAATATAATATTTTCACACGCATGATTCGCAGTTTAATTTACAGTGTTATATGTAGACTTATGATTATAACTTATACATTTTTTTATCATTTAAATTAAATTGTACCACTAAACGATTATTTCTTAAAATCAAAAGTTTAAACATTAATTTACCGACTAAAAGTGTGTTCCTATGGAGATAAAAAATATATTAAAATATCATGATATAATATCGCCATATAATATAATATCAGTTCAAAATTTAACTTAAATTAGATTCACTTAGACTAACAAATGCTGTTTTTTTTTTTTATAATTGATCTAAAATGGGTCATGAAACATAATGAAGAATACTTTTTCTATAGTTATCTACTATAAACTCCAATGGCTATGATGTATATTTGAAATAATTGTAACATGTTACAATTGAAACGCATATAATGATTTATTTCAATTTTTTAATAGTATTTGAAAATAGTTCCGATTTGATCGATAAAACCATATACGTTTTTGCAATAAAATTCAAAAATATTTTCTGTTTTAACACCTATAAAAATCTCATCTTACACGCTTAGCTAATATCATTATTTTAATTGATATTTGAACTCCAATATAATAATAATAATAACATTAAAAATCTCTGTAATCTATACTACAGTACATAACACATATCTTGATCAAAAGATCATTCAGGACGTAGAGCCAATACGGCACTAAAAGCGCGAAAGGAAGTACAAAATATGGTTTATATTTTTTCGTCTTTTCGTTCCACGTTACATTGCTCAGTAATGATTCCCGGTACTCATTTTCGGCATGAATCAACGTGAATAAAAATACTTCAGTTGAATCATAAAAATATCCTTAACATCCTTACGATTTGCTGATTGACAAGACTTCACCTACATGTTATTGAAAAACAAAAACTTGTCCAAATAATGCATTGTTATAATATTATCAATGAAAAAAAAATACTCTTGTCGATTATTTGTACGCAACGACGCATTAAAAAAATTATCATCATCCCTGAACGTACTACGACGCATATCATAAATCAGAAAATTTTCCAACCACATATAGCATATCATATAAATACATATTTTTCATTGGCCCCAATATGAATATAATGGGAGTAAAATTTAAAATTTAAAATACATAACCCATTCAAATTGTATCATATAATCATATAATTGTATTGTATTTATATTTCATTATGTCTTACATCTCTTATGTTATATTTTAGAAATGGAATATTTATTAAGAATACTGTATACTCAAATAACTCTGGGTCTCCACACGAGTTTTCGCAGTAAGGCTTAATTATCTTTTTGATTTCAAATAAAAATAAAAAAATAAAAGTATAATGGTTATTTCATAATATTTTACTCGTTATGTTCACTCTGTTCACTCACTGAAATCGTCCGCGAGCATTTTTAACATCAAAATTATAATATTCATACCACTACAGTCCATTTAATCGCCTTACATAGATCCAGTACATACGTCTCGTCATTTAAATTGCACGATAGCATCCGTGCGGCCTCTAATACTATTTACTATTTTGCCGTCGTCGGAAGAGACATCTGTAAAATACGAGTCTGGCACACGGTCGCCGGACGGGAAGAATTTGTTTTTTATGTCGCGTTCGTGTATACATATATATATATATATATATATATATATGTATGTATGTGTGTGTGTGTGTGTAATATGCGCCAAACGGGACCCTCGCGTATAGTGTATAGCAGCGGTGGCGGCCTCGGGGCGTTTTGCAAATAAGGGTAAAAAATAAACATACACACACATACACGCACGCGCAAATTATACGTATACGTGTGTACACGATGGAGAGATGCACGAAGGGGTGAAAAATTACTTTTCGCTGTTCAGCAACAGATGTTCCACATCCGCGGCGACGCGAACTACGCGCGTCCCTTTGCCGCGTGCATTCCGAACCACAGTTGTTTTGATGGGAAAAAAATCCCTTTTGTTATCCCTTCGGGTTATTGCGAATTCCTGAACACGCGCTATAAGCTCTTTAATTAAAATGCCTGTCGTTCTTGGGCGATGATGTACACGCACACTCGTATCCACACCCTCGTAGGCCTTCGTCCGTCAATCGCTCCCGCTCCCGGTCGCGCCCCCTGTCCTTTATACGTTCGAGCGATCGAACCGGAAACACTGCCGAGTCGTGCTGTCGCCCATGCCGTACCGACCGAAGCCAACGCGGCAAGTATTTATAATATGTGTATGTATTATACGCTGTAACACACCGTCACGTATCGTATATTTCGAACGCAAATATCCCGAGCACAAACCGTATGCAATACATGTACTTCGACCCTTTGTCCTTGTCGCCGTCGGGTGGTTATAAATCGCACATCGGGTCGCGCGCGATAGAGGGCCCGTTTCCGGAATTCCGGTTTCCGCCTGTGCGTTACACCTAACCGCGAGTATAATAACATGTTATTGAACGAGGGACGCAGGGACGTGTAACACGTCCTTCTATCCCACAGACGATCGTAACGAGTTCGCGATATATAATATATTTATGTATATATATATATATATATATATACATTATTATTATTATTATTATTTAGCACGCGTGTGACGATATATCATCCCGATAACGATACGAGCATTTTTATCGCGAAAAAAAAAACCACGGCAAAAGACGTGTGCAATATATAACACACCCGTTGACCAAATGAATATATCAATAACAATGTGTATTGCTATGACACAGATGCGACACTTTTGTCGTCGAGGCAGTATTCATGACGCGACTGCGGATGAAAATCGCCAAAATTAAAAACTGTTCACCGTACTAACCTGCGTACCGCAGGTTTTTTTTTTATCCGCACGCGTACCTATGCCGTAGCTGATTAATGGTCGTCGCGCTGTCGTATTTATCCCAATCGCTTTCCGCGGACATTTATCGCCTTCGCGGTTGCCACTCATCACCACTCGTCTCGGATACTAACGGCTTTTGTCTCTTTTGTCTCCGTAACAAACAATAATATTCGAAACATTATTCCGGGCGACACAGCCGTCGATAATATTGTCGTAACGGCTTTCGTTATTTCTGAATAATCGTCACGGGCGATGAACGTCTTAAGCCGCGTCCTACATCCAGGATATATTATCGCATATATTCATTGCCGGCATTGTCGCCCACAAAATTTTGTTTCTCGACCGACGGCGGTAAACGTCAAAATATGTATACGGACATTGTCGAGTACGATGTATCTACGGCTTCCAGACCAGTTAAACTTTGTCATTGATAATGAATAAAATAATAATTCATGATAACGATAATGATTTTCGTTCCTCGGAATAGCTTTTCGAAAATGTATAAATCTTTTTTTTGGAAAGTCAGTGGCCAACAAGATTAATCGATATTTCAAAATCTTCGCTGGACATACGAAAACAATCTTTAAGGCTACCATTATATCTAAAAATAATAGTATTTTCTTTTTACCTAAAAAAATAAATATATTTCCAAAGAAAAATACACGATATAATTGTATATTCATTTCAATTCAAATGCATTCTCCTGTAAGCCCAATGTCATCTCTCAATGTCAACCCACCATCATGTCACTAGCACTATATATTTTTTTCTGTAACCTTGTTCGAACCCAAAATCTTCCCTTTTTGGCTTTGTTAACACACAAAATCAGGATGCAACTGCGGAAACTATAGTATCATTCTCATCTGATACATTTACGAAGTATAAATGTATTTTGTTTGATGTTAAATGTTCAAACATGTTCGTTGTCCAACTTTGTCGCCGAAATTGTTGAATACACGTTTAAAAATTTGTATTTAATAATGTGTGTTACAATGTTTCCTTGGCGTGTACGCGGCTTTATTATTCCGATGAAATAATTATCTAATTTTCGAATGGCGGCCCACAGCCGTTGGTCTTGTATTAAAATCACATATTTCAGAAAAAATGTTGACTACAATTATTGTACATTAATCATTTGATTACTCAAATGATTGTGATATTTTCTTCATTATATAAAACAATGCATTGTTTACTTGAATCTAAATATTATTACATTATCCGGTTTACATTATAAATATGATTAACAAGAGATAAAACAGGGGAAGGGGCATCACCATAACTAACATCTAACTAACAAAGAAAGTAAAAATATATTTTTCATAACTTTAAAAAAGTTATTCTAAATAATTAAATAAGAGTTATTTTTTTTTAAATCTTTAGAAATATATTTGTATTTTATTATCAATTCAACTATTAATCTTGATAATTTTTAGTTATGCTTTACTTGGAAAAATGGAGCAAATTGTTTATGTGACTACATTTATAATTTCTTGTCAAACGTATTTACGATTATAAGCCGAAAATTTCGGGTTACATTGTGTCATTTACGCACTAGTAATGCAATTAGGTAGAAAAGAGAAAACATAAATTTAACACATGTTTTGTGGTAATATATATCTATTGTCCAATTTAGTTAGCTGTCCCTTATGACTTTTATAAGTAAAATATATGTTTTAAAAAAAAATTAAAAACACCATAAAAATAATGCACATTCCTGAGTAAAATTTATATGCATTCAACGTCGTTGAATGAGTTCAGTTACAATTTACTGCATCAAATATAATATATCCGTTACAAAAACATGTTTTATTTTCTGTTTGTGAGCTGTGACTTTTTATTCTGTATGCAATAATGTTTTTTTTTCGGAAATTTAAAAAGAGTATTTTACAATTTTGTTTGGTTTGATTTACAGTGGTGATCGTTTTCAAATACTCGTAAGCACTACGTTCAAAACTTTTTTAATAAATTCAATGGAGGAATAAAAATCGAAATTTAAAATGAGTTACCAAAGTACATGGATAAATAATAAAACACACTTTCTGAAGAATCTAAACATTATTTTTAATTTCTCATTTTAAACAATTATAAATGTTTGAAGATTACATAAAAATAATTAAATATTTTAATAAAGGATCGAGCAGCATATAAGATTTATTAACATAGAAATAGTGTTTTTAATTAGAAAACTTAGTTCATATTATTTAATGAAAAACTATTACACTAATTAGGTATCTAATATATGCCACTTGAGTTTTGTTTTTGGGTGAACACAAATATTTTTTAATGTAAAAAATAAAATATACATGCTAACCGCACTGTACTGTATTACATTACGCCAGACAATTTTGCAAAACCGAAAACCATACAATGGAACGGCGCTGTAGCACAATTTTGTTTAACATAAAATGAAAAAAAAAATTCGGT
Source organism: Sipha flava (assembly GCF_003268045.1). NCBI lineage: Eukaryota > Metazoa > Arthropoda > Insecta > Hemiptera > Aphididae > Sipha > Sipha flava. The sequence goes on along the minus strand of NW_020271758.1, from coordinate 177,778 downwards.
CATAAATTCACGTTGAAAACGGACAAAAACCAAACGGATTCGCGGAGCACAACGGATAATACGTCGTTCCAACGTTTCTGGTCGGACATCAATTACACTGTGCTTAACCGTGTACGAGAGCGAATTCCGTCCATTGTTTTTTTCCCCTCTCGGCCCGCTCGTAATCGTATTATATCATATCATTATTGTATATATGCACATATACCGTCTCGCGCTAGCCCACGGGAGGACGAGTTAAGAGTACGCCTTGGTGCGAGTGGGCACGTGCGGCGGGTGGGTTTGACGGCGGTTAAACTCGGTCCGTGGTGAACAACAATCGGCCGCGTGATTTATAGCGAGACCGCGGGCGGGGTGGGCGAGTGAACGCGTGCGCGCGTGTCGCAGAAGTGGCATTTACGGGCGGCGGCGGCGGTGGTTACCGTAAAAGGCCCATTGGTTGCAGCTGACGTTACAAACAGACGGCAGTCATTAATAAAATCTCGCCTCCCGCCCGCTCGACGCCTACCCTTCCGCGATTCGTCCGCCCTCCGTCCTTCGTCCTTCGTCCGCCCGTACGCGAAAGGCTAATTAATTCTGTGCCTTTTGGCACAGGTGGCCGACGGGTCGACCGACGGCTTATTGTTTCCGAATTACAGCGGTTAGACGTGCGCCACCGCGCAGATTGATGGCCCCGGATGATCAGGCATAACCAGCGCTATCAGGACGCGTACTCGTATTGCGTACTCTCGTGGTGTATAGAAATCCGTAACGCGTACACGTACTCACACGTCGTCCTGAAGCAGAACGTATAACTTGAAATTCGGATGCTCTAAAGTCCTGAAAAATTTTTGAGAATTTTTTAAACAATAAAAAGCAAAAAAAATCTCCTATTTTATGTTCGTGCTCGAACTGTAAAACGAGGAATGGTTTGGCTCGTTCGAAAAGTCTTACAGTTGCAGAATTTATTTTTCGTCGAATTAATATATTTTTTTTTTTCGCAACGTGCTAAATTGTTTTTTTAATTAGCTGTCGGACGATTTAAAAAAATTAAAATAATGTGAAATATTATTTGAATGTATCAATGTTTAATTTATAGTATAAATAGATCAGATCGAATAATAATTATAGAATAAATTATAAACAATTCCAGTATAGGTTTTCAGATCAAAGTTAAGAGTTAGAGATAAAGAATATATGCTAAATACACCAAGAGAAGTAGTTATTTCTACAACAGATAATATACATCTTACTTTTGTTCGATGCTTTTTAAAAAATTTGATATTTAATGATTTATTTCGATAACAAAATACTAAATTCCATTTTAATCGAAAATTTTATCAAAAATTGTTATTCTTTATAATATTATTACTATTAATATCCGTATATTAAATACTATTAATGGTATAATAAAAACATTTAAATCTATTCCAACTAAACTCAGTAATTTTCATAAGTAAAAATGTACGTGGAAAATGTCTCGGAAAACAGTATAAATATTTCTGGCATTCCTTTTGAAAACATTAAAATATTTAAAACCCTTCTACAATTCATGTTTTTCAGGTTAAGTTTAGTCAGCTTTTTTAATATGCTGCGATATTAAGTTTTTATCATATTGGGAATCTTATTCCGCTGTACGATTTTCCTATAAAACGACATGATATTATTTATAATTATGGACCGGATTTATATGCACATTAAATCCTCAAAATATGCTTCTAAAATTGCTGTAATACGTTATAAAATATGTATTTATATTTAAATATGTACTTAAATATTCACTTGAAATTTTGTTTAAAATTATGTACAAATATTTGAAATGTAATATAAATGTAAAAATAATTATTAATTAATACGGTATTAAAAAAAGTATAAAAAAGCTTTTAAAAAATCTTTTGTCGTCAAGTCGACACTTGAATTATATAATATTTATATATATACATATATGTTGTATATGACTAATATGAGATTTGAGTTTGTAATCTGAACTTTGGAAATAACGACCGATCGCAATTTTATCGATATTATGAGGCTGTGAACGTGAAAATACGACGAAAACGAATATTTGTGCTATAAATAATAATATGCACTATAAAACTACAAATATACATCGAATATGCATTTAATAGGTAAAAACGTTGAAATATGCAAAATATACAAGGTAAAATTAGTGTTATTTTAATAAGAAAGATCTAAATCGGGGACAATGCTCATCAGATTTCAAAAAGCTTATTCCAATAGATATATGCATTTGCATATAAATCCGGTCCCTACTTATAAAACAAACTCTGAATTCACTCTTTTTCAATCTATTCCGGTTGATAACTGAATAATATGGTTAACAACGAACATGAAATCGAATTCGTTTTGAAATCATATTTTAAAACAAGTCAAAACACGGACTGACATTTGAAAACATAAGACAACTTATCACACCCCGACGTCAGATTTTCTTACATCCTGAGTTAGAATATACAGTGAAAAATCCACAAACGCCATCAAATGACGGCGAAAATTTTCAATCAAAGACAATACATACTCTTGATACCTTTCGTACCCCATGATAAATGCGCAGCTGCAGGTAACACGCACACCACAGTTCTACGGTTATTTTTTTATTTTTTTCGGGTTTTTGTTTTTACAACTCGGCAACAACTTTTTGCGGCACGTGATCTACTCCATTCCCTCGTTCTCATAATTTATATTTCTTCAACATATACCCGCGGCTGTTGTACTACGCACGAACGCTTGGAAACCCGTTTGAAATACATTTACGTTTCACGGTTTACCGCTCCAATTGTGTATGCATATGACAGCTACGAGAAACGAATCTTTTTTCCATCCACAAATATTGAGATCGGAACATGAATCATGACCAATGAAAAAACGTAACATTTAGACTGATAAACTTAAACGCATTGCTGTTTTGTAACTACTCGGTTTTCCATAAGTTAACCCAAAATTTGATTAATAATAAGTTAAGTAATGCTTATCCATGCATTTATTTGTTTCGATTTTACCAATAATATTATAAAGAAATATTCAATAAACGTTTCCGATACCTGACAGGATTTAAAAACAAAAAAAAAAAATGATTGATAAAGTCATCCGAAATCGAGTTGCTCGCGTACCGCATGGAACTATTCAAACATGCATAAAACTTAAAAAAATATAAATTAATTGAATCACAAGAACGTTAATTCATACTTTTCATTTTTTATGTTCAAGTGAAACGTAACCACAAACGGCTAAACATTAATTAAAATCACTTATAGTAACTAATTGTAATTCATTATTTCATTGTCTATAAATTTTGGCGAATTGATACTTCGCCGTTTGTGCTTTATGAAAAGCATTTATGTCAAAATACTTCTGGATTTGTTCTTAAATAATGAATAATCTCATATGACTGCATGAAGAAAATACTCGCCCAACTTCAGTATTGAATATAAACGCAGAGCTAATTCTTCTGATACACATGCGATTTAGATATATATTATAATTATATTTATAAATGTTATTCGTATAAATAACAACAACAAGTTTAATAACTATTATTCTTGGTAATATAACTATTGACTGCGATATCTTTGGTTGGCCATAATAACTCATAGATTATAAATTAGTATTGTTAAATTATTTTATATTGTACGGGTAAATATATATATATACATATAAATACATGAACAAAACGTATTAAAATTAATAAAATTTACAGTTCTAAATATCAACTATTTTTACCAATTTTATTATTTTGTGTATGCTTTCTTGTTTTATAAATTGGAAGTCTATGTTGCACAAAATTCTGAAATAATTTACTATAAATTTAAATTATAGTTTAAGTAGTTTGTATTTTTTTTTTTTTTTTCGTTATACTTACAACTGTTTATAACAATAAACGTACAATTTTAATTTAATCAAACATGTTAGTCAAGTATTAGGCCCCATACAACATGCAGGCACAACAAAATTACTTGAACTAATTGATTCTGTATTCTTTAATAACCTTTTCGGTTAACAGATCCGAATAGATAATTATAACTATTGAAGTAGCAATAACATTAAAAATAAACGTACATAAAATATACGAGAAAGAAAGAAAAACGCGAGGTTTTCAAAAATAATCTACCCTTAAATTTGAACTCATTCTAATATTTCGTGTTTTGGTCTTATTTCGTGCAGTCGGGGAAAGAATTCAAGAAAAACTTATAACCAAACAAATGCTAAATTACTACAGTTCGTTGTTCGTCTCATATCCAGATTTGTTTGAAATATGAATTTTTTTTTCGCGATTAAAACACTTCAAGGGTCTTAGATATATTAATTGTATATAGCAGGAATGGGCAATTAAAAGTAACAAGAGGGTGAATTTTAAGAACTTCAAAATCTGGCAGGCCATAATAAAAAAGTGAAAAATGGATAAAGGTCATTAAAAGTAACCATTAGCATTTACTTTAAACAATTGAATCTTACGACTAAACCAGTAAAATAAAATAAGTGTATAAAACCTATTACTATGTTAGCTATACCGTTATAGATATATATTTTATTATATTATTATGATTTAGTTTGGTTCAATGCTAGAAAAAAATATAATATCTACATTTTACGATCAACGTGATAAAATTAAATACCGATTAACACTAAGATGTTATAAAGTGATTTTAAAATGTAGCACTAACCAGAAAAAAAAGTACGCGGGCTGCCGGCCGCCCATCCCTGGTATATTTTAATGAACACCGAGCAAATAGAAATCACGGGAAGTCGGTAGAGTCTAAAAATATTTTCACTCGTGAGAAACTTGTATGAAAAACAGAGGGAATATAATATTAAACTATATTAAATTAAACAAATGATAATGTTCTACTCTCGTATAACTCGTATGAGCACTGTGTTTGGAAAATATAGCCTGAAAATAATAATAAAAAAAAAAAAAACAAATACATAGTGACGACTAAAACGCATTTAATACGGTTGGTATAGTTTTGAAATAAATGCATAATTAAATTGTCAACGGCATACTACGTACAGTGGTGTCAAGTAGTATAATTTGTATTCAAGAACTGTTGTTGAGGGCTGACATTAGCACAAAACGTGAAGATGATAAATATTTATGACTTTCTGCGTTACAATACAGACTAACATGGAATTACCTAGTGTTGGTTTGAATTAACGCACGTTCGTGGTTTCAAGTGTTATCCGGAACAATATCACCCTGATCACTTTTAAGCCTAACCCTTTTAAACCGAGACTTTAATAAAAATCAGTATTCAGATTTTAATTGAATTGTCCCTTTTATTTTATCGATTTCAAAATTTTCTTTTAACAACAGACCGTATAAAACATATTTAAAAATCTTTAATTTTTTTTCTCGTTTATTACACGTTACACCAGATCGAAAGACAATTTTACGTTCATAATATTATGTAGATTGATTCGTCAATTAATGATGTGTGCAAAAAAACTGAAAATATAAACGAATTTAAATATAACAAAATATGTTTTTTAAACGATACACGTACAATAAAGTTAAAAAAATATATATGAATATATAGGTGTACAATTGTGTGTACAAATAAATAATATCCAAAAACCAATAACTCTGGACATTCTCATTGTATAGTCAAATTATTCCGTTATGAGATGCACACGGAAAACATCTTTTGAAATGAAAAGGTTTCCAAATCTGAATGAAGGTATGTGTATGTTTATGTGTGTGTATCATGATATTCGTACAACTTGATTATGTACCGAAATCTAATCAAAAGCATTCCGCTTTGCTTGTATTTGGGTCGTATCCGACCATCAACAATAACATCAGTGGTCGATTTCGATTCAATTAGACCTTTGAAAAGGGAAGAAGAAAAACGTTACACGTTTCGCTCAGCAAATGGGGGATGAAAGATTCTTATTTTACGGTTGGTCACATATTTTAATATCCGGCGTACATCGTTGATTTTTGCCCTCGACACAATGCCAGTAAAAATGACATGGATTATTGGATTTAGACCCTAGAAAATAACCCACCCTGAGTAGGATCTATTTTATTGTCCTACTGCTGTTCTTGATAAATAATGGTTTACGAAAATCTAATGGTTTTCCGTGTTTGGAGATGAAGGGATTACGGAGTATACAATAAGAGGTTACTAAGTACCCATATATATATATATACGATTACGTTTTCAACTGTGGTCTACATTACACCTACTGCAACAGTTCTTCATTGAAGACGCGTAATGTCATCTCGGTATATTTTATATTGACTATAAGCATTTAATTAAAAAAATACTGTAACCGATCATTATTTTAAAACAATACTTAGAAATTCATTAACAACGTTAACGTTTAATCAATTATTAGTCCGGCAAAAGTTAAAGTGGTACTTGATTTTTGTACATCTTTCTATAGTCTTGCAACATAATACGACGAACAAAGTATTTTATAAAATATTTTAAACATTTCAATGTTGATGGTTTTTCGAATTCAAAACGGCCGATGTTTTCTACAATATATTTTATTTATTCAAGCATACGCGAGATAAACATTAATATTTTTAATTCTTTTTTTCCAGATTTATTGCCTCATAATTTATTCGGACAAGCCCCGACCAAAGAGTTTCTATTAAAAGTTGTCGATATTCTTATAGACTACATCAAAGACGTAAACGATAGAGATGAAAAAGTGTTGCATTTCAAGCAGCCCGAGGAAATGTTACGGCTATTGAACTTGGATCTCCCTGACGAAGGCATGCCATTGCAGAATTTGGTTGACGATTGCAACTTAACGCTCCAGCATCAAGTGAAAACTGGTAAGATTTCATCCGTCTGTTAAAATATTCATAATGATACATTTATATTTCTCCTCCGTTCGCAATGGAAAACGGTATCGGTTTGAAACAAGAGTAATTTGACAGATCTCGCGTGAATGGTAATAAACATGAACACACTATTTCGAAAAGACTCGTCAACAATACTCATTAGTAGACTTGCCGTTCTTCCCGGGTTTAAAGTCCCGGTGTTCCGGCCGATCATTCAGTTTGATCCGGTTAATAGAAGCTGAGAGAAAATAACATTTAATATTGTATTATTTAATAATGAAACATAGAATAATACTGCACATTATATTGTGGTTACCTAATCGATATGGTTATATACAATAATAATGTATTTTTGTATTAGTTATGAAATATTTAAATTACAAAATTAAATACTTATTTGTATTTTTATACGAACGTTACATCATAAAAAAAAAAAAGGCCAAACCATTTGACGTCCCGGCTTAAGTATTTCAAAATCTGGCAACCTAAATAAACTTGCTAATACGTGCCCATTCGCGCGTAATGTTCTACGTAGGTGCTTACGTATATAGCAACTTGCGGAGCTTGGACGGCTGTTTGTATGGAGAAGCATATGCTTTTAATGTGTCATAACTTGCCTCGGGGGACGAGACTTGAAGTGCCGAGTTACACATTAAAATGGTTGCGACTCGACCGCCCTCGATGTCTGTGGCCCGGGACAAGTGGTGCTCTACTCATCATTATACTGTCACCGGTGTGCGTGACAGCTTTCGACGCACGGAAGAGCAATAGAGAATCGTTCGCCTAACGTTTTTATGATATACGATCAAGATGAAGCGCTATAATACCTTTACATTGCGTGCGTGTACATAGGTACGATGATAAAACAGGAATCATTTTATAGATATACGTTTAGGTGTGTCCAATACACATGTATACTGTTTAAGGAAAATTTTGTCCGTGAGAGCTAGATGCACATGGTCGTGACCTGGAGTGGTGGTAGGGGGCGGTGAAACACCCCATCTGTGTGCAAGAGGTTCCAGTAGCGGTACCAAGGATGGCATTGATTAGAAAATGTCATGCCCTACCACTGGCCCTACCACAGGATAAACCTAATAATTTGGTCATTTTTAATAAGTAGAAAAAAAATGTAATCGTTCACCGTATAAACATAAAAATACTAATAGATTATATTAGAATAATAGAGATACTAAGTGGGTACTGTGATATATTATTACATCATAACCTAAATTCGTATCTCATATTATATTTTTTTTATTTATAGTTAAGAAATTGTCATTTTTGCAACGCTAAACCTTACAATTTGTAGCCCTATCTAGTAAAATATCTCTGCCTCGCCATCTCAGAGTTCCCTGCTGTTGGGTTTCCAAAATAAATTTCGATTAATGCAACACTCATTCACTATACTTTAATTTCAAATATATCATTAAAATTGATATCTGTTATACCGTTTGGGTAAAATTATTATTGTTTTTCCATTAAAATCCCTTGAGACGTAATAATGAATGTGCAAAATTGCATTCTTGGATGAAAATATTGTAACATAACGCTTAGGTAGATAATAAAGATAGAAATAGATTATTTCAGTATTTTTTCGTTCTATTCTTGCATGGCGGTTAATATAACTATTGAGAAGGAGAGGAATCTTCAAATATTTCCTTTTAACAACTGTTCACATTTGTCCTCGTTGAGTATTATTAACCCGAGTAGTCGGGTTATTTTGAATTATTAAAAAAAATTTACCACATTCTAGATCCAATAGTATTGGTGTTTTTATTACATTTTAAAGTTGAATAATTTTTATTTTATAACGTTTTATATTCATAAACTCAAAAATATTGAATCGTAAATTTTATGATTAAACGTAGAATTTTCCATCAACATTTCACAACTGCAAAGATACACTCCAAAACGAAAATATCGTAATAAAAACATTTTACAATAAATGGTAAAATCGTATTCATGTGAATTGGTTTTAATTTTTATATGCGTTACTATAAATATAAATTGCAATAACGAATATGGTTATGGTGCGCACGCCAGTAAGTATATTTATGTAATCACACCAGTAACTGAATGCAAAAGCAACATATGTGTACATCAAACATCGAGCAGTGAAAAAATATCAGTGAACCCAAAACAAGGGCATAATCCGTTCACCGTACTGTAATATAGTTGTTATCGCAATGACACCCCCGTATTCTATACGAGTATCCTGCGGTTCACGCACATCTACGCGTCGGAAGGACATCGGTGCGTAAATAATCTTGAAAACCTGACATCGCAGATGTGCCTGTCAATCGCACTCGACGATTTAATGTACCCACCCCATCGTTTACTGCGTGGCAACGGTGGTGCTACGAAATGCCTTGCCCACGGGTTAGGGGGTGCACGTTTGGCCGGGGTAAAATCGTTTTTCAAACAGCCCATACGGCCGATCGTACTGCCACCGTTCAGGGGTGATTATCATTACGGTTCGCAGCGCGTGTGCGTTTCGCGACATCCGTGGTCCTGATGTCTTCGCCATCGTAAATCTTGAGTCTAATCTCGAACAACAATCGTTTGGAGAACCTCTAGCCCTCTGCGTACATCATGGTCGTGTACAGGATTCATCATTGCGAACGGTTTCCCGTTTTGCGGTCAACAAAATCGAATTTTCGCTATCGGGAACTCCGTCCCTCTCCCAACTCGAAAAATTATGTACGGAAAAAATAGTTTACGTTTGTGCACGTGCTAATCTGCGTACAGCCCATACCGTGTACGTTTAATTATGATGTGTTAAATCCGAAATGGTCACCGATAACGTAGGGAAATGCGTGAACATTTAATCGAGCGACTCTTAGTGTTTGTTTTTAAATAAAAATAAAAAATGTATTTTTTATTTAATTGGAAATAGTTTACTGGATAAAATACTGCGAACGCACGTGAAACGGAATTTCCGCTAGAATTTTCAAAACGAATTTCAAATGTTTTAATGTATCGTCGCAACGCAAACGTTATACGTCACACTATAATACTGTTGCAATAATGATTTGCCGTCAATTCGTCACTTCCTTCAGAACCGTTTTCAATGTGACAACGTAACATACCGTTGCTTTCAGGCGAATACAATGCCAACAAGACGAAATTACGTTAATATTTGGTGCCAGCATTTCGCCGACTACGTTTTTGATTTGTTTATATTGTTTTAGCCCGTCGTAACGGTTCGATTATGGGATGTCTAATTTTATCGTTTCAACGTTAAGTCATATTTACACTTCGCCACGAAACGCATATAAATGTACGTCGAATCGCTCATAACATCCATTCGACGTGTAAATCAAATACGTCCCTCGATCACTCTCTCACTCTCTCTCTCTCTCTCTCTGAGACATTGCAATTCGATTTCATTCAGGAATACATTAATATTGATAACAATAAACACGGGTTCTTCCTATACAAATCTCAGCCACGCATAAATTTACTCCACGTAGACGTAGATGATAATGGATTATATTATTCTTTTCAATTTATGCAAATGTATTATAATGTCTAACACAAACTATTCCCGGAATATAATACATCCATCATGGAGTAAGAGATAAAAAAAAAATGATTCCGATAGCTGCAATATTCTCCCGTACGGTATGGTAATAAAAATAAACTTCAAGTGTTAAAAAGTTTTTATATTTATGGAAAGAAATCTTATCGACGCGTTCGATAATATATTTTTTAATATTCTCCTACGTTGTTGAACATTTCCTTTAACTTTTCCCCTCCGCCGTCTGTAAACATTTTTTAGTCCCGGTGAAAACTTTTTTATTATTTTTCAAGTAAAACTATTCTTGGACCATATCTGCTCTAGCGCGTGGTTTTTATGCTACAATTCAGTCGTAACCTCGATGTAATCACGCACAGCTTATGCGTACCTACGGTTATACTCCATTGACACTTATAGTTTTATTTTTCTTCTAAATCGCCCAGTTTTACTACGTGACATATTGTTAAAATTAATTAAAAATAAAAAAAATGGCGATTTCCAGGGGTCGTGTAAGATATAAGAATGGGTAAATTTTTCTTATAATTTGTAAATCGATGTATATCATTGGTTACAAAAAACGGTTCTGGGCGAAGGAGGACGAGTGGATTTGCCTTATTTGTCTTGTATGTCTATTGCCTTATATGTATAGATAGTATGTATCTTATCTATACTATTTTAATTTTATAAATACCCAATATTTTCATAATCAAGTCGTTTAAAACAAGTTTTCCGAAAAGCAATTGCGTTTAAGTATAAACTAACATGGACTTTGATTTCATATTAACAGTTACAGTTATTATTATCATATGTAATTCAAAATTAATTATACTTAAGTAACCAGTTTATATTTCAAATCCTGATTGTTAATATTTTTAAACAAAAAAAAAAAAAATAACTGATATAGTTTAATCGAAATCCATATAAATATTTATTAATAAAATATACAATTTCATCAACATTTAATATTCCAATGCTTATATTAATGTATTTCAACTTAAACAGAAACAATAAAAAATAAAAAGAACAAATAATATCGCTAAATAATGTTCAAACCAATATTTTTGTATTATTCCTCGTACAAATTATACTTAAATAATTCAAGAAAATTGTAATTATTTTTTTAATTTTCAATTAATAAGTATTATACTAATCATTTTATAATCTCAAAGATCCAAAAGTATGAAAACTTTTTGTTTTAAATTGTCCTCTCATTGAAAAATTTAAGATAAAAATCACTTCAAAATTCACGTGTAAAGATAAATATTATGAGTTTGATAAAACGTTTTTGATTTTAGTATTCGATTAAGTATGACATGCACACGATTTGTGTTATTATGAGTTTTTTACTGAACGAATCTCAAACTAAAATACTTAAGACTATATTATAACTGTTTAGTTATATTAATCAGCTTATTATTATCAAATTAAATTGAATGGAGTACACGCAAATGAAATAAACCCCCCGAAAAAACTAACTGGATCTGCACTCATTGTATCTGCTTTGCATCTCGGGTTGGTTTTTTCAAAGTGAATTATTTAAATGTTCATTATGCATAATAATTATATCATTCGCAGCAAAAAATGCTAAAAATGTTAAGAAATAGTCAAATTAGAACCGGCCAAGATATTAACAGCTATAATACGCATCCCGTTTTTCTTGTGAATGAGTTTTCAAGCCGTACTCGTTTATATTCATCCGCTTACTCTGGCTCTCGAGAATCCATATTATTAACTTCCAAGTGGCCCAAAATACGATGTTCGATCGGTTGCCAATTGAATCGAATGGTAATGTGCTTCAAGAATCGGAATGCTATCAAGTTTGTGCACCCGCGAGTTCGAACTGAAAGTAAAATTTTCCTATACTTCGTACGTACATCTAAGGCAGTATAATATATCCACAGAATGTGTAAACAAATCGGCCGTAACGCTGCATTCAAACAAATCAATCAGACATTATTAATATCACATATTAAACAATGATATTCGATATAAGTATAGCAAATAGAAAATCAAGTATCATACATTTAATGGTGGTAGTCGATACAAACAAAAGGGAAAATTGAGGGAATATCACCACCTTTAAAGTTCTTCAATATGCAGTTATAGTGCACACGAAAAACATAAAACGGTTGAGCGCTTTTTTTTATCAAAAATTAACCATGCGTTCGTCGTATCAATATACCATTGTAATACAGATAACCAGTGGCGGCTCGTGTATATGTGCACAAGTGCACGTGCACTACCTACCCAAACTCAAAAAAAATTGAAAACATAAACCATAATAGTACAACTAAATACCTGTAGTGTTATTAAGATTATTTTTTAAAATATAAAAATATAAATTCAGAATATTATGAAAATAATATAGTATTTAGATGGGGTTTCCGAAGGCCAAACGGGCAGGCGGTTGTCCACGACGAAACGGTATCAGTGTGTGTGTTATAATGGTACAGTAGTGCACACTATTAGTGTGCACATTTATACAATGTAAAAATTAAAACAAGTTGAAACACGCAACGCGCGTTTTAATGGATTTATGTGGACATTCGTTTCTGTGCACATAATCAATTAAATTGTTTTCGGTGAATTATTTTCTATGTCGCCGCGCCGTTACGCATTGGCATCGGCATTATAATTTATTTTTACTCACATTTGTTTATAATACTCCGATTATCAGCTGATAATGTTAGTCATTATCTTAAATTCAAAACAACAATCGTTTTTCTGTTTACTATCGACCACCGACGTTAACGTATGTTATTATTCGTGTAACTAACAAACAGCAATTAATTTATATATATATATAGATAATTATGTTATATGTACCTATATCTATGATAAAATTAATATTTTTTTTTACCCACCTACAATCTTACAAATTATTTGTGCACCACCTTATATGAACCACTGCCACTGCAGATAACTGAAAAGTAGAAAACCTGTTTTCTAAAAATCGCATGAATTCGTCGTGCACGCTACTGTCGTAAAAGTAAACTCTTCAACATTATCTGATTCTGAAGCATCGGAAACGCATTCAAACGGAAAATCAGTGGGACAAAAATAAAGTACCGATGCAATCAATGCCGTCAATTTTCGTTACATTAGATGTCGACAGTGATACGAAGTGAAATCGCAAGTAGAACCAAGACGAACCAAAACTCATCCATTTAACAATCGAAAAATTCGTTAGATGATTCAACAATGTAATTCGACAGTCCAACATTTGCATTTTGACAGTGCACTCGTGTACCAAACCTTTTAAAAATCGCGAGTAGATTCATAACTTATCAATACACACGAATAAGCTTAAACAGCATTATTCATGAACACTACTTTGTTTTAAATGTCGTAATGTTACATCAGTGTCTGTATTGATTTGTTTTGATTATATTAAAACACGCTTGGTATGCTTCACGTGTCGATTTTAAAAGTCTCGATTGTACCTTTTAATGTGTATAACTGTTCCTATTTATGAAAATCTGTCTTCAAAATGTCTAAACAATTTCAGTCGACAGTAATAGTGTCACGTTTTAAATTTACATATAGTCTGAATGTGAACTATTTGTTTGCCGAACGTCATAATAAAATCGCGAGTCTGTCCAAGGGACTTTTTGCAGATTATGTTGACGTTTCAAATCATATAAAATAATGTATCGTCACGAATCCGAAGGAACCATCGTAATCATGGCAATAATCTTAGACCGGTGTACATTCGATAAGAGACGTTACGCTGATGTCAGATTAATACATTCAAGGCGGTAAGTTATCACAGCAAACGGTGTCTGATTTATGAACTGCTTAAGAAAAACACTATCGTTTGACGCACAGGAACGGGCGACAGCGTCCACCGTGTTCTTTGGATCGATGAAAACCCAACAGATACAAGTACTTTTGATCGTTAGACGAAATGCAGTTTAAAACTCGTGCGCTGACATTGAGCTTCGGCCGAGGAATCGAGTTTATATCAACGATCTATTCGACGGAAAAAACGCTGATCTCTAGCAAAAAGTGTTTTCCGGTTATACCTACCGTGATTATATTTTACTTTTTTTACGTAAGTTTATCCCGCTTCGGGTTGTTCAACACCGGTGCGTAGCGCATACGTTTTTAGATCGTGATTTGTTATGTTCGTAGGGGCGGATCTAGGGGTAGGTTCAGAAGGTCAGCTGACCCACAGTTAATAGTTGTCGACAAAATTGGCCTCTTGAAGACTTCTCATATTTTTTTAAGTGAATTGACTGAAGTTAATACCATACTGGGCCGAATACCCCAGTTTCCACCCCTTCCCCTAAATAACGTCACTTGTTTAATTGTACAGTAAATCACTTTTATGCCGCACCTCATGTAAGACTCCACAAAATATAATAAATGTTTATTTTTTCAATAATAACTATGAATAAACTTGAAAACACATATAGTGTGTTTTTTTATAACAACGTATATACTTATAATTCGGTTTCAGACCATATAAGTGGCCTGAAATAGCCTGACCCACAGTTCTCCAACTGTGGATCCGCTCCTGTATGTTCCTGTAAGGTTAGGATTGGATACACACGTCCGGCAACGTGCAGTGCACCGCGGCGGGCTTTGTAGAAAGGAAAACGTAAAATAAAAATAAAAAAATCGAAATGTAGTTCTGGGGAAAAGGACGAAAATAAAAAAGTACGCGAACAATACCGGTCGAATGGGTTATTCGGCGGCGGACGGGCGAACGTAATGTGCCGTATGATTGTGCGAACGACGCGCGCAGATTATGACGCGATACCGACCCGCATCAAGGGCCCGGCACGAGTACGGGGGGAGCGCGCACGCGCGGCGGTGAGGCGGGAGGTACGCCCTCGGAGCGCGGCGGAATCCGCCCCGACGAGCATATCCGTCCGCGAGCGAGTGCGGCCGACGGCTGGCGCGGCGGAGCGAGAGACGGGCGCGGACGCGATCGGCAAAAAGGCCATTAGCCAACTGGCCCGGAAAAACGTTGAGTGCGCGCGGGATTTGCGACGCGCCCTACGTACACCTCCGCTGCGCGTACACAACGGAATATGTTTACCTCTCTCTTAATCTCACTATATCTCTCTCTATCTATCTCTCTCTCTGCGATCGACACGTAGAAAACCGAAGCTCTCGATCGCCCCCGTCACCGCTCATCCCGGTCGATTTCCCGCGTTTTTGAACACCCCGACGAGATTTCGTACGGTCTCCGGGAATCAACGATCAACGCGTTTCGTCCGTTATGTTTACAATCGATCTGCATAATCCGATGTACATAGTCTCGGGGTAGCCGAAATACGCGCGGAACAATCCTGGCCGGGACGTAGTTTCCAATGGATTACTACCTTAAACTGTTCAAAGCCTAGTTTGTCGTAGCTGTTGATTGCGAAACAAGCATTTCTAGTGAATCGGTATGGTAGTTCTGATGGTTCGCTGAACTACCCGGAACCATCATCACGGAACCGTTTTTGAGCCGGTGCCAATATTTGTTTAAAATCCCTTCTTGTTGCACGTCTAGAGCAGTAATCGGCAAACTTTATGGATCATTGGGCCACATTCGAAAATTAAAAAGGGTACAAGGCAATACAAAAAAAAAAATTATGATATTCAATGCCATTTGCTAGTTTTTGAATTTAATGCGAACCGTATAAAATAGACGTGTGGGGCAGTTGCCGACCACTGGTCTAGAGCATCGGAGAGACCGCTGTGTTAAATTTATAGTTAACACATTTTGCCATTTTTGAGATGTAATGGTGATCAATGATGAGCGAGTGGTACCTGCCGATGTCCGGTAAGAACACTGTTAGTGTTCAATCACCTTTGGGTATTACTCGCTGCAAAAACTATGCATTTTTAAATGTAAATCACCCGAAATAATAATAAAAGTGTCAACAAACTAATTCCATCGCCATCTGTTTTCTTGAATTCGACGTTACTCTTCCTGTTGTGATTAAAATGTAACACTTCGACATATCAACATATAAAAAAGTTCTTGTAAATTAATCTCTTGTACAGAGATAAAGTTGTGAGTGTTTATCCACCAGATTTTTGAATTGTTCGATATTTCTTTACGTATATTACCTAAAAACAATATAATCCGTATTTTATTATCGAGATCTGCTATATTTTATAACATCAGATTAATTTGTACTTCTTGGGCGAAAACCTGATCTTCGAACGGTGTATATACTCATTTCGTTTCTTCGCGAAATGTCATAACAACAGTTTCGTTCATGACATCATGAGTAACATTCTAGGTGTCGCACAAACAATTTCGGAATGACCCTCGCCAAGTAACGTATCCGTGTCAGTATACTAAAATGTAATTTGGTTAGTAATTATTTATATTAAATATGTTTTTTATTCGATTGATTTGATTAATGCTGCTGTGTAAATTTGTCAACTGTCATAACATATAATGTAATTTTTTATAAATTTCAAGATTTTTTCAAGAACTCATTTTAAATCATCACACTTTTATGAAGTTTTATTAAAAAATAAAGTTTTGTCAGCCAAAGTTCACACAGTTTTATATTAAAAGATAAGCGATGGTTATATTTTATCAAGACGTGACAGGACAACATCCTATTCAAGTAATAAATATAAAATATTTTTCTTCGATTAATTAAGAATTCCTTTACATTTTTTTTTTCATTTTACTCGTATTTCGTTATTAATGACAAGGACAAGCCAAGAAAGGCTCATGTTAATTGTTATCAACAGTAGATTTATTTTCACCGAGATCGACGTGATGGAAAAATATAATATATATATACAACAATATTCCATTTTAATTTAAGGTTTTTATGTTCAAAATACTGAAGAGTTTTGACATTATTTAACACGTTGATTGATGAATGATGAGTTATTATTAAAATTTGTAACTTTTTCTTTTCATAATTGAAAAATGTTTGATGACTAACCATATAAATACGTACAATAACCTTAAAAAAATGTAAATCCTTCCCGCGTTGCGTTATTGTTACTAGTTTCGAAAAGTTCATCAAATTGGCTTGAAGCCATACAGCTTGATTTTATGATTTGTAGGATTTGATTTATTAAATTTGATTATTACACATTATATTTTGTTTGTCAATTTACATTTTGTATTCTAGAAATGAATATTTTCTCTTTTTTTAGAGTTTTAATATGCATTACAACGTAAAAAAATTTCACTGAGTTACATTTTTACACTTACTAACTAAGTAATAAGTTAAGAATTCAAATTTCATTTATATTTGATATTTGATAAATATAACATAATGGTTTTTTTTTTCATTCATCAGTTTTATAAAGTGCACATGACGTATTCTTATGTTGGTTATTTGTAAAACGATGAATTACACATAAAAAATTGCAGAAGATTTCGCTACTCGATAAATGTTTTCACAAAATTACAATTAAACATAAAAATTCTTAAATTTGTTTTAGAATCTAAGATGAATATAAAACAAATGGCAAAAAGTTATTTATATTTGTCGAAACCCTGATACATATTATATTTTTAGACAAATTGAAAAATATAGTAATTTTTAAAATTAGTATAACTATTCCAAAACTAAACAAAGAATATTGTACGCATATAATGTATTATGTTAATAGCGTACCCACATAATCATCACCGATATACAATTATTTAATAACACTTACATTTAAATTTTCATATTTTTTAAACGTTATAATATAAACTTTTATGTGTAGTATTTAAATATAGCAATTTAATATTAAGTTTTTCATAACGTATTATTTTAATGAACATCAATCACACGGATGAAAAACGTTGATATTTTTAATATAATTAATGATAACAATTAAAAGTAATCTATGTTCAACAACAAGTTACACATTTATGGAAAACTGTTTGGCAAGATAATTGTTTAAGAAATAATATTATTCTTTCTAGATAAAAAGCATAACACTAAAGCGTTTGCTTTGACGTTTTCCCTGCATTGTAAGATCAAAATGTTGAAAAAAAAAAGTCCCGAGTAAATGTATTATCATATTTTATATTTTACACAGGATCATCATGTAGATAAAAATATATTTGTATTAAAACTGTGTTCCAGACATTTTGGTCGTATTTTACTGGTGAATTACAGTAATGGAAGTTAAAAGATAAAACTAGGATTTTTTACATGATTTCCCGTTATTATAATACTCAAAAATAAATTCGAATATATATTAAACAACTTTTAAATGTCTTATATTTTTTCTATTTCTTCTCAAACTGTTGAAGTATATATATTTATTTGTATGTATGTATTATACGAGTATATATCTTTAAAATGTATAATATTTACCAGGATATTTTTTAATGATTTTTTTTTCGTCCGTTATAATAAATAATGTAGTAAGTGCAATATTTTATTTTTTAGATTCGTCATAAAAATAAAAAATGTATACTTTTTCATAGATTATCACGAATTAAGATTTATTTATATATATATATATATAGCCGTGATATCAATCCGAAATGATACTAACTTCTACATTTAATCAAACACACACTATAATCACGGAAAAGTATGCAAAGTAATCAATTGATAACTTGATAAATTTTTTTTAGTTTTTAACTACCTACCAATTAATAAATTAAAATTAAGTTTAGTTAATAAAATTAATAAACGAAATAATTCTTTGTTATTTTACTTTCAAAATAAGCTAAATAGTAGTCAGAGTAACAACTATAAAGTATGTTTTTAAAGTAGGTAGTAATTTAACACAATATTTCAATAAATAATAGGTATCTTATATCGATGCACTTTATTTTATTACTTGAAGGTGCACAAAACACAAAATTATTTCTTAGAATTTTGAAGAAAAATTATATAAATTTAAGGAAAAAAAAACGAATACATAGACAATCAGATCTCAGTACTTACCTTAATCGTTATTTCTTTTGTACATATTTTAGGAAAAATAACGATTTCAACTTTTTAAAATTGCAAAATCTTTTAAATAAATCATTATTTACATTTGTACATTTTTTTTAAAAAGAATCTGTTATTAAAATTAAATATTTATTATTTTATAACTGAAATATATGTAATTTATAAATAAGAAGTTAAAATTGTAAGAAGTTTTGTTTTTACTATTGAAGTTGTTATTTGTTTTATCCAAAAATTACATCCAACTATTTAATCTAAAGAAAATTATTTCGATTCATATCTAATCTATATAATTATATAAATGTTATTCTTTATAGTTTTCTTAATGTTTCTGTAAATGCCTGGTCATATAAGAAACTAAGTAGTTATAATACTGTTTAAGATAAACTGATTTGCGCTATTTATATGAGTATTGTATGAAATATTGTTTTATAACATAGTATTATATACTAGGTAACGCTCCCACTATTTGGAAAAGAACTAGGAAGGTCACTGAGTTAATAAAAATGGGTATTTCTACTAGTAAACTTATTTTTTAAGGGAGAAGGAGTAGACACGCAGTAGTTATGAACAAAAGTAGTCCGATATTTAAATATATTTAACACATTTGTATCGAAACATAAAGAATACTAAGAATAAAATGCACTTTTAAACGATTGAATGAATAATAAATGGGAAAAATTCATACTCAAAAATACGGTACGCTTTTTCGTTTTGCTGATAACGTATTTGAATGTTTAACCGTCATGCAATTATAATATAGAAAACGAAGTTGACGTGTTTTATTTATAGTTTATGTTTAGTGCAATCTCACAGTAAAGTGCAAGGGATTTGGAATAAAATAAACGGGAATAATAACGGGAACACGTTGAAAACCAATTTTGAACCGAAAAACGATTGAACTATTATATTATTTAATTACTATTATTATCTTTTTATAATGCGTTTTATAATGCGCTAAATCGATCGACGTCGACTTTCATATAGCGACTGAATGCAATGATCACAAGACATATTCATGTACCAATGTATTAACGTTAGCTTTTTTTTCAACATTCAGTTTTATGTATTATACCTAATAAATGTATAATTCTCGACTATCCGTAATGATCATATATAATTACATCAGTTTCAATAGTATACCACATTCATTTAATTCTAAAATTAAAATTAAATTATTTCTAAAATGAAACATATTTTTAAGTGATCATAATGTATAAATGCTTCTAACAAAACCGATTTCATTTATCACTAGTCGATCTTTTCAGTTCCTCGAGATTATCAGCGGCAAAAAAATCGGTACAGCACTGTGCGAGACAATCGACAGTGGAATTCGAAACGCAAATTTAAACCTATCATTTTGCCGTTTGGTTGACGCCATAACTCGAATAATCGCATTATAAACGAACAACAACACAATTCCCGTCACTCGCATGTGAACGCATTTCAATCGCCGCGGAGCAAACGGAATGATTTATGATTTTCTTTAGAGAAATAAGAACGAACCCCGTAGAATGTCCGTCGTCGGGGTAAAAGCGGCGATCGACTTCTGGCCGGTCGCACGGGTCGACGTTGACTTCAGCGCACCGCAATATTCTATTAGCGAATAACATGCACCGCGTTTTCGATCGGTGTGCAACGGTGGAGAATGTTAAGACGCTCCGTTAAAAACAATTGTTCTGCGAGGGTCCTTTGACTGAGCGAAGGCGACGATTTCGGACACGCTAAGTCGAACACTAAGAACGAAACTGGTATACGAGCACAATAATTACATCTTCTATTAACAGCGCATGTTCTTTAAAACAACAACCTGAAAGAGCGCGCTGCCGACGATTACTGATAAGTGGTAGTTTTGGAATTCTTGTTATGACTTTCCTGGATCATACGCGAAATGTTGCGCCTACTCTTATTACCAGTTTTTAATTTTGTTTTATCGTTTTGAAGAAATTATCGTCAGCTTTGGTCTGGTTCAACAAGCGTTTTCGCCGGTTAGAACTCAACACGAAACACAACAGTGTTAATTTGCTGCTATTGAAGTTCGTCAATCGTCAAGACTCAAAAGAGTAGTAATAAGTTAGTTAATTTTTTTTTTTTTTTCGAACGAATATAGATACAAAACTAATATTACGGAAGGTGGACAAAAAATGTTTGGTGAACAAAGTGTTACTCGTACAAAACAATGTTGTACCGCATTTTATATCGGTTTGCTCTTACGAGCAGCTTCGGATTACGCGCACTTTCTGATGACGGGATTCCAGGTGAAAACCCCAAAAGTACGCGCTTTTCGCGAAACGGCTCAAAAGAAATCAGGACCGATAGCGGCAGTGTCGCTGCAAAGGTCGCGTGGCGTACGAAGGGTGGTGCGCGGTAATATCGTTACACTTTAAGTCGCGCAAGACTCTCACGTCTCGGCGACGGTGGCCGAAGTCGGGACGAGGGTAGATGCCTTTAAGTGGTCGGGTGAGAAAGAGGTTGGTGAGCGCGTGTTTCGATTTATACAATGTGTCCTATGCGCGCGTGCTCGCGTACGTGTGCGTACGTGTATACAAAAGTTTAGGCGCGCGCGCGCGCTCCGGTGCATGATTGATGAGAGAACCGGCAGCAGTGTTAATGACGTCTAACAAGCTGCTATTCAAACCGCGCGGCTCTCTTATCGCCGGAGAGCAACGGGGGTTGGGCAGGCGGAGAATCGCGGCCGACGAGTTCGTGGGGTCTGCGGTAGCACGTCGTCGTCGTAGTCGTCGCGTGTGCGTGCCAGGCCCGAAAATATGGTAACCAAAATTGTTTTTTTTTTTTTATATTCCGTTATTTATCTACCCCGAATGTTGTCACCCTCATTGCGTCTAGCGGTGGCACTTATCGAACGGAGAACGACGATCGGTATCGCGCGATACGATATGGTACCGTAGGGAGAGAAGTACGCGGGGTGTAAAGGACGAAACCGATAACAAAATAATTGAGCCCGATGGCTTTTTCGCTGCGACTACTTCAACTTCCGTGTCCGCAACCGTCATAATATTGCCACACGGTGCAAGCGCATCGGTATCGGCGCGTGTCATCTCACGGCTCGCCGGGGACGTTTCCCGGACGTGGCCGTTACCGATGCCCGAACTGCGGATAGTCTTGAAAAAGGAACATGATCCGAATAAAAAAACGCGATGACGTGCACGCGTGGTGTACGCAATCTGTACGCTATTCACTTGCCCCGGAAGAATCGCATTGTCGACGTATTTTTTTAGATCGGTTTAGGGTTGTGATGACTTTCGGACGGACGGTATTATGCGTGTACGCGAAGGGAATTTTGAAAGCTTTGAAAAATAAAAAAATGTTTATAACAACAACGACAACAACGTTCTAAGGGTCGAGCGCACGTTTAATTAGTTCGACGAAACGTTCGCGTAGTAATCTACTAGGCATTTGTGTGTACCGCAGTGTTTTGTTGGAGGGGAAATCGCCGAGTTCGCACGCGCTGTTTCGACATTTGACGCTGTTCACGAATATAAATACGTACAGAAAGAGTACCGCTGTATACTTTCTCATTGTACGTCGTACGCCCCTAATAACATATATATATATATATATATGGTTTATGATGTATGAAAAAATGTATCGTGCTTACAAAAAAACAATAGGAACGTTTGAAATTATCAATGGAGATTTGGATATTTAACTATGTTCCATTATTGATTTTTTTATTATTACATGATTAGAACCATTAGGTGTTGTGGTTTACGATGAAATGTTTAACGTTTGCCCGTTTTCGCTCTAAATTATTTAAATCGTGTTTGAAGCCCGGGAATTTTTTTGACGTAGGATTAATCATTTTGAACTCTTCGACCTCGAAAAATAGCCATCTCATGGATTATGACTATGAAAATGAAGATAACAGAGATGATGATGATTAAATTGCTAAAAAAATGAAATGATAAAATGTTTAGATAATATTAACACCCGTTGTTTATTTACCGGTTTAAAACTTACACATATTATATATTTATCTATTGAATGAAAAATAAACTTTTCTGACTGTTTTATAATCTTCATTTTTATGAAATATTTCATAAAATACTCGTACTTACATTATTTTAACTCCATAACATTTATTTAAGCTTCAAAGAGTTTTCCACATGTTTTCATAATCTTGCCTCACTGTATACGACGTGTTAATGTTTCGTAATTCTAATTATACTCGTACTTTTAGTTAATTTTAATGTTTTATTTCATTATCAATTAATCAAAATGGATGGTAGCATTTTCACAGTACAAACTACAATATTTAACTATTTTTGCTACATGTATTGTTCGTACATTTATCGATGACGGATATAATTATAATCTATCGATTTGTTCGCAGGTCATCCGAGATTTTTCAATCAGCTCTCGTGTGGTTTGGACATCGTGTCTATGGCCGGCGAATGGTTGACCGCAACGGCGAACACAAACATGTTCACCTATGAAATCGCTCCGGTATTTATTTTAATGGAAAGCGTGGTTTTGAGCAAGATGCGGGAAATCATTGGTTGGAAGGGTGGAGACTCGATTTTCGCTCCAGGTAACTATCGCACTTACCATTATTATTGTTAGAGAAATTAGAAATATAAGCGAAAAAGACGAAGCCCGAACACAAAAAAAAAAAGATCAAAAATAGTAAAAATTAGTAGATATATCAATAATTAAATGCATTTTATCCAATTTTTAAGTACAATATAATTGTTAAATTACATTTCTATAAAACAATATGCGGTTTTATTGAAATATTTTATTTCCATTCTATTTGTAACTATTTAAATAACTATCCCGCAAAATGTACGTATTGGGATCAGTTTATTTTTCTATTGGTTACATTACATGTATGGCCATATTAAACACGGATCGAAAACAAATGTTTGATTGCGTGAAGTACGAACAACGAAGCACATATACGGAGGCGTTTTCCAATACGTTTTTAAACGCGCGTTTCCTTCCGGTTGACAGGTGGATCGATATCGAATATGTACGCGTTTCTGGCAGCCCGACACAAAATGTTTCCGGGATACAAGGAACAAGGACTCCATTCCATCAAAGGACAGCTGGTCATGTACACATCGAATCAAGTGAGTATTATTGTCTGTTATTTCCTCTCGGCGTTTTCGGGCAGCTGTCGATCACGCGTGTTACATGCGATTTTCGAAACACGTATTACTGATTCACCGAGGGTGTAAATAAATTACATATATATTGTACGTACGTCTATCGTGTGAATATTTCGGCGATACTGACAAAACTGTTGAGTCCATTTATATTATATATGTGGCGCATCGGTCAGACAGACCGTTTTGATTGACATAGGACGTGTGACAGACAAATAACAAAATTAGATTTGTATACGTACGAGTGCTATATCGGAAAACTGTATGCGGATAAAATATCAGTCTCATTGAACGAATATGTGTCAAAGCAAGTGTAGAGATGAGAATATTATCATTTGGTTGTGTAATAATTACCAATTTAGTTTAAAACATTTTTAAATAATAAATCGTTTGTTCAATAAATGATTGCTGCTGATAAATTAATGAATCAGAAAAAAACGGTTGTTCAGAATGCTTACATCTCTCCCTCTCTCCTTCCATCCATCACGAAGTTCAAAAACTTAAGTGGCAATGAGTAAAATATTAATTGTAATTATTTATATCGTCGAATATAAAACGACTAAACGATATCGAACAAATGCGATAGTGTATCTATCGAGTAGTATACAATTCGTAATTATCAAACGTTTACTAAAACAAGATTTACTTCAAGAGCACATAAAATCCGAGTAAACATCACATTCGTACACCCGTCACCGTCCCGTCGTCGGTCTTCGAGCTTCACCCAATCGGTGGAAGACGATTTATTTATTATTCGTATTCGTATTATTATTATTATCATCATCATTAATTTCTACGATCCGAGAATCACGCGTAGTGCCGAACATATCTGGTTCAAAAGCGGTGTACGCGCACATATTAATCTGGGGAGAATAGGGTAGGCGCGCATATTTTTTGTTTTAATAACGCGTGGCTTGACAAACAGAAAACAATAATTTGACGTCCGCGAAACACGCAGCAGCGCGCGCGCAGCGAACCAGAAATCAAACTATACACTCGTCCGCCGAAATGAACAATGTGCAATGGTTCCGCCCTCGGTGCACGTGGGGGTGCGGACGCTCGCGTGGATGTTTTTAATTTAAAACAACACGCGCGCCAGACGCACCGGCGCCGTCACTCGTGCAAGGTCCGCCGGGTGAGCGCGCGCGTACACTACTACTGCAGTAAATCGGTAATCGAAAAACCGAAGAGTTTTACGAGCGAGAACACGCCGAACGCGAGGCCTCTTCTCGTAACCATATATTCCGTACGCGTAACAGTAGATTTTACCGCCTCTAAGCGGCTAAGCGGTTGGACAATTCGGTCGATTTCGTAGTGATACCTGCGCGACCGAGCTATTCCGCTCGGCGAATCTCGTTTTCGTATCATTCGGTTGTGTTCTTCCGGCAACGAGGGGAAAATTGGAGGGGGTGAAGTTAGTTTTTTTCCCGCGCGGAAGCCAGGAAATAATTATTAAAACACATCTACTCGTCTACTTTCACTCGGAATCGTTCAAATTTTTATTAAAATAACCGTATGATCCAACACAATCTGTTTTGTATAATTTACCTTAAGAATCACGTAATCTCGAACGAGTTCTTAAAACGATCGCTACAATCGACTACAAATTAGTTTGATATTTTCATTAAAACATATGTGTTTTATACACTTAAGTGAATTTCAATGTTCTGCTACTGTGTGTTGGAATACAGACATTAAATCCTCTAGTCGGCGGCATCTCGTCGACCAACACACCGTTCCTGATTGTTGACGGAATATTATTATATTGTAATATAATATTCAGGAGTTCGTGGCTAGTTATTTTATTTTTTTCCAAAACAATCGAATATCTGCACGATTTCCGATCGTTCAACTAATTGATTATCCGATTGTTAATCGATAGACGGTTATTCGATAGTTTATCATTGATAAAAATAATCGCACAGTAACCGTGTGACTGAGGAAAACGCGATCGGTTAAAACCGCCATGGTCGGGTGGAAAACGAGCCCGTCCAATGCACCCGCGGAGGACGTGCACCGGCAACAACACGAGGCCCGTACGGGTAAGATCGTCCTTAATGCCCTTAAGGTATTCGTTTCTCTCCCCGGCCCGCGCCGACGGGGAGTTTCCATTGTCGGTTAGCGTGCCCATTATCATCGGAGTCGTATTATCCACCGAGCAGGACGGGCAGCTGCCTCCGTTATTTGGGGGTCTCGGATTTTCGTAAACGGGTTTTTTTTTTATTTTTTTTAATAAAACTTTCATCGTACGAAATAAATATCTGCAAGACGTAACGCGAGGACGTTTCGGAGGACTACAAAAATCTATAAGGATAAAAAATATACTCGTACCTAATATTGTCATTTTATTCATGAAAATTTAGGATTGATTTGGAATCATTAATTCGCAGTATTGTACCGCTCGTGTGTCGGAAGGGATGCATAGATACGCTACTGTTGACAAGGGACCACATTTTTTGTTTATTTCGCCTCGGATTGCGTAAATCGGGCCCGGGTCACCATCACGCGCTATTCGCGCGCACAGTTTTTCACAACTTTTCGTCCGTCGGACGTGCAATATCGAAAATAATCTATTTCATGGGCCAACGTTAGTACGATCGGGTAGGGTAGCTCGTGCGTCCAACTGCGTTAACCCCGGCCGGACGTCACATTGGATTTAAACGTAGGCATCGGTGTTGCGAGAAAACAATTTTCTATCGGCGAAATACGTATACTAGGTATGTGTATAACCGGTAGCTTCATTAGAGGTATTGTTTTCGATCTCATTTGATTTTTTACGTAGCCATACGCGTTTACCGCGATACGACACGCGCCGCAACACGGAAGACGTAACGTTTAAATCAATGATTAACATTAATATTGTGTACGATAATATTGCTTTGTATTTTATCGCCACCGAATCGTATTATTTTCATTTTACAGTCTCACTACTCAGTGAAGAGCTGTGCATCGGTTTGCGGACTTGGAACGGACAACTGCGTTGAAGTGCCGAGCGACGAAAGGTAAACCGCAAAATGTTGCATTATATTAAATATAATATAATTAAATTCTGTACTTATTTGTATCAGCCACCAGTATTTCTGTTCATCTAATAATAATACAACTGTCTAACATAAAATTTATAGACCTGTGGTTCTCAACATTTTTTGTTCGCGGACCACTTCTGTTCCTAAAAAAATTTACGAGAATCCCTACTTGAGACAACAATAAAATGTACAGAAAAAACTATAAAATAATATTTCATCGAATTTATCAATATTATCGTCAATCGATTCTACATATTGCTTTGACTAGACAAAAATATCAATTTTTTGCTGAGGAAAACTCACAGCTAAACAATTAATATTTTTTTTTTTTAAAGCTTGGATTTTGTCAAGAATTTTACAAAATATTGATAAGTTGTCTTCATTTAATTTTGTAAAAATGTTAATGAAGTAATGAAGTCAAAATAACCAAATTTTATCAATAAGTCTGAGTTTTAAATGAAATGAAAATTTGGTGAAAAACCGTACAATTCATTGCGCAACCAAGTAATCGTACCAGTATTTTTCCTTGATAACTGAGAAATATAATAATATTTGAATTTAATTAACTCAGATGTACCCATGTAGCTATGGAGCCCCTAGACTTCCCTAGAGCTTTACAGAACACAATTTGAGAACCGCTGGTATGCTGGTATAGATGATTTTATATATTTTTTTTTAATATTCGTATGTAACAGTCGTTATCGTCTGTAATTAGTTTAAAATTCAATCGTAGTATATCGAATTTTGAATTGGACGCATCATCTTTTATGGATTATTGATACATATGGTTATCGAATACGAGAATTTAATGTACCTACTTGTAATAATGACTGTTTTTGTTTTTCTTCTGCAGACACTTGTGTTGTATGATTTTCATAAAACATCATTAATCATTGCTGCAACCGCTGTTCTAGTCATCATTACTTTGTAGTTTATTTTGTACAAATGTTTACACCACAATAGAAGAAAAACTTTTCACTTACAACAATTTATATAATTTAAGGAAAAAAATATATTTCTGCAGTTATTACTTATATCAACTATCTGGACGAAAAATCTCAAAACATTATATTCAAAGCGTTTCTGGGCAGCTTAAAAATTGTGCGCGATAACATTACAAGCTTTTAGTTGATAAAAAAATTATTTTCAACCAAACAAATAAAATGTTTAACTCGGCTTGAATATTTTCCATTATATAAAATACATATATTAAATCTAACTAAAGAGTTTTAACAGTTTTTAAAAAACATACAAGATAAAAACTTAGTTACTCATTATTTTAGACAGAATGTAATTTAAATCGAAATGAACAGAGTCATTAGCCCTAACTAATGTTAGATTGTTTAAAATTTTGTAAATTTTTTATTGACCCTTATAACTTACAAAATTAATTAAATTCATACTTAAAAAACTTAAAAAAAATACGAGTGAATAGAATGGGTTTGAAAAAAAATTTAATTAATTGAATTAAAGGTATATAATATTTGTAATTTACAATTATGTACAGTTAGTGTATAAAATGTTCATTTCTTCATTATTTATTCCTTAAACTTGCTTACATTCATTAATTTATATATAATATCAATATAATAATCTATTAAACATTTATTATTCAGACATATTATTCGTTGCAAAATTAAAATACGTTTATACGAAGACAAAATTAATTTATATTTTTATAATAAATATTCCCTTGTAGTTAGATCTTGTATTTAACCTTGCAACATTTTGGAAAATATGAGATACGATTTTCCAAAAGTATCTACTTACGCATATTAATATCGTAAATAATTTGAATATTATGGTCATTTTATCTAAAGTCAGTAAAATTATTTAAATTAGGTACCTAACCGATATCACGTTTGAATAATAAGTCAAATACGTTTACTTACGGAAACGTTGTTTTTGTTTATATAAAATATGGTTGGATATTTGTAAGGAAATAAATCGCCGAGTTTTTATATTTTCAAGAGCAATGCGTATCATATGGTACCATAATGTCACTGTAGGGGATGAAACTTCACCCCACATGAGTGTGTATATTAAAAATGTTAAGCTCCCTCAAAACATATTGCCATGTTACATCCACGAACAAATATACCATTTTCCAGCTTAGGATTTCAGATTTATGACAATAATTTTTATTAATACTGAGTTGTATATTGGACATAATCCGCAATATTAAATATATCAAAAAAAAAAAAAATATATTTATATATGTATATGTTTATACATGTATCGTAAAAATATTATGTATAAGAAGAAAAGAAAATATTAATATATTTATTTATAAATTATCCATCAGCAGAATTCAATTGTTTATTCACTATCCATAGTAAAAGTTCTTGTTATAAATTAATAAATTAAAGCTAAAATTAAATAACAGCTAATGCTAATTTATTTATTTATTCCATAAAACTAAAAGAGAAGTTATTCATATTTTTAAAATCAAAAAAAAAGTTATAAAATTCACTTTATCTATAGTAAATGCTTTTATAGCTTAAATACATTTTTTAATTAGATTTTTTAACTATATATGTACTTTAATTTGCTACAGAATAAGTTAACGAGACCTCAATTATCGATAGAACGATTTAAAATATTGATTGAAAAAATTATTATTCAATAATAAAATCTAATTATAAACAACAATTTATAAATGAAAATATTGAGAAGAATTTTTTTTTCGACCTTTTTTTATTTTTTATTACGACGGATAATTATTATGATTAATAGAGGCCGCATGATACCATCCGAACTGGAACGCCTAATATTGGAAAGGAAGTCCAAGGGCCACATACCGTTCTTCGTCACTGCCACTGCAGGCACAACTGTTCTTGGGGCTTTTGATCCCATCAATGCCATTGCTGATATTTGTGAAAAATACAATATGTGGCTTCACATCGACGCTGCCTGGGGTGGCGGATTACTTCTATCTCGCAAATACAGACATCCTCGTTTGGATGGCATTGAACGGTGAGTTATGCATTATGTCGATCTTTTAAAAACACAAAACACTTCATAAATATGGATCTATACTGATATGACCGACCAATAGTCACCCGTGATATCTCAGAGTTTGATTGACAATTTAAATATCAAATCAAGTCATTTTGAGAGTATTTTTTTTAATTCAGAAATACAGAAAGATTCCGTAAACAATATGCGTAAATGTATTAATTTTTTGTACGAATCCAACTATCTTAAACAGATCGCTTTTGGTTTTAACTCTTGAAATCCATATAATTGTGCAAATTATAATATATTATCTAAAAATGATAAAAATGAAAATCACCCTGTCATAAAACTCATTTGTATAATCGTCAGCTTAACGAATTTAATTTTCTTGATAATACTAATTAGCATTATAATTATCTTCCATTATAACTGATATTTGCAGGCTTTCAAGATTTTTTAAATTTTAAAACGATCAGTAAATACATTTTATACCCGTAAAAGTTTTTCTTAACATTTTAGTTATAATCGCACAAAAAGCAATTTATCATTCGCTCAATATTATACCTTTCGCGATGTAATTGTAGTTTACCATAGTTTTATTTTCTAAACCGTTCACTCGATTTTTTTTTTTCTTCGGAAGGTATAGGTACAAAACATTTGTAATCTATTTATTAAAATAGGTTTGTTTTCCTACTCGAAACTCGGCGGCGGTCAGTTCGGCGCGATAATTAGATTTCAGTTTTGATCCGGCACGTGTTGTGTGGGTGAATGACGATAAACGAAGCGGAGGCAAAAGGTTTTGTGTAAACACAGTGCAAACTGCACGATAAACGCATTCCCCAAGGACTCACTATCGTACAATTCAATATGTATGTGTCACTGTGCGGTGCACGTAGGCCGGT
The DNA here is from genome assembly GCF_003268045.1 of Sipha flava. Classification (NCBI taxonomy): domain Eukaryota; kingdom Metazoa; phylum Arthropoda; class Insecta; order Hemiptera; family Aphididae; genus Sipha; species Sipha flava. Next base: position 146,574 of record NW_020271758.1, on the reverse strand, counting down.
GTACGTGTGTATGTGCACAGAACTTCTACCGCTAATACCGTTACCGCACTCCGCTGCTACAGTACGTACACAACACCGCTTCGACGACGACACCCGCGTGCAGCCTGCAACAGTAACTCTCCTCATCGCCCGTCCCCGCCGTGTCCCTGCGAAGTGCTTAATTGAATTTTAATGTCCGTTCATTAATCAAACGTCTGCTCTACTCCGAACACCCTAACCCTACGATAAATAATATTACTTAAAAAAAAAAAAAAAATGGTTTCCATCCCCGGCCCAATCAATTTAACCTAATCCTTTCGCGTTTCTATTTCGCGCCTGTTTGATGCAGAACTTCACATCGTCATCCGCATTACATTGTTTGTATGTGTGTGTGAGTGTGTGTGTGTGTGTGAGAGAGAGAGAGAGAGAAACTTGCGACCCTAAATTATTTAATCTCCAATAATATTAAAGTGTACAAAAAATAATATAAAAAAAAGTCAGTTTTTAAGTACTATCTCACGATTTTTTCATAACCAGCAACATGCGTATGTTTAAAATATAAACGAAGCATAGCTGCGGTAAATCATTTTATTTTTTCCGTACAACTTATATGATTTGTAAAAGCCAAAAAATATGTAAAATTATGTTAACAGTGTAACTCAAGTTTAAATATATATGTCACCTGTAACAGGTTAGAATAGGTTGAAACAAATCAATGAAACTATTGACAAACGATGGTTTTTCGTAACTATTTATCAGAAAAAAATAAAAACAATCGCATTAGCGTAAACGCTAAATCCGTAGAGTTCAATGCGAAAAAAATATTTAATCAAAATCATGTTATTAACAATTGTAATATTCAGAATGCTTGTCCGTACTAGCAAGTTTATATTATATTCACGTATACTAAAGGTCACATAGATTTCCGTATAATTATGATTTGTATTTTTTCAATTTTCAATTACATGATTAACTATACATAAAATTAAATTAATATTAAAATCAACAATTTCACTTTGAATCGCTATGACTTACCACACTAATCTCTAAATATATCTAAATATTTTTAAAACGAATTTTCTATTTATAAAAAATAAGGTGAATGTTGAATGTTGTCCTATGCCGACGTTTATAAGCTAATTTTTTTTTTTTGTTTATAATCCCTATACGTATCGAAGTGACTTATCTAAATTTATATATATACAAATATATAATTTTAATAATAATTGTGTTAAGACATTGCGTATGAATTCGAGTGTTGTACAAAGGAGATTTTCGTATATGCCACGCAAAGGCTTGACGTATATAATATATATGTTTTTGGTTGTTGAGTCTCAGACCTTCAAAGTGAGTTTCGAGAGTGAGATATCTTTAACCTAGACCAAATCGTACTCTTTCTAACTGGATGCGAAAGTAAGTACAGAAAAGTCTTGTAACTTAACTAAAGTGTTTTCTCACCACAAACGTTCCAAGTACACACACTATAGATTTAATACTCCTAAAATATTAGAAAATAGAAATGAAACACAAGTATTTTGTTTAAAACAAAAACGGATTACAATAAACTTCAAATAAAAATCAAACCGTCAAAACTTGTCGTTAGCCGCGACACCCCACAACTGATCGATCACCTTTCCTGTTGCCTTATATTGGTTTTGAAAAGTAGATGCTGGGCATTTATTTATTTCTGCCTCGTATGGATTAATAGTTCATAGTTATACATTTTGTAAAAATTCATGTGTAAAGCATTATAACAAGATATATAAAAGGGATAATCAAAGAAGAGGATATATAATACGTATCGCTAGAGTTAAATCAAATAAAATAAATCAGTATGTACAATATGATAAATCATAACCGATAAAAATACCAGTATTTCGAACTTACAATGTATCTTATGCGATAATTTTAATTTAGAACTATTAAAACCACGGGCAAGTTCTTTCAATTTTTCCCTACGAATAATTTTAAACTTCCTAGCTTACATTTCCAAGATCTATTCACGATTACTAACTTAATTTAAATTAATTAAAATATTCATAGATAAAGTGTAATATAACTAATCTTAAATCTTTTGATCTTTTCTTTTTGAATTCGAACGGATATTGTAATTAAATTCTGAGTGAAACAAGGAATGTATTGATTTTACCATGTGTGTTTTTTTTCCATGTTTGTGTAAAATATTTCTACCAGAAAGATTGATTCGATCATCAACAAATAAAAAGTAAAATTAAATTTTACATTAAAAAAACTTCGTTTTCAACCAAAATTTGAACCACTGATAATCGTATATTATTTATTACGAACTATTTTTTTTTCGATAATCTTTAGTAATATAAGCTGATCCACCCGACGTCTTTCACTCAGAATCGTTTTTACAAGAGTAATGATACACTGGTTTCAAGTTTAAAAGACCAATACAGCAAAATCATTCATTTCTGCACCTCGTACGACCGTGGTGCCTCACTCGACGTCTAAGTATCACCCATTTTTGTAAAATATTCGTTTAGACCATTTTCAAATAATAGTAAGTTATTTTATCAAGTTCGTGGTACGCTCTTTAATATATTTTTGAAACTAAATTCGAAGTATCGGTTTCATATAAATAATGTGTTTGTTTGTAAATTAATTTCTTTAGCGAGTATTTTCAAATAGACATAAATATCATGGTCAAATATTTCGTAAACATAGTTATAAAAAAAAAGATTCATATAAATACGAGTCTAAATGTAAGAAACGTTAAGAATAATTTTAAAAAATACCATACAATGTCATAGAGGCAGTGAACTTAACTTTCGAGCCTCCGCGAAATGTACGATGAATGAAAATACTTCAAATAAATGACATTTATAAATGAAAATTGTCTATAAATTATTTACCATGTCTAAAATATACAAATGACGACAGTTGAAAAATGATTTAGCTTTTCGTTATAAAGTCGTTAATTTTTTATATTTTATTTTTTTCTACTCTAAGGGTTTATTAAAACGATCGAGTTATTAATAACAACAGAATGATATATTTCTAAATTATTTACAATAGTTGAAAATGCATTATTTAGAATAATGTAATAGAAGAATAACAATTAGTAGCAACTGCTAAAAAGTATTATGGAAATCATAAAGTTAAAAATAATAACGATTCCGTAGAACTATATTATTTAAAAAATAATTAATTTCAACTCAACCAGAAAATTTCACGTAAATATTAATACATTTTGTGAGTTACAATAATTATTTTTAATGATACCGATAAATATGCGACAGGACTAAATCAATGAAAAATATAAATAGTTATAAAGTTAGCTTACCACGTAATAATTTTAATCAATTTGTTGGTACCATTAGGATACTTAAGTATAAATAATTGCTTTTCAAAATGAAACATATGTTATTATTATACAATTATACAATTGTTAATATTCTTTAAAAAAAATATATAAGACGCTTAATTTTCTAAATTTCAGCAATACTCAGTTGTTAAATCCGCGTGTGCACTTTATTACGTACATTTTTCCGTATTTAGTTAGTTTTACCTCTCGGTCAAGCATTACATATTTTCCTTATGATACACCAGTGTGTTGGTGCACGGAAATGCTATGCAGATGAACGCGTTTATATCTAAGCGTATCTGCATCCCAAATGGAAATATTTTTTTTAAATTACAATTCATGAACTACAAAAACCGAGCGTGTTACCCAGCAGAGTAATAGTCAATGTTATTATAGGAGTTTAAACGAGTCTGGTTTCCCGCGGATGAGAAGGGCTCCGCGATGGAACGATAGCAAACGGGTGGAAGGCACGGGGGTAGGTAACCCACCCATGGCCAGAGAACATTACCGAGGCAAGAGCACCGCTGTTCAGTTTTACGCGCGGAAGGAGAGCGAATTAGCGTGGGGCCAAATCCGGGATTATCCGGAGCACCGCGAATGTCTGGCTTTAAACGCGGACTAAGCTCGTCCGCCTCACATTAATGTGTCCAAATCGTAAATATTCGACTGGGCTTAAGCCTCCCTACCATCCCTCGACAGTATCGCAAGTCTTTTATAGGTTTTCTTGTGCAGTTTTTTTTTTTTTTTCAATTTTTGTTTCGCGTCTTTATTTTTTTCTCGTTCCCGTCCGGAGCGATTTGTCATCATGCCAAACATTTTGTTTACCGACGAAATTAACCCCAATACAATTCTCCATCCCCTTCCCATTACTCCTCGCTCATACTTTTCCACAAAAACCCACTGTAATTACGCATTCCATTTAGCAATCATCCGCACTATATTTATAATATTATATTAAATCCCGTTTTATATATGATAATCATTGACAGAAATCTATAATGAACGTTGTAATAGTGTTATATATAAAAAAAAAAAAAAGGTATTGTAGTACAAAATAGTCTGTTAATTTGGTTTTTTGTAGAAATTATAACCTGTAAATAAATCAAAATACTTTGATCGATTATTCTTTAAATTTAAAACGATTCGATAGAAATTAATTTTTATAAAATTTTAAAAGCCAGAAATAAATTTTAAAATGCTTTAGAGAATGCATCATTATGTAATATAACATTTTTTCACCGTTAATATTTATTAATTTTGAATTGACTTGTGGAGGCTTCTTTTTGTTATAGTTTGTTTTTAAGGTTCTCTAAGGCACAGTAAAAAAAAAAAAACAGTTTGTACTTTTATGTTCATTTTAATTACATTTTGGATTACAATGAAAAAATATTTTTTGTTCTTTTTAATATTTATGACTATAAATATAAACATAATATAGTAATCATTTTTTCGTATAATTTCTGTATCGACCTTCGTCTCAGTAAAAATAATTTCCAATTCGTTAGTTTTATCGCTGGGTAATTAAAATCATTTGAAATTATTTATCGAATAAATGATAAAATATTTTTTTCGCGCCCTTTAATTAAATTTACACGCATGTCCGACTTAGGCATGATAAAATATCACCAATATCAAGCGTATACTACATTAGCGTGAATCTTATACATTATATATTATTTTAACTGTAAAAAAATGTTCGTAAATCATTTCGGATTCGTCTTCCTAAATGTAATTTTCGAGTAAAATTCAACGTACATTATGTTACATATAGATATTTTACCTGCAATGTGCCTTTAACACTATCTTTTCTACAAACAGGCAACAGGCAAGTAATGAGAAAATGATGGACAAATCCGACGCGAAATTATTGAAAACTATGCACATATTTACGTAATTCTAAAACTATATTATATTATTATTTTTTGGTTTTTTCAAGGGCCAAATCGGTGACTTGGAATCCGCACAAACTGATGGGTACCCTTCTCCAGTGTTCAACCATACACTTCCGGGACAATGTAAGTATAATAACAACATGTCGAACTCGTTGATGCTGTAATACCTATGTGCATTTTATATGGAATCGCAGTTAAAGCGAGATAACAACGGATTTAAGTACTTAATCAATGCGAAGCAGGTTTGATACATGTTATCGTAAAAAAAGTTAGTTTCCATACACATGTATCATGTGTATGTGCTAACCGATTCACTGCGGTTCGCCGAGTAACCAAATATTTTTTTTGTTAACACATAAAAGAATATAACTCATTTTCATTTTCATTTGGAGCTAGAAAAAAACATTCTACAGTCAATACAGGTGCAAATGGTAATTTAATTATCATACTTATATAATACATTATTATAAATAAATATAAAGTATTATACAATACTTTTTGGTACATTATAATACAAGTTTACAATACTTATCTACAAAAATTCAACCGTTCGACATTTGAAAAGCGCAACACGTCTGTGTTATTATCTTAATACAGGCGTGGCAGCTTAAGAAAAAATACCGCCGGAATTTAACTTTAATGTTTACTTACTCATCTTAAAGAATTTAATTGATTTAATATATTCTATGGTTAAAAAAAAAAATAACAATTGAATGAATAGTTTTAGATAACAGCTGTTACCAACAAAATACCAGTTCACATTTATATCACCCTACAAGCAGTATACATTATAAATTTTGAATACGATCTTCTCGGGTTCGCTGAGAAAAATTCATCCGACTAACGTTCACATTAATTTCCTATTGAACGGTTTAAACGGATCGAAAAACGGTCCGAATGTTTAATCACTTCGATTTACTGTACACGGACAGTTGTGATTACGTTAAGATTATAGGACCTAAAGTACAACGTATAATACATGTGATATAACATAAATGACATAATTCGAATTAAACCATGTGAGTTACAACGGAAGGATGGCTATTAAATTTAACCACTGTTCGAAGTTCGGCAAGGGCTTTAGACTGAACTTCAAACCGCGATGTAGTCAATTTTACAATTATTTTTTAACGACTGAAAGATTAAACTTCACGTCTGAAAATAAAGTTTTTGACGTGACTTTGTGGAGCTTATAGTTTTTATCACTTAATTATTATAGTTCTTTTTTCTCCGTTATTTCTATTGATTTAATGACGAATACGCTAAAACGATACGTCACACAAATTAGTAGCGTTCGTCAAATGATAGTGATTTGTAATGTCATAGTTTAATAAAATTCCAATTTCAACTGCAAAACATCACATACAAAACTTCTGAAGAAAGCTCGAAATCGTTGTTTTTAATCTAAAATACTTAATTATATTTCATCAATAGAATGCCCTCATATTAATATTGTAAGAATTGTTTTATATATTACGTTCATAAAATAACACGTACGAAATTATAAACCATTATTTTTTGGTGATATTTTAATATGGCTACCACTTTCAAAATCATAATTTGTATTCAAACCTAAATTAAGAGAACTATCAATTTATTTTTCTACTTAAAATTATTTAAAATTTTTTTCGTTGAAATTATATTTTAAGATCGTTATATCCTATGTTTAAAATAAAATTTGTTTATATTTTATTTACATAATGCAAAATTTGAAGTGATTTTTATAGAAATATTAACACCAATATTCTGCTTTCTCTAGCAAAATGATCACAACTTAAAGGTTTTTTTCTTTCTACAGCATCTAACGAATTTGATATACATTGTCTGTACATTTTTCATAAACTGATAAAATACATTTTTCACTATTTAGAAATACTACTAACAACAAACATAAATGCTTACTAATGTACTAATAAAAAATCTCAGAACCATAATATTTATTATATTTATATTTATTATAGATATAATATACACGAACAAATAATAATTATAGTAAAAATAAATATAATTTAATAAAATATACATAATTATACCTACAATAAAAATAACGTGAATTATATTACACATATTTTGCTATTTGTTGAATCATATTTTGCGCCAAAGACCAAAAATAAAAATAAATTATTTGTTTTATATAAAAACTGATAAATCTGATCACATGATTATATAAAAAAATAATATTTTGATCGTGTAGCTTTTAAATGAGGTATAATAATATTTCTTACCATTGTGTTTTTTTAATTTTTATAAATCAATAATAAAATTAGAAGCATCATGTAATATTTTTTCTAACTATTTTTATTTAAATGCCATACAGTTAATTAAAAAAAAAAAAAATCGATTAAATTAAAAAGCCCACGAAAAATAAAATGGTTTATTTAGTGTGATGATTACTCGTATATCAAAAGAGATGAAAAGTTCACGAAAAACCTCATAATACATTATTTTAACAGTTTTGAATGAATATGAAGAAATCGAATTTTTTTCCATTGTATACGATTATGTAGTGTGTAACGGGATGAGTTTCCATGATTACAACGTTTTAAATCTCCCTGTAGCGACAATAAACCAAAAATCAAATATGTCCTTAAATTTTGAATTCAGTTATATCTAGTTCACATTAATTTGAATAGCCTTAAATATAATCCGATAAACATCACGTTGGAATAATGTATGGCTGTTAGACTTAAAACCTTTCAAAATGTTATTCTACAGAAGGCATTATGATAATTCGTCTTCGGCAAGACGTGAGTAATGTCAACAAGAGTTTTTAACATAGTACATCAGTGTTTATCGTGCATCATGTATTTATGTATTCGCGGTGCATAAGCTTTCGCGACCTTTGTCATCCGTAGAGTTTCCTCTTATATTTCGCGATTTACACCATGTCAAGTATGAAACGAGGATGCATCGCGTAAACTACCCCGTACACAACAGCGAGCCGTTGAAAAAACATAAATCTACAGAAACGCGTTCCGTCCCCGAACTTGTACTATAATCCGGGAAACGTAAGTCAATCCGTAACCACCGTAAATGAAAGAAAACAGTGAATAAAATAAAAAATATTTTTCGGCAGAAGTTTGTTGGCGAAAAAAAAAAATGTTAGATCCATACGGTTTACGGTCGGAGATAACGTACGCCGCTCGCGGCGTCTCAAGTTCGGATACTCGCGTACTAGACGTTATCGATGTCGTCGAACTTTTAAGATAAATCCGACGGGAACGGATGAAAAAAACCCGTATCGTGCCGAAATAATGTTTTGGATAATGTTTTAATGGTCAAATCCAATCGTTTCAGGGACTGTTGATCAGCTGCAACCAGATGAGCGCGGAGTACTTGTTTATGCAGGACAAACTGTACGACGTGCAGTACGATACGGGCGACAAAGTAATACAATGCGGCCGTCACAACGATGTGTTTAAGCTTTGGCTACAATGGCGCGCAAAGGTGAGTGGTCGTGTGTGCAAACGATCTCGCGAATCTGTACGGACGACCATGACGTGCCGGATCCGCATAATATTAATTTTAAGATGTCCCGGTGTGTGGGCAAACATCACTATGAATCACTGTCCCCGTGTCGCAATCATTGTCGCGACGCCATCAAATATTTAACGTTCTCCGTGCTTGCGTTCAACCCTGGTTTCGCCGTCGTCCACGCGCTTTCCACTCTTCCCTGTTTCCAACTCCGTGTAGCTTGAAAGTCCAACGTCGGAGATCCGCTCGACAAACGAAGTTCTCGGACGTCCTTGGACGAGCTCAGTCTCTCTGTAATTTTCCCTTCTACTATTCTAAAAACCGGTTCCTTTTCGCGCCTCTCAATACTCAGGCACGTAGCCAGGGGAAGATATAGTAACTTCCTCCCCCCCTTTAACCGTGTTACACTGAAGTTATATAGAGGTAAAAATTCAACATAAACCGTGATGAAAACATATTTATCGTAACGAAATATATACATAACAATAATGTCAAGCCGGGATCCGGCTCTTCGTTACACCGTTCTGTCTAATAAACCAAAGCCGCGGTTTTATGTCGCATCATGCGCGATATAAAATAGGTGCATATCAGTGGCGTGCGGTGGTAAAACATTGTGGGCAAGCGCTATAATAAGCATACCTACCTACCTACCTAAAATCAGGGGCGTATTTAGACTTACTTATAGATGGGGGGGGGGGGGGGTTGCGAATCAAATTTTTTCTTTAATTCAGACTCAAAATGTACAAGTAAAATTTTTGGTAACATTTAAATCAAGTGAATCCTTAACATTTTTGGTTTTTTGATTCTGATTTGGGTTTTTCGATAAGAATTAATAACAATGAAAGCATCCACCGATGGCCGATTCTACCGACTACCATGGAATATGCCATAGTCAAGAACGCGCTGATATAATGTGACAGTAATAGTGGCTAATCAAATCCTGTCAGAAGTGTTTTGCCGAGCGCTATGGAGGACCATGTAAAATTGTCGTAACCTCCCCTCCCATCTACCACACCTAGTCGTTCTAATACTACAACATAGGTCGAGTTTGGAAAAAACTGAGAGCTTACTTATGTATATTAAGTTGTCTATACAATAAAAAATTTTCTTAATTTTTTTTTACAAATTATATTATTGTTTGTATTTATTGTATTTGTAAATTCTTCTGATTAAATCATTAGCAATGAAATTTTATATTATTAAAAATAACCAATTAGTCCTCTTTTATTTTCCCTTTCTTTTTACTTTTATCTGAACATGCGCCGCTTACCTCGCTTGCCCTGACTGCACGCCACTAGTACATATGACAAAAATGTACGTTTGAAATGTTAATAAAATATTTAAATACTTTACCGTACAATAGTACATTGCACATGAATAAATATTCAATGTACTGATGTATTTGTATGCTTGTGCAATAAAGTATGCGTAAAGTAATTATTTTGTCGTGTAAAATTTTGAATAACACCCCCCTTTTGAAATACCTAGCTACGCGCCTGTCAATACGTGACCAATCGTGTTCCATTGCTTTTTATGGTTTTGTGTCCCTCCCCACGTTCGTTTATTTTATCGTAAGTATGCTTTCGTTGGTACAGTTTATTTACAATTCAACTCACTCGTAGCATCCTTTTCCAACACCACATTTCACAGCTTTCGATGATTCGTTATTCTACATACTTGACGTTCAGCGTAACATTATAACGACTCACTCCTTCCCCCCCCCCCTTCGTTACTGGTACCCTTATACAGATCCGGCACTGCGTATGATATTATGTTATTAAAATAAACCGTACCTGTATGTTTTATCTTTTTTCCGGCCGAACGCGGCCACTGTTATTTTTTTCTGTACTCCGCCGTAATGTATGTACAGGGCACCGAAGGATTCGAAAAACACATGGATCATCTGATGGAACTGAGTGAATACATGGTGGAAAAGATCAAGGAGTCACCGGACAAGTTTTATTTGCTACTCGAACCGGAAATGGTCAACGTCAGCTTTTGGTACGTGCCGAAGCGTCTGCGAAATATCCCGCATTCGCCTAAACGAGCACAACTTCTCGGAGAGGTAAGACTGTGTTACCAATGCTTAACATGTTAACCGCAAATAGAATAATTATGAATAATCATTTTTAGATACACTTTAGATAATCGAGCGTTTTCGAATGAATTTAACAACACTTTTAACAACAATTTAACAAACTTCATTAATAAATTATTTCATACAGAATTAAGAATGCGAAAGAATGTATGAGAATTTCTACGTAAAAACATTATAATTCAAAATATTAGCAATCGTTTTATATAATTATTAAAACAATTTATTTATTTTAAAATATATTTATTCATACTCTACACGAAATAAATAGTTCAAGGTACTTACAATGTAATTCAAATGTATTGAACCATACATAACATAATATTACGTTTCCATATACTTACATATTATAAACACACAGATTCTAAACATGTTCCCCTTTTATTGTTTTTACTGTTCAAACAGTAATTCGGATAAGCAAATTTTAACATAAAATAACAACCTGCTGAATCCCTTATCAAAATCACCCTTCTATAACACCCCAAATATTATAATTCCACCACAGTTTGTGGATTTATTAAATGTCATTACGAAATTATACAATGAGTTTTTCTATTTTATTATTGTTTGTCTTTCATCACTGGTATATAAGATAAAATTATAATTCAAAACACTTATCAGTAAAGACCTTTTCATTTCCTTTATTATTCTAAATTATAACTAGATAAATATTTTTGCAGATAGTATAATACTTTTATTATTATTGAAGTGTGAAACGATACAAGTATTTATAAAATGTTAAAATGTTGTGAAATTAATAATAATTATTTTATTTTATATTAAATAAATAATTGCACAAATTAATAATTATATAGAAATCACATAGTACATAAACCATCAGCAATATGTAAACTCTTACCATAATAACCAGAAATACCGAGTGTTTAAAATAACTAATTTATGGTACCTATTTGCGGAAAATATTTGCGTGATAATACGAAAGACAATAATAAATAGTTTGCATTAGAACTCATGTTTTACGTCGTTATTCGTGTACCGATGAAAAAAATTATAATAATAAACGTAAAAACAAACGCGAGGCATGATTGGCGTTTACGAGTATGGTTCTGAATAACCTAACACTTTGCATTCCGTGTTACAGATCACGCCGATACTGAAGGGCAAAATGATGGAAGTCGGCACACTAATGGTCGGCTATCAGCCGTTGAATGAAATACCGAACTTCTTCCGAAACATCATATCCAGCGCCGCGGTCACCAAGGGCGACGTGGACTTCTTACTGTCCGAACTGGACCGTTTGGGACGGGACCTTTAAGCCAGAAGTGGAAAGAAACGCATAATAAAATAAATACATTTTTAAAAAAATAACGTTAGTCTCGAGATAGATCCTAATTCCAAACACTACCCCATCCCTTTTATCGTTTCACATCGCACGCACAATATCTGCGACGGGATAATAATATGTTACGATATCGTCTTCGCGTGTATTATCATTTAACTGCACAATATAACTGAATCGATGATTGCAGAAACGTCACGAGTCACATATTTTTGAAAATAAGATATTACTTACCGTAAAAACGTATACTACAGTCATATATTTCTATGCGTTGACTGTAAAAAAACACAGATTATTATTATTTATTTATCTGATAAAAAAACAATAACTAAAGACGTTTTTATCAATATGTCAATTTCATAAGATATACGACTCATGACGTATCTTCAATCATCGATTCATCTGTATCGCTGGTCGTTTATACTTAACATCAAGTTCGTAAATCCAAACACATCGTATGTTATACGAACTTGGAACTGAAGTCACATGTTACCCCGTCCCGGCCACATATTATATCGTGCTGTTCAATTGTTATTGCTGACGTTTAGTAATCGTTGTGTTAGTTTTTTGTTGTATTATTTGTTGTTGTTGTTATTGTTGTTGTTGTTTGTTGTTGCGTTCGTGATAAATCGTCGGATAACACGTGCATCGCACGCGCTTTAAACACATATATTGTGCGTTCAACGGACTCGATGTTATTACTCGTCGAACCCCGTAGAGGCGTGTAACTTAAACATAGAACTCCGCACACTCGTCAACTCCCGGACATACTCGCCAGACCTGCCCACCCTCGTTCGATGTACCCACGTACTATGTTACTGCACAGAACTCTACTTCACACGTGTCTATTCCATAACGTATGTTCATCCCGCACTTTCGAATCGCTATCAAATGTTCAAGTCAAGCTCAATTAGTTCGTAAACCACATTAAACCGCTTTCGCTCGATCTGCTTGTGGACTGCCTACTCGAATATTTTTACCTATTCGTATTATCGTTGTACGTAGATGTGCGGTAGCGTATAGAAACTAAAATAATTAATATTACGCGTACCGATAACATATTATCGTTACGTTTCATTACGTCGTGGATCAAAATTAATAGAGATGTAAGCGATTCGAAACGAAAAATCGTCAACACTTTTTCATCTCACCACTCGACCACAGTACATGGATAAAGATACATCTTGCCCGTGAAACACATAACCGCGGTATTGTTCGTTGATCTTATTATTTTTTTTTTTTTTTTCAAGACCTTTGAGACCAACTTATCATGGATAAAATCTTCCTTCGATCGTTTTTCTTTTCGATATACGTTTACGTCTCAAACACAATGTTGATCCGTTTGCATGCATTTAAAATCGTTAATATTTTTTATCACGGAGTGTTTATTTCACTTTGATCTTAAATTGTTCGTACACTTAAAATTTTCTATTTTTTAAACACACTATTTTGCACTTGTATTCGCACACATTGCACCACGTTTTTATCATTGCACAACTATTTGCACTATTGCACTTAAAACTATGCACTTTTATGTATTTTGAAACTTTTTACTATTCAACTTACGTGTATATATGTATGTATATAATATATAATCGTGAACTTTTTCATTGACAGAAAAGTGAAACAAATCCCTGATGCGACCGCATTACTGCAAATTTACCGTCATCATTGATATTCTTAAATTGGTTTCACACTTTCCTCCAATATTTATTCACTCAGTCCTTGCCCATGAATATTATATAACACATACATATAAACATATTATTATATCAAATTCTTATACATACATATATATATATATATATACATATAAATTATAATATTTTACATTTTTAATTGCACCTTCAATTTTTCTATTGCACTTTACACTTTTTTCGCATTTACTACACTTCAGTGACGTAACTTGGAAATTCAGAGTCTGTGGTCGCACACTGGTTCGGCTTTAAAAGTTTCGTCACTGACTATATAACATTTATACATTTAAATATTGCACGTTTTTCTTAAAATTGTCAAAAATATTCAGTAGGCATGCCCACTCGATTAATAACATCATAGTTTATTGAGCAATGCGAAAACATATTTTCACTATCGCCCATGCGATCCCACGGTCTGTCCGGGTATCTACAATATACATATTCTAATATGATTTCTGTTGTATCCATCATACCGCTGTTTACAATACCTACTGTCAATCAATCTTGTAAGACTTTCGCTTTCATCGGACCCCTTTTGTTGGATCCTATTCAATCGGTTTCCTATTCACCGTGCGATTTCCAAGTCATTCATCATAATATCGCTCAAGTGCGCGAAAAACACTCGGTCGATGTTTACCCCCGCGCCACGCGAGTACTTCAAATCAAATTAATATATTCATAAGTTTTGTGAATTTTTCTTCGTGTTTCTTCAGTTAAGTCTGAGTTCGACAAGTCGCACGCATATCGTATCGGTTTTTCAGACAAATAACATATTTTGACTCGTCCATCACGTTACCTTAGTTGAACGTGCCGTATACACGAGCTTTGAGCACACAATTCAAACGTAAAACACTATAAATTAATGAAGTAACATTTTTTAATGGAAATGTAACATCAACTCTCCTCCCCACACAACTGCAAGGCAAATTTTGATCTTTTTGTTGCGTTTTTTCGATAACGCGACCATTCATATGTTTAGTTCAGACGTGTTGAAGCGTATTAAATAAACAACAATATTTAGTTTCGTTTTATTTATCTCTAAGTCATGGTATGTTTTAAGTACCTACTTTTAATAAATGTGTAATAGTTATCATATATTAATCAATATAGTGTTACGTGATATTTATAACCGAAATTTCCGTTTCTCCAGCCTTGGATAAAAATGTTTTTTATGTATATATATAAATATATACTCAACATTATAACCAATAATTACAATTATTATAATCTCCTACCAAATATATTTCATATTATAATGTTGATAATATTACTATGATATTATTCAACTATTTTAATAAAAGTCAATTTAAAAGTATGATGAACTTCGTCATTTATCGAGAAGTATACTATTTCAACAGAAGTATTTACATTAAAATTATAATAAATTTATATGTTAATAATAATGTGGTATTATTATACCATTAATATCATACAGTTTATTTTATTATTACACGTTTTTGCGTTTATCACGTGTTAAAAACGACGTGACGTGAACACAACAATAATTCACAATATGCCTGTATATCTACCCTGTTTTAAGTACAGTGAAACCTCGATAAGTCGAAGTTCAAGGGAATTGTATTTTTTTTTTATATTTATCGAGGTTTTCGAGTTACCAAGGTTTAGGAAAAATTTTGACTATTTAAAATGTTTTATAGTATATACATATAATTACAGTATGTATTATTATTATTAATTTAAAATAACTACCAAAAAAATATAAAAAATATGTACTGAGTGTTACAACTCTACTGTAGATAATTTGTTAACTTAATTTAATTTAGAATTTGAGAGCAGATTGTTCGAGTTTCTATAATTTTTCTTTCAAATAATCGAAGTTTTCACTAGGAAACTACATTTATTTCGACTTATCGAGGTTCGGCTTATTGAAGTTTACTGTATATAAATGCGATGTTAACATTACATAAATCACGTAGAATTATAAAATTATAGTAAAAAAAATTAAGAAACAGAGCATTTAACTAGACGTGTTATATATTTATTTTCGATTCCATATAGTTGTGATAATTATTTATAATAGAATATATACGATAAATATAATATACTACAATACACACACAGTGCTAACATTTATAGATATATAGATATAATCTAAATAATATAATATGTATACTTAATGTTAAAGTTTTGAAAACTGAACGTGTTGAATATTATTAATAATTATTTTATTGTTGATGTTACCTGTATGTAATATTATGATAATATATAAAAGTTTAAAATATCACATACTATCCCTTATACGTACACGTTGCCATATAGGCTATTTTAAAAAATAGTATTTTAATAAATATATATATATATATTGTTATGTACCCCTGTGTATACTAAACACGTGTATTTGTTCGTTAGAGTTTTTTTTTCGACTTTATTTTGATTATTTACCATTGAATTTTACCTCGATACATATTATCATGTTATTAGATACTTTATTATACTGCTGTGTTACCTATTCTGTTACCTCACTATTAATTATTACGCTAACCGGTGACATGCTAAGGTTAAATAGAGATTATTTTAGTATACTTCTAGCGATATTATTACTCTCAGTATAAAATCCTTGTAACTATTATATTGTCATGTTATCCATTTATGCACACATATAAAAATATATTCACTCAAAACGTTTATTCGTTAATAAAATTATTTTAAATCAACATAGTGTTTGTTTATTAATTTGTTTTTTATTTTGTTTTTAATGTACCCAGATACTATATATCGTACCCATGCTTTATGCGATACGTTCGGTAATAATTACCGAACGTATTATTATAACGTATTTATTACGTACAATTATTGTAGACGTTTATAAATGTGATATAACTCCAGAAAGGAAAATCTATGGGTTATTCCTTATGATAAATAAGTTATTGGGACTGATTATCCCAATGGTTCCACGAGATATGTGAAAAAAACACGGAAAAATTAACTTTGCTATAGTATGTAGATAGTTAAAAATATTATAGTCGATATTACCATAACCAGGGCTGCAAATAGAGCATTTTCTCCAAGTGGCTAATTTTGAAGGCGGCAAAATTTAGGTACACAACCATTCTTATAAATTACAATATGTTAAAATATTTTTTTAACAGTTCAGTTACTATGGACATTTTTAAAAATAATTTGTAAATTGAAATTGAAAATTATGTTAAATAATTTTTATTTCTCAATTCTACTTATAATGGAATCAAATGTGAATAATTGTCGTTATAATAGTTATCGTCTACTATCCTAATTCTTAAAATAAATATTGAAAAATGGAATCGAATATCGTACGGTGGATAATAACACATACACTAGAAAGGAACCCACATGTTGATGTTAAGTAACGTATTATACGATGTCTTATAAATTTCGATTACAATAATTCATAGAAGTAGCCTATCACTTACATAGGTATAAGCATTGATTTAATATACCAGTAAAGGTACGTTTTCCTAAGCGCGACATGGCTTCGCAACCGACGACCAAGACTAGTCGTCCCGACGCATTTTTTCCGATGTGTTTTATTAGACGCGATATGTCGCTACGATTTTGGTAGTTATATTCTCATTCGCTTGCAAACCTGTTCAAGTACAGATGTGTTCAGGTGTAACGTGTAGTTAATACAAATAATTTTAGTTAATATAGTTTTATTTAAATTATTATGGATCCATTTATTGAAATATGCATTAATAATAATGATATTTTGACATTGTTATTGGATGAAGAAGATAAAGAAGATTTTATATTTTTCATCTAAAGTCAAAAAGAAAAAAACATATATGTTTAATATGTTAAATATCGTAATACTGAACGTTTTTACAAAATATTAATTAATAAACATTTAAAAAATAATAACAATCTTAGAAAAGGATATCTGGAGAAAAATAAAAATTAATTTTATGAATATGAACGGAAAAAGCATCTCCTATTAACTATATTATTTCATTTTTGTTATTGTTTCAATAGTCATTGTGATATGTCGCGGCGACTTGTCACGCAATACTACTCTCGGAGTAGTAGTGTCGTCGGTCGCGGCGACCTGTCGCGTCTTGCAATACAGTTGATACTATTTTCGTGTAAATAGGTATTAACGACATGTCGCGCCTTGGAAAACGTACCTTAATAGTAGTAATTATTATATTTTATTATATTTAATCAATAGTATAAGTGTATAACAAAATATAATCGTGTTTTTGATCGAATAACTACAATTTAAGGTCTACCATGTCTCAAAATCGGTTCAATGAATTAGGTATACTTAATTTAGAAAAATATATTGTAGACGCTGAGGATATTTTAAAAAAAATTTCTAAAACAGAAAAAATAATAAAACTAATGTAATTTATTTTTTAATAATTTTTTGTGATTAAAACATACATATTTAAGTATTGTAAATTGATGATTTTTATTAGTATTTTTGATTGGTACATTTAATCTGAGCGTAGAGAAAAAAATTTGATTGTAATATAAGTGTCAATAAAGTGCTCAATATAAACCTGAGTTTCAGCCCCCCCCCCCCTAATCTCAAATACTATTTGCGTCTATGCCCTTGGGTCACACACACAAATTAAAAATGGTTCTAGGGCTAGACAAAACAAATAATTAATATGATATTCAACGACATTTTCTAGTTTTGGAATTTACTGCGGTCCGTATAAAGGTTGTCGCACACTAGATCGGAACGGAACGGAACCGTCCGATCGGATCGAAACGGAAAAAATGAATAAACATAATTTTAAATGAGGTCCCGCGCACTGGATCGGATCGGATCGGAAACGTCGCGTCAGATCGTCTAACGCATGTGCACTGATACTTCACGTCAGGGCAAAATATACGTGCTAACTTTTGGTCATGATCGTTTTGTACTTAGAATTTATATGTTCTAACAACTGGCAATCGACAATATTTTGACGGATTCCGAAGCATTCTGAAAGCAAACGCATGCGCACTGACACTTTTGGTCATTATTGTTTTGTACTTTTCAGTTGTGTACACAACGAAAACTGAAAGTCGACAACAATAACCTTTTTCATTTTAAACATTTTTAATATTTTTTCGATTCAAATAACTTTGACACAAACAATTATGTCAACAAATATGTCAGATGAAAAACTTATATGTGAAGTACAGAAATATTCATATTTATATGACATTGGTCATAAATACTACTACTGCTCCGTCATGTTTTTTGAAATTTCAGAGACCCTAAACGAAGAAGGTAAATTTTTTATGATTAATTTACATATAAATTATAACATATCATGTCTTCTCCGTCACTACTTGTATCACTCATTATAATATTATATTTTATAAAAACTCAAAAATATTAGAAATAAATAATGTAGCAATAAGCTTTAGTTCGACCGTCGAGCTTGAGCGATGAGATCAAAATAACCAAGTATATATGGTCGCGGAATTCCGACTGGTTCCGATACAGTGCGCGGATAAAATTCGTTTCTGTTCCGATGCGTTCCGATGTTAAAAATTCGTTTCCGTTCCGTTCCGATCTAGTGTGCGGCAACCTTAAAAGAGACGTTAGTTGCCGACCATTGTTCTAACTCAATTAAAATTAAATATATAAACGTATTTAAATCAAATCATTTTTTATGCTGTAAAATTAATTTAAATAGATAGTTCACTATAACAATATTATAGATAAGATATATTATGCATAAACTAGATTTATTTAAAGTATAACATTAAATCTGAAAATGTTCAAATGTACTTGTGTGTATATTTTTTTTTTTGAATTACGAAGATACATTTTCAGTTAAACAATAATTTGATTAGGTACCTACTTATAAAGTTCCGTTGAGGCCGTTTAAAATTATTTTGCTTGGGCCGAGTTATAGAGCTAATCCAACCCTGACCGTAGAAACCCTTTTCGTTAAATATGCAATTATATATTTGCCCCACCCATTAATAAATTTCTAAGTTACACCCAAGATTATTGTTAATCACATTATTTGAAATTCGTACTAAAAATATTTTTATCTCATTTGTAATAATTATAATACAATTATTGTATTCGTCTCGAGAAATTATCATATTATTGCTAGGTAATTTAAAAATCTAACATTTCATGGTGAAATAATTTTAATATCAACAAAAACAAATTATTTTTAAAATATTTTTGTAAATTACAAGTTTTTAAACTTTCAAACATCTTAAATTAAATTTTTATAATGGAGTACGAACGAGTGAAAATGATGAATGATGAGCGTTGGACAAATGCTAGAAAATGTGAAATTATGAAAACTTTTACGGATTTATTGGTAGTACAAGATAACAATCATCAAGAAGGGTTAGATGTAATTGTAGATGAAGAAAAGCAATATCTTCAGGATTTGAAATCAAAAGTTAAAAAAAATCGCCTCTTAATGAATGAAGGAATGAATGATTTTAAAGATAAAATGTTATCAAAAACTAACAGGATTTTATTGGAAAGATACAGACATACACATCCAGATGAAATTAAATCAAGTATGAAACGTTCTATAAATCAAACCAAAAACGAAGCAAACATTTTAATAACACAAATCAATCAAAAAAAAAATGAAATTCGAGAGTTGAACAACGCGTACGAGTTTCGACATAAAGACACCATTAGTTATGGTAATTTTAAAAAAATTATGAGGAATGTAACTAATATCGATGACAGAATAAGATTAGCTAAATTTAAAAAAACGAAAATGGAGAAAATGGTAGATAGAGCGCAACAAAATTTAAATAAGTTTGATTCACTTTTGGAACAATTGCACAATGACAAGAAAGAAATGGCAACAAATATAATGAAGCAAACTAAAATAGTAGTACAGTTAAAGATGGAAACAAACAAATATACTCAACAACTAAAAAATGAGATTTTAGCAAGCCAAAAACAGCGCATTAAACAAGTGGGTAAAATTGAACAGCTTAATTTTATGTCGGATTCCATGGATCGTAGCAGGTAAATTGCATAAAACATAATAATAAAACCTATCAACATATTAAACTTGACATTAAATCGAAAACATAACGTAATCTTAAGACATTTTGTTAAAAAGAAATTATTTTTCATTAAAAAAAAAAAACAGGATTTTATTACATGAATTAATAATACTTAATAGAAAATATTATAATAATTAATAATGTTAATAATATTGTAGAGTTAAAATAAAATTAGGTATGTAATTTGAAAATGTAGCAATATATGTGAAGTAGGTTTGTAAACGTGTATTATTATTTATATTTACATAACATAATATGCGTATATATATATACCAAAATAATATATTTTTATAATTATTCTCTGTAAAATTTAAATAATTACCTGATATCATGCTGATTTTTTTTTTTTCATTCGATTTATGGTCCTCAAACTTATTTTATTAAAAATTAATTAATGATATTAATTAAAGACACTTTTCACAAATTTGGAATAATTCTGTCATGTACGCAATGCTTATTCAATGATCTTATACTAACGATACAAAATTAGTTTGTTAAATAGAAAAATGACAATAATTTTGAAATCTTATATTACGTATAAAGTTAAATATATTTCAATTTTAGATTCTCAATGAAGTGAAAAATCTGTTTTTACAACAACGAATTTAATTACTTTGCTATAAAAACATTTTAAGCGTAAAGGCCTAAAATATAAACTAGATACTTATATTTGCATAGTATACATGTTACAATAATAATAATAATGTGATAATTAAATAATTAATTTAAAGTACAAAGGTTATGCTTGATTGTGATTTTTTTTCTTTTATATAAGAGATCAACCAACTTGTTTACAAAACTATTATGTACTTAAACATTTATACATTTATTATAAATATATAATTATTTATATTTATTTATTTTTTCTTTCTTTCTTTCTTTTTGGTTAAACGGCCGCTAGGACCATCCCGTCTCACAACCAATTCTCCAGCCATCTCTATTCATCGCCAAATTCTTCCAATTTACTCCGCCTCCTAAGTCTTCTACATTTTTCTTAACTATATCTTCCCATCTCAATTTTGATCTTCTCAAGGTCTTCCCCAATTTATTATATATATATATAATAGTCATATAGTTATACTAACCATCTTTTCACAAAAATATGCTGATCCCTCTTCGCTTACAGAATCATTTTTTCATTGATTTCAAATCCATAACAATTCTTGTATTTCAATTATCCGTCCCTATATTTCACCCGATACCCGATATTTCACCCAGTACCGGTGCTAGGTATTTAGTCGCCCTGTGCCAATTTGTAGAAATTCTGCCCTAATACAACTAATATTTGTTCATACAAAAAAAAGCAAGGGCTTCTCATCTATTAGAGAACTATTCAGGTCTCGTTAAAGTTGTAATTACTTTAATCATGGTGAGATGAATTCGATAGAGAAATAATTTAAATAATAACATAAAACGGATGTATAAATATGACGGATGACTAGCGAGATTATATATCAAATTTTGTTGCTTTAGGACAGAGGTCGGGAACCTGTGGTTCCTTAACATGCAATCTGTAGCTTTTTGGAAAATATAAATTGAAATTTGTAAAGTATATTGATAGATTTTTGTACTAAAGTTTTTTAATACGGTATCCATTACATATCTAGTTATAGTTTTATTAGATTAGGTTCGACTAAAAAAAAAAAAAAAAAAAAGTTGTTCACAAACCTGTACGGCTCTCTAGACATTATGGTTTTGTAACTTTTTTAAAAAAAGGACTGTTTCCTCCGAAAAGTTTACTGACCCCTGCCTAGGGCGTCATTGTTAGTAAGAACCAACAGGTGATAACTCTATAAATGTGGATGGTACATCGTAAATGTGTACTGTTGTCTATGGTTAGGACGGTACTACCTACTACATAAGATATTATGTTTGAACTCTTCATGATACAGACACAAATATTATACACTGATAAAACTAGAATGTTTTAGAGAATTGGTATTTTAAGAAATTATTCTTCAAAATATTCGATTATACGATATTCCAATAGTTGACTATTTATTTATGCAGTGAAAAATTCAAATTTTGCCTTCCACCCGCCCTGCAATATCTCATCCTTCTTTAAAGTTAATTTCTAACCAGTAACCAATAATTATACATCTAAAATCATGTAAAAATATTCTGAAAATTGCATTTTTAATATATTTATACAAATGTTTTATCGTGTACTCACTGTTTAATTAGAAATTTTCTTAAATTATATTTTATATAGAAAAATGCTAATGGTTGAAAGGCCACCCACTGAATTTGAATTAGCGTTTCAATCATCACTTCCATGGTCTACAGAGGATTCAACTCCCGATTCAAAAATTAATAATATGGTTTCAAATTTATCAGATGAGAATAATGATTGGTATAATAAAATATCAACACTTGGAGTAAACTATTTGATTGATAAAGATGAACAAAATAAAAAATTGACAATGTTAGAAAATGAAAATAACATTTCAACAAATAAATATAAGTTTCCTGCGGATATCAAAGATTATATATTATATTATAATGATATTTCACAAAATAACGATGATGTAGCTCTTAACTATTTGCGAAAAAATTTAAAATTTAACACTATAGAAGATTTAATACATTTCATTGAGCGTACTAAGCATGATTTATTTAAACTGAATGCATTTAAATCCATAAGAACAACTTTATGGAAATTAATAATCAAAGAAAATGATCATCTTCAAGAAGCGACAGAAAATTGTAAGCTTATGACAAACAAAGATACAGAGTTTTTTAAACAAGAAAAATATTTAAATCATATAATTGATGGGCAACGTAAAAAAATATCTGAACTTGAGGAATCAAAATGCTATTACATTAAACGGTTTAATGATATATGTTTTCACATGGACAATCTCAGAAGTATTCTTCAATCAGTTAATGTAAATGTGTTTCGTTCAATATTTATGATTTCAATATATAAAATTGTTACTTTTTTAGTTTTCAGATTCAAATATAAAGTCTGAGCATAATATACAAAAAAAAAAGTTTGAAATTCCTGATATTAAATTGACAGAATTAATTGAGGAAGCAGATACGTTAATTAGCGAAATTGATATGAAAGTTCGACGTTGTACTGCAATGTTTTTTACTAATTATACTGCTGAACAAATTAACATAGCTCGCGCCGTGTATATATATAAAGTCCAAGAACACATTCAAGAAAATGTTTTAAGAGAACAAATGCAATTAAAGAAGAAAAAATTAAAAAATGCCAAAGAAATTCCAATGCCACCAAAAGTTATTTTAAGCAGAGAAGAAACCAAAAAACGAGCCGATCGAGTGTTAAAATTTATGGCAGAAAAAGATACGGACAAATCAAAAAACAAAAGAAAGCCTATATCTTTTAGGACAAAAAAATCATAATCGACTAGTAGGAATAGGATGAAATAGCCGACTCTACAACCACCACCATCAGCACAGCCACCGAGCTTACCGTGACCCTCAACCACCACTACTGCCACTGAGTCCATCTCCACCTCCATGGAGGGTCATAATGGGCTCAGTAGCGTCAGTGGCGGTGGAAGGTTGTGAGAGGTTTGCTCAATGGGGACGGTGGTGGTGGTAGTTCAAGAATCAACTATTTCATCCTTATTTTTTAAATAAAAGAAAATATATATTAATATCATGTGTTTTTATTTTACACTTTTTTAATTATTTACATAAATTTTGATTTTTTTGTGCTTCATTAATCCTCCTTCATGAGTGTACTCGAGTGTTGTCGAAATGTTTTGGCCCATCATTAACATCGCAAGCGTGCTCTGGTGTTGAAATGGGTGAATAGCTTAGTAAATAACTTATACTAAAATTAGAACCACATATGTCTCTGGTGAGTGGTGCTACAAATCTATCATAACCGTGATAAACTTCATTTATATTGGAAATCTAAAATGATTAAAAAACGAATATTCATGTTATAAATAAAAATTTTTTTTTAAAAATAGTTAATTTACCTCTGATTCGAATTGCTTAATTTCCGTCATGACTTTAGATCATATACAATGGATGGTACCATGTCCCGATATTTAATGTTTGCAGCGGTAGGTGGTGTAAAGTGGTGATGGTGGTCTTGTCGTCGGCGTTAAGTAGATGAGGTCATGGTGGGGTCGGTGGCAGTGGTTGCGGTGGAGGGTGATGGTGGGCTCAGAACATACATTTTCATCCTACTAATCTTGAGGATCGGATTATTGGAAACTAATTTTTGAATCCCTAAATGTCGATGTTTAAATATAAATGTATAGTATATTAAAGCATATTTAGAGCTTCCTTCCCTGAGAATTTATTTTTAGTTCATTGTTAATACCTGTGAAACTATGATACCAATTCGCCACCTCCAAAAATGAGCTTCAGATCCGCTACTGGTAAAAGTTAATACTAATATAATATACATAATATTATTATATTTAACTAATATAATATGGTGAAAGATCAGGGGGGAAGTAAAATTATGGTTTTTTTAATATATTATATGTCTGAAACTTAATAATTTGTAGAGCTGTAGAAGTAGCTCTTCTAACCATTTAAGATATTATACTTACCAACAACCATTTTAATAACTGTATCTAATTATAATCAGTGGTGTATTGGTAAATATATTTATGGGTATACGCACTAACAAAATATGTATATTAATTCTAAAAACAAGTTCTTGTTACGTTCGAATAAATTAAAATATACCCCTTACATGTTTATGACTTCTAATAAGACTAAAAATACAACATCACAAGATATACATTTGCCGTGCATAATAAATTGCTTGATACAAATTTATGAACCATGCGCTGAATGTCTATACTCCACATTATATTTAATAACATCCATTTTTCAAAATGTTATTTACTAAATTGAACTTAAAATACATTCAACTGTAATCGAACTGTACACTGTAATCTTCATTATAAAAATATTTCATTCAAACCCATAGTTCATAATAATTTTTTCCAACGAATTATTAAATGAGTTTTTTTTTGGTTTACGAGTTATTTTAGGTGCGTATACCCATAAAATAATATTTTACATTAGGTATACGCCGAAAATCAAAAATCTGCAGATGGGTGTTTATGACATACAGGGGCGGATCCAGAGGGGGGGCAAATGGGACGATCCCCCTCCCCGTTCACCGTAGCAGACTTTAGTTTTTGACGTAATTACTTCAAGGGTAAATAGGGAAATCTTAAACTATTTTTTTTATACCAAACTTATGTTGGTATCACTTATATTTATTATTCGATGATATACTGATATCACAGTTATATACAACTATTATGATGTTAAATATTCGTAATCAAGTTTTATGTTTGTCAGTGTTTCCGAGACGTGATAACTGATAAAGACCAACGTAAAATCGTTCGGTACCTCCATAATCAACAAATTTGTAATTATAAACTCTATTGTTATGGCTCATATTAGTATAACTATAGGTAAAAAAAATATTATTATTATTATTACTATATAATTTTTTTTTTGAGACTTTTTTTATTTAAATAAATAACCTATATCAAAATTAATATTTTTAATTTTATCTATATAAATATCTATATAATTTGGGTCCGTTAAAAATCCCCCACCCCCCATTATCTTGGTTTGAATCTATCCCTAATGGCGTATACCCGCAAATACGTACCAATTATTACCTGATTATAATATAATATTTGTAGTACTATTTTAGATTGATCTGCATTTTGACCGACTGTTTCCAAATAAAGAAGTTGCATTTTGTATGCAAAATTCTAGGGAATTAACTTACTACTCTATTGGCATAGACTGTCATTCATTTCTCGAAAAGAATGACTTATTTCGATTGATTCGCGATCGTTGCACAAACATTCATGATTGCCGAAGTAAATCACTGATTATTCGCATAAGTGACCATTAGTAGCGGCTCGAAGTAAATACCTGTTCTGGGCAGACTTAAATTATATAACATAAACTCCATACAAAAACGAACAATAAAAAACCTTTTATTGGAAAATTAATTACACTTAATACTTTAAATATTTAATTAATATTTTTAACTTAATTCAATTTTAATTTTTTTTATAAACTAATTTAATTCTACAATTCGCAGATGACGGTATACAGCGACTAACGACGGCGTGATGGCACGGAAATTATTGTCGTGAAAATTAGTGTCTATAAAGGCGCGTCCAGACGGAGCAGCTTTTACCGCACGGCAAATACGCGTCCACACGGTGCGGCATTTATTTCCCAATTTGTTTTAAAGCTATAATAATAATAATAATATATTATTCATAAATACTATAGAGTTGTGTTATTTTTAATGAGCAACGAAGTGCACGAGATCAGCAAGTAATCTATATTTTTGAATCTTAAAAAACATGAAATTAAAGATTTTTGAAAAATCATTATTGATCTTGTATTTTTATAAACAGAGAATCTTCAGTATCGACATTTTGATAGAATAAAAATTGTGTCTTCTGGAGATTACTACAAAAATCAGTTTTACCTCAGTGAAAAAAGTTTGTTCTGTTACTAATTACTTAAAAAATAATTTAAATACCTACTTAAAAAATAAGTACTGATGCCACGCGGATTTGCCGAAAATACGTCCACACACACGCGGCATAGGCGAGCGGCACAAACCGCGCGGCTTTCCTTTGATGTAGACCGTCTACTAGGCCGATCGGAAATTATGCCACATGGCATCAAAAAAAGCCGTGGAAAATGTATTCTCACTTATGCCGCGCGGCAAAAGCTGCTCCGTCTGGACGCGCCTTTATACGCGGGTCATTCAACTCGGCCCCATCCGTCCAAAAGCCAAACCATTACAATGTTACGATTAAATCTGTCGGACGTCAGTTTCACTGAAACGGCGACCATCGTCGAAATCACTAAAATAGTGTTTCCATCGAGATTAACTATTTATAGGTTTTATATTTCGTCATGGCCTTATATTTACAATAATAAATATAGAAAACGCTATAACTTACTTACTTTCAATAAAAATAAAAATATTTCAATACATTTTTAAATAATTATTATTTACAAGTAGCTGCTTTTCTAAGAGAAGACGTAGTCTCAAAGTCTTCCCAAACGAGCCGCCCCTGTTGAACATGCACCTCGAAGCCCTACAAAATACAAATACCGACAATTTATTGTTGTCGATTTTACCCAGTTCAATCGAAAATATTTCATGATGAATCAAGCGTGTCAACGAACGTAGAACATTGCTATTTTTAACTAGATACTTGTTTGTTATCGCCCAGCCAGTACGCCGTATAAAAATTATCTCTCCGCCACTCTTTTGTTTGTTATCGTTCCGCCATACTACGCTGTATTAGGCCCTCCGCACACTACGCGATTCACACGCGACGCAATTTTTTCCACGCGCGATATCCTAGCAAAGCGGATCCACTAACACCGCAATTTGATAATGACGCGATTACAACGCGACTGATAGACGACACGCGCGACCGACAGTGCTAGTCGCCCGGCTATCGTATCGCGTGAATTGCATACGATTTCATTTTAATATTTTATTATTTTGATTTGTATCATAAATTATTATGGAGGTGTTCAATTTAAAATTCGTTGGTGAGGTTGAAAAACACCCACCCTTATATAATTATATCATTCCCGACTACTGTAGGAAGGATTTGGTGGACAAAGCATGGCAAGCTGTATCAATGGAAGTCAAATTACCTGGTAAGTATTTTATTTTATACGTGGTTCCTAAATTTTTTCGTGTATTTTATATGATATATGGTATACCGATTATTTTAATACGTTGTAATATGTATATTTTATGTACTCGAATTACCTATTATTTATATTTATATTACATTGTTATATGTTTTTAACACGTTGAGTGCCGCGATTGGTACGTGGTATTTTAATAATAATAATAATAATAATATTAATTATATAATAATATTAATAATATTAATAATAATAATAATTTAATACAAGTCATGCGATTGACTCTGCACGATCTGATTATTAACGACTGATCATCGTTTTGTGTTGGTGGACCCAAAATCGCGAAAATCGTTCAAATCGCGTATGTCACACATATCGCATTTCAATCGTGTCGCGTGTGAATCGCGTACTGTGCGGAGGCCCTTACGCCATTCCTATAATTATCGTGTTTAATGTTATAAATGTTTAACTCGTGGTAGACGATCTATTTTATCTAATTTAATCAATTATCTATATTAAGTAGGGAATCTACTACGTAATATCAACTGGCTACTAAGTATAAGTTTTTCAAAATTATATAGACCCAGTACCCCTCGCCTCTCAATTTCAAGTGGTGTAAATTCACCACATTAAGTACGTATTCGGCGCCACCGGTTTGTACCGTTTCAACTGTTTCACCCCGTACAGAGTAATTATGTCAAAAACACCAGTCTCAAATATCACATTAAATTTGTGTAATTTAATAAAAAACAATATACTATACATAAATACGATTGCATTACGTATGAATTTATAATAAATTATTTATTTAAGTGTGCTGTGGAAATTTTTAAAAAGATCAAGTGCCGTTATGTAAAAAAGGTTGGGAATCCCTGGCATAGTCACGAACAACAGTTAATCGTCGATACTAGCGATTAGCGGTGGACTGTTGGGCCCCAACTAACTTATTAGCATAAGATCTATGGCACACTTGCACTTAACACTTAACAATTGCACGTCGCGCACTGTACATGGAAATTTTTAATGCACGATTTTTGCTTTTTAAGGCATCAAAGATTACACGATAAACCGTTGCCGCCGAATCCGTGTGTTCGACCTAAATCACACACGACTTTTATCGATTCGGCTTATAAAATACCGTGTGTACGATTTCATCTGATAACGTGTGGTTATTGCCTATTTTTGGAATATTGTCATGGGCGAAAACCATTTTTTCCCATAATAGTTAATATGTAATAGTATTATGATAATATTTCACGTTCAATCCGCATAATTATTAAAAATAAATCCTAATGCTGGTAGAAAAAGTAATCATCAATAGTATATATTGTTTTATAAACAAATGTATCTATCGCTAATTATTTAATAATTTTTTTACATAATTTTAAAAGTAATAATTTTGCCAATTCATTGCGTTTCGCCCGTCTTTCGGCATACCGTCAACTAAGCGATAATATATTTTTATCGGTCGACATTTGTGTGTTAACTGGCTTGAAAAATGCACTGATATAAAACAATATAAATCGTATTTGGTTACATTTGCCTATTCGCATTTGTACGCTAAAGATTTGTCGCGCCGCCATTGGGGAAGACTGGTAAAAGATTACTGCCGTTGATGAGATAAGCAAGACGTACTTTTTCAACAACGACAACATTTTTGTAGTGTCCAATTAACATCTTATTATTTCGAGTCGTGATGCTCAGCATAGGAACATTAGGTAGACATTTTTAAGTAGTGTTCCCGATTGATATTGCATAATGAACACAATACAGCGCAATCACTACGGCTATCGATCAACGACAAGTACAATACAATAATCAAGTACAATAATCTAACAGAACACATGATTTATTATCGAATCATTAAATTGTATAGTATTAATATTAATTGGTCAATCGGTACCGTTCAATTACATAAATAATATGTTTTGTTTATATACGTAATATTATTATGAAATAATTTATCCACCAAGAAGCGGTCGGATAATATTGAGAATGATTAACGGTAAGAAGATTAAAGCACGTAGCGATCTTTACCCGTGTGCAATATAATAACGGTTCTTTATAAACATGGCGAGAGGACTTGTAGTATTTGAATAATCACAAAAATAGCCGGAATGCGAAACAAATACGTTTCACACTTACACAAAGCTAGTTTTGACATTTTATCGTGCGTATAAATGCATATTATGCAACTTTTTGGTTTATAGGGTATATTTCGTCCATTTTATACTTTTAGATGCATATTTTAAATAATTTATCAATATTTTTTCGTCGACGTTTTTATTAATTTATAATTATAATTTTATTTAATTTATAATTTAATTTATTATAATTTAAAATTATTTTAAATTTTGATCATGATATTAATATGGTTGTTGAGTTTTCCTAGGCGCATGTTTTTCCAAGAAACACGTCTCGATAGTTGCCGAAGGTATCGTAAAAGTTATTGATTTTATTTATAGATGAATGAGATAATATTGTTGAACGCACAAAATATCGATACGGCCAACGGGGACGTAAGCCGCCGACACCGGACATATTCGTATTTCATTAATCGCGATGTTTCTCAACGGTCGCCCGTACGTCCGAACGCGTTCTGTTCACTGGCGATTGTAAAAAATGCCCGAATTAAGTGTACAGTTAAGAAAACCCGTAAAATAAACCCAAATAATCAATCGTAATTTGCTAAAGATAAAGTCGTGAACAAAATGTGTATTTATCGTAATAATAAGTTGAAACAAATAAACGTGTAAACGGGCGTTCGTTCTACTCGTACGTTTGATTTTAGTCGTATCCAATCCGCGATGAAGACCAGAAAAGGCGCGTATTAAGCAACGCGAGAATGACGCGCGACGTTCCGCAGTCGAATCGTCCGCGACTGAAACAATTTTCGGACATGGTCAAAAATGGCCACGGAATGCGGAAGAGAAACTGCTTACGTTGTAAGCTGTGCACGTCGCTCGAGCGTTGGAAAAACGGCGTTGTTGTATAATATTATTTTAAACACCACTGGTCACACTCGCGACGTCCGTTTACCTACGCTACGACGTCCGTCAGCAGCACTTATCGGACGTCGTAGTATATTATTAGATTTTGTTTTCCGAGGCACGCGACCGCTGTTTTCTCGCCGACGTTGAACGGTGCGCTATCATATATCAATAGGTAATTTAATAATTTTTTTTAATAACCATATTTTAAAAACGAAAAACGGTATTGATTACCGGAAATGAAACACGTCCCGTTTTGTGGCATGTAAGTAATGAGTTGTACAAGGATAAGAATAAAAAAATATTGAACGGACGAGTGTTGCGAACGTTGTTGTCAAAAATGACGAACTATAACAATCGATGTATATTAATGATAAGATTTTATTTTCATGCTGAACGTTCGTTTGACCAGCAGAGCATGTTACGTCCGTTAAAAAATTATGTGTCCGTTTTTCCAGTGCTCGCGTAACCCTACCCTAAATGGTGTTACACCGCCCTAAGGTTTTGTACGGGGGTGGGCGGGGGGAACGTCACGCGCCAACGTGATACGGTGCTCTCGCGGTACGTGGCACGCGCGCACGACAAAACGGTTTGGGCCCACCGGTGAGGCGTCCGATGACCGTTTCCGTGCCGTACGTGAAACAACGTTGCGATTACGTGGAACCATAGACCTTATACTCATATGCGTGGAACCGAAGGAAACCGAATTCGGTACGACCGCGTCCGATAAACTGTCGCGTAGCTTCTCGATCCGTTTTGGTCGCGCGCGACCGGTCCGGCCATCATTTGACCACCGTAACCCGTTCGAAGTGGACGTGCCGATTGGACTTTTTCCGACCACAACACGTAACTATTGCACTGCGCGTTTTCTTCCGCTCCGTTCGTCACCGATCGTCTAATCGCTCGCGCCACCGCCCTGTCCACTGCCGGTTTTTTCATTTTTAATTCTTACCGCCGTACGTTTATTATTTTTATTTTTTTTTTTTTTCGTCTCGCGCGTAATACTACCGACCTAAATTATTTTCGACTCTGTTCGAGCCATCTCGCACGCCCGCACACACACACACACACACACATACGCGATGTTGGCATCGAAACTGATCAGCAATGATCTGAAGATCAACCTGGTCGGACTCGACGAGCTGATCGGCTACGAAGGCCCCGGCGAGGACGTCTCGTCGTTTCGCCAACTGAACATGCGCGAAGACGAAATGCCGTTAGTCGTCCGTATGGAACAGAACCGGGCCAGGTTGGTCGAACATCTGCTCGAGTATCAGACCGAGTTCGATTCGAAATCCATTCGCCATTCGGTGCTCCACAAGATTTCCAACCAGAGGGTGAACCGTAAAGACGACGTTTTCAAGATGATCCGTGTAGGCGTCGAGGAGGGAAACGATCTGGAAAAAATCGAAAGGTCTTCGAGGTCGGAGTGCTTGCGTGAACTCAGAATGTTGAAGAATACCTATCAGCTGGTATCGAAAGCTTCCAATTGTAAATATAAGAAAACTTTATCCCGGATCTGTCAGTGCTTCCCTTTGATCACGTGTTCGTATTTACCTTTCGCTGTTAAACCTCCCGTATCGTTCTACCAAATGGAATGCATTTCCAAAAATTATCCCAAGGTGATGATGCACTCTGCTTTCGCATATCTTATTCCAAATATAAGTGATGAATATTGCTCGTTGTTGAAAAAAGCTCATATGTTACATCAATTTGAATTCCATCTAACCATGTCTGGTGTGCATCGAACAAATACCACTATTATTCGTGAAACCAAACTTATTTCCATAATCAATAGTTACACTCAAACTGCTATTAATAAATCACATTTTGAGTTCGATACACAAATTGCCTTTTTAAAAGAATATAATTTAATTTTTATGAAAGTTGATAAAATAACCGTTGGCAATGAAGTCTTAAGAGCAGCTAAATTGTGGGAACAGTTGGAAAAAAAATATATTTCTTAGATATTTGTAGATCTTTTCCCTTGGAAACTCAGGTGTATATTATAAAACAAATTGTTATGAATAAGTACCTACTGGTAACAAAAATTGACAACTATTTATTATTTTATTATTGTTTACCAAATTTATATTTTATTAAATTTACTTTTGTATTTTTTTTTTTCATATATGTTATACCCATAATATGTTACTATTTTTTGAATATTTATTGATGTTATTTTTTGAAAGCTTATTATCCTTTTATACTGTTCTAAAAAATGTCCTAATTAAACAGTTTTTATTTAATACATTTAATTTGCTTTTTTTTTCTTATTAGTAAAAATTAAATATGGGTATTAAAATATTAATTAATCAAATCTATGATAGCGGTTAGATAATTTGATTTAAGTCAAGAATTACTAGTCTTCATGATAATACTTAAATATAGGTACGTTAAAAGTATACTTTATAATACTTATACTATTTATTACATTGAGTGATTAGCAATTAAAAATTCCCATGATATTTGTTTCTATGAGCAATATGATTATCAAGAATTAAAAAAAAAAAATCATTAAACCAAAATAAAGTTCTTAAAATTACTTAGAAAATTAATATTTTTGCTTTAAATAGCTGTTTTTATTTCTTATAACATCTGTAAAATTAAATGATTTAATTCAATTCACTGTTTGTTATTTTTTTTTTTTATAATTAAAGATTATTAGAAAAAATTAGCCACCTATAAATTAATATAAATATATTTTATTTTAACAATATCTACTTATGAAATAAAACATTTTAAAACATGTTTAATATAAACGTATATATAACCCATCTGGGTAAAAATCATAATTATAAACTTACTTTCAAAACAATACAATAGTTATATTGGTTTAGAGTTTATTGGTTAATAAAATATAAGCTCCAGTAGGTATATATGATAAATCTTATTATATAATAGTGAATTATTGTAAGTTATTTATATTAAACTAAAAAAAATTAACTATATAGAATATGTGTAAGTATTACTTTTTACATTAGTCAAAAATACATAGTAGTGTTTAAAAAATTCAATCATTATTTAATAAAACCATAAAGTATAATTTCATTAAATATTGAATATATAAGACTTAGACAATATCTATCTCAAATAAGTATTATTTAAGAATTTAAGATTATCATTTTAAAGGTAAAAAAGTATTATTAGGTCTCTAGTTGGTTATTTTTTAAACTTTTTAATACCTACAGCTACCCTAATATACAATGCATATATAATATAAAATGCAATATATATTATATATTTTTAATATAATATAAATATATAATGGTTCTTTATACTTTCTAATGATGGTGTATGGCAGAGAGTATTTGTAACATCTGAACTCAAATAAAAGTAAGAATTTAAAATAACTAGTTGGTATGTAGGAACTTGAAGTGTAAATTAAATAATTATGAAGACAATTTAAGTATTGTTATGAATTAAGTATTTATAGAGTGGAAACTTAAAATAAATGTTCAATTTAAAAGTTATAATATGTATTTGCTGCATAATAATAATTAAAATGCATATTATTCTTTGAAAAACAATGTAGGCAATACATTGTAAAACTTTTATAAGTGATATTTAAATGTCAATACCAATATATAAATAATGTGTTAAGTTAATGAAACAAAACATTTATTTTTAATTTTTTTAATCAAACACCTTTCAAATGCAGCTTCAAATATTGCAAATAAAAAATAATATTTTCAACAATAATATAAAATCAAATATTTTATGAACTTAATTCATAAAACATTTTTGGTAGTAAAATAAATTCAATTCATTATAATATTAACCCAAAAATTAGAACATTTCTGTACAAGTGCAGAGTATATAACTTGATGGTTTCTCCTTTAATTATATTTCATACTTTATATAATCATCCTATATATTTGTTTACTATCAGTCGTTGGGTGTTACGATTAAACTGTTTGCCATTTGGTAAAGTTCAACAACGTCTGGAACACTGATAGCAATTGCCGAATTTTAAAATAAAATTATCTCAAGTAATAGCGCTTATAAAAATTAACCTTATTAATAATAATATTATAATGAAAATGATTGTTGTACATAATTTATAATATAAAATTATCACCTCGATATACTGATCTTACACCAATGCGCTACTGTCTGAGATGTAGTAGGTACATGTATTTGAATTTGTTGACTGTTTAAATACTGAAATATTTCTAAAATATGCTGAATGTGTTTAGTTATTAGATTTATAGTTAAATGTTTTTTTAACATAACCAATTATTTTATATTATGCAAAAAAAATATTAGTATTAAATCTTTTAGATTAATTGTATATAATATCTTCTGCAATGGTAGGTCATGCAACCCACTAATTCCAACTTGTTAGAATGTTCAAAATAAATATATATCTTTATCATTATTAGTTTTTAAGATAAAACCGTAGTAAGCATTTATAAGAGTTTAATGAGTCATACATTTATTTATTTTACTTTCAGTACTTTTACCCTTGCATCTGACCTGTATAAATAATGAAATGTTAAATGAAAATTTTTCAATTAGGCGGTAATGTTTATTATTCCCATTAATACTTATATATATTATATACTATAATGTATATCAAAACTCAATAAAAGTATATTTTTACTCAAGAACACCCTATTCATCTTCTGTACATATAAGCATATATTTATTAAGAATATTTTGATAGGATAGCTCAATGAAAAAAAAAAAATATATATTAATAACAATAATAAAAATAAAAGGTTTTTTTAATAAATTGTATGAAATTGTTTGAAATACATTATAAATATATAGTTTATGCTGTAATGTATAAATTAAATATATAAAATAGATGATTTAATTATGAAATAAAACATATGAATATAGTTGTATAATGATAATTTAGTCCTTAAAATAATCTACTAAGTAAGACTATTTTTAAAATAATAATAATCTTATATAATATATGTCTATTCACCCTAGTGGTTTAGACTTAATATAATAATAACAATAATAGTAATATTATTGTCCTAATTCAGTCTGATATTAGTTATTACTATTGAAGTTTTAAAAACTAATATTGTACTATGCAATTAATAAAATAATTTTTATTTGAAGTTTGAATCAATGATTTCTACCCAATGTTGTAAGTTCAGTTTGGGAATTAATGTTGAATCACAATCAAACATTTCAGCATCATTGTTTGCATCAACTGTTTTAAAGACATTTAGTTGAACTTGCTTGATAGCATTGCTATTAGAACACAACAGTCTGGCCAAAGTTACATTTCTGATTTCTGCCAATTGGTCTATATTAAATAATTTTTGGTTAAAATCAAATTCAATGTGCATTCAATTGAAATAATTAAGCAAGACTAACTTTGTGTGAAGACTTTTGGCAAATCATAAAAATATCTGTCCCCCATTCTAATTCTTACTAATTGATCTCTGATTATACACATCATTGTTGAGCCAATCATTGAACCTTTTACTGGTTTCTCTAATAGTGCACCTACAATGAGTTCTATATCGTCCACATTTTTATATATTCTCATTAATTTACTGACAATCTATAAATAATATTCATAGAATAATTATTAGTACAGCGCATTGCTTATTATTTTATGTTTTTATCTTACTGTTTCGTCCATAATCTTGACCAAATCTTTTTCATTTTCTATCGGGGTCAATTCACAAGGTCTTCTAAATTTCGTAAAACTAGGAATACCATGATCACGGCTACGTTGTATGCTCAAGCTCACAATGTCCATACCAAACCCATTATCCTCATGCAATTGATTTGTTACCTAAAACAGTTCCAGTACACGTTATTAATAATTTTTATGTATAAGGCGAACGGTGTTGTCTATATGCGATAGCACTTGAATAATACTCAGACATGAAATACATTTTATAACTTTTTTGAGCTTACATGATTCGAAAAAGACATATCGATTTGGTCTGTCTTCTGCGAGGTAAAACCTCTGAGCAAATTGTCGAAATGCAACGTGAGCATTTCGTACGGTTTCTTATTGTAATGCTTGTTCGATTCATATGTGCTGTTCATTCGCTGATCATCATGATTCAAGCTGAAAACAAAACGATTCAAATTACACACGTGACACGTTAATAACTTACAAACAACGAGCACGTACACTATGTGCATGCCAAACGCTGAATAAGCCATGGGTACTATTACGTTCGCGAAAACGTTGGTGGTTGTGGCATCAACGTTGTCGGTGTAATTTTCAACGGCCCCGGTCAAATCGAAATATTGCCTTAGAAACGGGTTGGAGTGCGAGTCGCTCACTAAAACGGGCAGCCATTCGTTGAAAGTTATGTGCTGGATCATGGCTATTATTATTCGTCTGGTCTCTTGAAACAACGTCTCGTCGTTCCAGTGTGGATTGATTAGGGCTAGTTCGCCGGCGATCCGATTGTGCTCCTTCACCCACACGGTGTAAAGGGCCAGCAAATACGGATGCGAGTTCACCCTGCTGTCGCCAGACCTGTAGCACTTGTCGTCGGTGTGGCATAGCGTCGGGTCGTCGGACACCGGCAGCACCGTGATGTTGTCGGGTGACAGCGAATCCATCAACATCAGACCTCCCGAGTTTTTCCTCAGCGATTTCATCACCCGGTACGAAGTACCGTAGATCATTGACCCGTCCAAGTAGTGGGTGGCTTGATTGACCTGAAACGATTTCTCATTGAGTAAACGCCGCGCCAAAACGTTGTCGAGTATTACTTGTTCTCTAGGTCCGAACGTGCAATCAGTTCGCAAGGTCGGTGCCGAACGCACGTAGTTCATGCAAGTGCGACGCAACGGTCGAAAATACGGATCGGTATCGGCTATTTTGATTGGCGCGCACAACGGGTGCATGTACCGTGGCGATAGCGGAGATCCGCTTTCGTCGCAACATTCGATAGATTTGTTGGTGGCCCCTAAAACGTATGAACGCGATGCGCATGAACTATGTACTTACAGATCAGTGGTTCTCAACCGGGCCGACATGGACGCATTGTAAGGATGACACGAAATGTCCACGGGAAAAGGAAGAAAATAATTAATTTTAATAAAACCATATTATTTCCATAACTGTTATGTAAATATCATACCTTTAAGTTTGTATCTTTATATTATTTAGATCCGATAAATACTTACAGTATTTTTATTTGCGAAATCGCTGCATTATCGATTATCTTTACGATTTAATCGGGGTCGTTAGTCAGTTATTTTGAAGTCGCTAGGTATGTAGTATTACAGCTCTACATCCCTAGAAGAAAATATAAGACTAGGTCTTTCCACCATCAGCCTCGACTTCTTAAATTTTGTAAAAACTACCCGGGCCAAATTTCCCAATCAGTCTTTATATAAATCATTATTATTTTTCCTCACTCTCTTTTTTTTTTTTTTTTTTTTTTAAATTTGTAAACTTAAACTTTAAAGCGTCAATGTTTATTGAACCCTGCAACTCAAATAAATTGTAGGTGTACTTATTATTTTTCTGTGTACTGTTTTTTTTTTTTTTTTTTTTGTTACTCAAGAGTTATTCTAAAATACACAGTTAAGATTATTTATTATTTTAATGTTAGGGTGATTTTAGTGGCTAAAGGAGATATGAACGATAAAAGGATGAGAATCACTGATGTAGATCAACCAACAGTTTCGTTAACCTTACCCGAACTGGAAACAGCGGTGTGGGACATATCATGGCCTATGAACAAAGCCCAGATTCCAACCGCCATCGTTCGATCCGTGTCGATGTGGTATTTGTATTCAGCTAGACTATTGCTCAACTCCCTGGGATTGGGAAGCAGATTATTCATTTCACTTATCCCTGTACAAAATTAAAAAATATATATACATATTACCGAACTGAGTTGATGAAGTCGAATTAACGTATAAAAACGTACACACGAACAAAAATTAATTTTCAAATATTACCATCTTTGTATGAGGGATATATATTGCGACGGTAAGCTGTGTTTGATTTTCCCCAATAAGGTTTTTTCAAATTATTACATGAACCATCTGAACTCCGATATTTCAGGTTCCTAACTAGGCAAGTACTTGCTTTGAATTTGTAGGAAACACACATTTTACCTAAAGAAGTTTCGTTCAATTGTATGTTAGATAAAGTCTTCGCAAATAACACCGAATCCTTTCCGTAGCTATAACATTGATAAACGATTAAGTACATTGTTTTTATTGCGATATTGTTTTGGTTATACATTAAAAAATATTTGTTCGCTATATAGGTTGTAGCTTTAATAACGACCTCGGCATATCGGGATTCTACAAGAGTTTCCGTGGATGGCTTAGAATCAATGAACTGTCCAAAAGAAGAACTTCCAATCTGTACAGTTTTATTGGCATTTGCTAACGAATATTCCAAGCGAGAAAGCATATCCATTTGTTTAATGCCATAATCAATTACAAAATCTAGTTCTAGAGTAGGTATTTTTGAAATGTTTTCTATTGGAAAAATAACAGTACATTTTTAAGCATTGTTAAAACTAATGTAATTATTTTTATAGCCAATGTTAATTTTAAGACTTACTAGTATTCATTTCTCTATTACACATAGTTATAGATATACATGATAATGCAATTAGTATGAAAACTAACACCTGCTTGGACGCTAAGGGATTCATTTTGTTGAACATTATTTCTGTAATCATAAGCATAAATAATTAAGTACATCGTTATTCATTACAAAATATATTACTTCTTTTATGCGATTATATATTTTTACAATTATTTCCATAAATAATTATAATTTATAAAGAGGTCATGATGTGAACAAATCTTCTATACAAAAGTAGCACTTTGACTTTAAATTGTATACCTATTTTTAACAAAAAAAATGTTCTCGGGGTTCCTTGAATTTTTCGAGTTTGTTCATAATTTGAAATTCAAACAACAAATCGAAACTTATAATAAAATTAAACATATTAGTTTAAAAAAACACAAATATACTGTCAAAATTAATTTTAGATATTTTTCCACGTGAGTAAGAATAATGTATATTATAAAACTTCAAATTAAAATTATTTTATCGAAGAAAACTTGAAAGTATCAAACATCTAGAAACTAAAAAAAAAAAAAAAAAGCTGCAAAATCTTTTGAAATAACCTATATATTTATGTAACAGTTGTGTGAGTACTCGATAATAATTTTAAGTTTTCAAAAAACTTATCTTATTTAGTTATAATGTATCTTTAACGATGAAATGTACAATTTGTTTTTAATAATACATTTCTACTTTTCGCTAAGATCAAATTCGGACACCTTAAAGCCATAAGGTCTTGAAAACTCCCTTTTTCTGCACATGTGTCTTACAGACGTACAACACGTTAAATTTGCGTTCAGTAGTCACGATGTTATGTTGTTAGCTTTAATGTAAACAGTCCTATTATCATGCATAAAGTAATAAAAACATTGTATATGTGTTATTTCAGTCAATAATTTGCGATATTTTAATTCAAGCGAGTTATGAGTAAGTGAAATATTAAATTTAAAAAATAATCCTAACATAATTAAATCATTAGAAGAAAAAAACGCGGATAATATTCTTCTTGTTATATTTCAGTTAGTAACCCCAACGTAGATGCTTGTAACATAACACTTGAACAGGGCTGAAGGGTACACGGTGGTATACACCGTATACCATCTGGTAATTTCGATCAAATCCGTATACCTTTTTACTTAGGTCGTGTTAGTACTTGCTGTCGAATGCCATGGTTAAAATGAAATTAAAAAATATTATATGAGATTATGTATGCATTATTACTATCGTTTTTGGTAGAATTACCATGAATAACGAACATCAATAATTTATTTAACGATTATTATTTTATATCGCATATTGAAGTGCGTCTCCCTATAGCTCACGAACGTACGAATGAATGTGTAGAACCGCATGCGGTTAGACAGAGATGCCTGTTCGTATGGGTACGGACCGGTTCGTGGGCGGTACATCAAAGGAAATTTGTTTATATTTGAGACGCGATATGTTTACCAATGCGGCCTGCACTTAATAAATCGCGGGCAGTTGTTTTATGTTGATGATTCAATAATTTTCTTCCAATAATGGAGAATCACACGGATTGGTCCGACGATATGACCTTAATACTCGTAAGTTTTTACAGAAAAAACCAATTGTTTGAGATTCAACACAGACGGATTGCAAAAACATGATAGCTAGACTGAAGTTGATAGCGAAATGGGTACCGATGTTGCGATAGTCAAAAAGAAAATCGATAGTCTTCTTGGATCGTTCGGACGTAAATGTTTACAACAATAAGACACCTGCCGCCCAGGTGCTGGTACGGATGATATGT
This sequence comes from Sipha flava, assembly GCF_003268045.1. Lineage (NCBI taxonomy): Eukaryota > Metazoa > Arthropoda > Insecta > Hemiptera > Aphididae > Sipha > Sipha flava. The sequence continues at coordinate 104,851 of NW_020271758.1, read as the reverse complement.
ACGTACCAAAATGGTTCGCTTTCAAGGATATGAAATTCTTGATCGATAAATTAAAACCTAGACAAACAAAGGATACCAAAAATCCTGACGTGTAGGAAAATACTTGTAATCCCTTAAATAGTGTGGTGAAAATTGCGCGTGTCCACCAAAAATCGAGCGAACCGGTGCCAACACCAAAACGTATGCGTTTTACCAATCAGTTCGTCGCAAACACACGAACGACACCGTACGCCACATGGCACACTATAGTGGAGACGCGCCTTTGTATAAATAGGCGATACGATTAGTTAATGGAATACGATTATTATTAGTGTAGGATCACATTGTGCGTTTTGTCGGTCACCGAAAAATACTATCCCGATCAACTGCAATCGGGACGACTGATCATATAATGCGTTTTATTGGTTACCCAAAGACTGCATTCGGTTTTATGAGTTTAAAAGCGCACGAATCCCTTATGATATGAAACATTTAATTAAGTAAATTACAAATAATTAACTATTATTTGATGAGTGGAGTCATGGTTCAATTGAAGCTTCTGGGAAATATCGTACTAACCAACTATCGAATCTTCGAATTAAAAAAATATGAATTTGAAGGAAAGAGAGTTTTACAAAACTGATCAATATAGAACAATTTTGGAATATATTACGATAAAATACTTGTGAGTTATATCATTACACATTTAAATTAATTTAATAAATATATTGTTAAGGGCATTGCAATCAGATCGTTCTTAAGGGGTTTAGTACAGGCAATAATATTAGTGATATTAATATGGGCGCATGTAAACTCCACCACAAGTAACTTTTTTTACTGTAAACTTCGCTAAAAAAAAAATAAATAGGTAAAATTGAGTTCATGTAAAATCCGCCAGTGAAGAAAATCTAATAGTAGTATAAAATTAATATGATATATTATTAAAAAAAATTATAATATCATATCGTTCACATTAAATATTTAAATCATAGTAAAAAAAATCATAATTAATAATTTTTATACATAGTAATCCATAATATATATAATAATATACATAATAAAAATATATACAGTTATGTCAAGTATGTAAACAAAATTATGTGATACAATTTGTAAATATTCTAAGACTTGTATTACTCCATTAGTGAAACTATTTATAGTATCCTGTAAAACTGTAATTTTTTTTTTATTTCGAAGTTTTTTGCTTATTTACTCAAGATATGCCATTTAATTTTATATAAATATGGGTTTGAAATTCGGTAAGAACTTTACTAAAAATAAGAATATTCGGTTGACTTTTATAAAATGAATTTCATAGATGACTATGAAAGGACTCACAGGCAAACCACAAAAAAAACTGGCGGAGTTTACATTAGACCTTTTATTGCCTTTTTATCTTAATCGATATTCTGGTGGAGTTAACAATCGCCCATTAATATTACTGTTAATGAAGAGGACCGGTGATAACCACTAGATTACTTATACTTAATTACGAAATAATTTCAGATTACCAACTTAATCGTCATGAATGATACGGCTGATTCAGCGATAATAACAAATTGTTTGGTATATATACAATAATATAAGATGTTCGAATATTATTTTTATGTAAATATAAAAATAATATAATGTATCAATTTAATAGTTAAATTAATTATTAATTGAAGCTAGAATGGTAAATACATTATTACAAAAAAAAAAAAAACATCTTTTTCAATAGAGGAAATTAAATTAAATGAAATGAAATTGCGGATTAATTCTATTGATTAATTTATTGATTAATTCTAGAAACGTAAATATTTTATTCATACATTATATTTTGTTTTTCCAAAATATCTCTTCCGTCTATTTTATCAACACAATTACCTACAATAACACAGACAATATTAATATTTTAATTATAATTATATATAATATATATAATTATATTATAATTATAATAAATAAAATTTATGTAAAGGTGACCCTTGTACTTAGTACAAAGTAGTATTTATTTTTTTTTAGTCTAGTTTATCTATTTGTATATCCATATACTCTAATTTTTTTTTCTTGAGCTTATCCTGGGGGAGATATATCATTGAGTTTAATGCAATTAAAAATGTTGATTCAATAAGGAACTAATTTTTGTTAATTTATAATTAAAACCCTGATAAAAATACGACATCTCAGAGTCACTGAATTTAAAACCTGTAAAAATATTTGAACTCATCGTAATTTTTTCTTGGTTATTGTAGAAGCCGAATAAGTGTTGAACTTCCGTAAAAAAAAAAAAAAAACATATTAGTAAATTTGAAAATGGAAAACCTTTTTGAATATACGAAATAGGATATAAGAATAATTTAAAAAATATTATCAAAAATCAAAGTATTTTGGGTCTAAAACATGGAAAAACCGGACCACTTTCAATCCCTTTAACATGGAACCGGTAATCATAAAACATAATCGCTAAAAATGGGATTTTTTTTTCCTAATAATATATTTCTACATCACAATATATAATACCCTCTACCGAAACGTTGGGCAAGACAAACTCCAAATTATGGTATAGTTATAATAATTATATAGTACGACCAATGATTTTTTTTTTTTTAACTACATCAATGCACTTGAACCACACGTTGAACGCGAGTCGATCGTACGTTCATATATAACGGAAACGTGAACCAGACGTGAGTGGTGGCATCGCGTTAAGCGATTGTAACGTAGAACGAACAAAACGTACAGGTGTATACCAGGGTCGCCACCCGTCCTGTATTTTACGGGATGGTGCGGTTTTTATTTGCTTGGTGTCTCGGCAATATGAGCGCCGAGACGCAATACCTTCCATATTTTTTAAAACAGTACACAAATACCATGATGTTTAAAGTCGATACGTTTTTGCCAAATCCGTTCAATTAATTAATTTATAAATGATTCGTCACTCATACGCAACACATTAAATGCAGTTGTATTTACTAACTACTTACATTGATTAAGTATACTTAATATATATATATATATATCAAAATGATAAAGTGAAAGTCTCATATTTATTTTATTATTGATATTTTAATATACATCTGTTGGAATGTTTTTTTAGGTATAGGTACAACAATTTCATGCAACAAAAGTGTTCACATACATAACAAAAGAAAGAGCCATATTTATATTATTATTTAGAATATTAAGGAGCAATATGAATTGAAAATATTTTATTTCATTGGCATACTAATAAATCAAATTGAACATGATAAATATATGAAAATAATTCATAGAAAATATACGTGTCCCGTATTTTGGACGCTAAAAGATGATAACGCTGGTGTAAACTAACCCTGAGTTACTATACATCGCAGTTTAATAGTACGATGGACAGTATCGATTTTAAGTATGGCGTTCCGATAATGTGTGTTCGGTACAGACGATTTTCGCGGAATAAGACTTCAATAATGTGATAATGTTTGTGTTTTATTGAACTCTACGTTGAAAAACCATAATAATATCGTCATGATAAAATAAAAAGTTGACTAATTGACCAACGAAATCGTGTAATTCGAAGGATATTGGTGGCCAGGTTAGCTTAAAATACCGAAATGTGTATTGTAATAATTGTACAGTACAATTAAAAAATCAATAAAAAAAAAAAACACAAGAAAAAATGAAGGAAATAAAAATCGTCACGGTTTTTGCCAAATAAAATATGTTAACCCAATACTAACCGACACGTGGTCCGCGCTCGGCCAAACCGGTAAACAGCTCGAAGAATCCGGTTGAAACCCCGACGGACACAGTTTCTCGAGTAGTCAAGCCTTTGGAGGGATGCACTGGATGCCTTGGGTCGTCACTGCTGCTGCTTCTGCTGCTGTTGGCGCACTACGGTTCGGTAGACGCGACGCGCTGGTGCTCAACGCCGTTTTTGCCGCCGCCACCGCCACCGCCGCCGCCGCCGCCACTGATCGAACGTTTGGTGGGGGCGAACCAGACCCCGTTTTTCGCGGGCACGTTATTCCTTTGTGGTACCGCTTCCCAGGGCCGGATCGGAACGGTTGGTCGAGTCGAACGGTGTGTGTTAACCTTGTACCCCCACCGGCGGATAGCATGCTTTCGACCCTTAACCGAGTGCGTACATAACCAAGTTCCGAGTACTGAAAATCAGTGTCGGATTACCCACGGGGCAAAGTAAACATCCGCCTTAGGGTCTCACTCATTTAAGGCGCCCTGTGAAAACGGAAATCTATATATTTTTTTTTTATTTAATAATATCTGTATTCTATTTACGAATTTACAGGACAAAAGTCATTATGAAATAAAATATATATTAAGTTGTAGGTGTTATATGCAGTAATAATAATAATATTATTTCGTAAAAAATAGAAATAAAATAATAATTAGTTAATTTTTCTTGCAAATATCAAAATGTAATAAACATGATTTTATTTATTAATAATAGTCGGTTTTTTTTTAAAGCTATTAATTTTAATTATTGGATAGTAATGTTAAAGATGTACATGAAAAAATTTTGTAGGACCCAAAATTTTCATTGCCTAGGGGCCCACAAATTTTTGATTCGGCACTGCGTCAACTGCTTCCGTTTTGCCTGCCACGCGAACGGCGACCGTCGATAAATGTCACCTCCGCGATCTCATTACGATCCACCACCCTTGACTTGTCGGTCCACGTCCGTTTCCCGTCGCAAACATGTGTGACCGTGTGCAAACCACCTTTGACCGCAGCGGAGCCGCACCTACGTGTTAGGGTTGACGGCCGTCGCACCTTCTCTAGTGCCGGATTCTTCTTTGCAGTAGCAAAGTGATGCATCATTATTTGCCAGGCTGAAAAATTCATTAGGCGGCCATTATTCGACACCGAAGTCTGATAAGCATTTTCTTTCGATGAACTGTTTAGGCTTGCGTCGTCGATATCTGCGGCTTTTGATTTGGATGTCGGAAAATTTCTCAGTGGAAAGAAAAAGTGGGTTTCCGTCGATCCCCTCGAGTACGATTCGAAATAACATACATCGACAATATTAGTTAAATAAACCATTAAGACAAACATTTATATAAATTGTCTACGAACCAGGATCTCGCATCCGCTGTATTAATGTTTCCAAAATCTAACCATTACGGGAATAATATATTTTACGCCTCCAAAACTATAACTACCATCCCGAAAATTATTGAAGATCGTGTACAACAATTTCTACTTTCGGTCCCACATGCACTCGGTGAAAGACTATTAAAATATATTCTCCGCCTCAAATAGCACGACGGATATAGAGTATTATTTTACGATTTTAATCCGGATTCACTTTATAGTAACCAGTGTTTGGAAATAACGTCGTTCGTAAACGCACGTTCATATTTAGAAAACGACATACGAATGTCACTCGCTTTATTCAAATAGAACGTGAACGTGAAGGACGTTCGACTTTTAATGAATTTTAACGATTTTTAGGGCATTCAAATTTATTTACAATTTTAAAAATATTTGTATAAATAATAAACATTGATTATAATACAGTTAAATATAGGTGTCAAACACAAAGTAAAATACATCTATAGATATATAGTATTATAATACATTTTATGAGGCTCAAAAAAAAAAAAAAAAATATAAATGTAAACATGTTCAATTTTTAAGTGAACAATGATAGTAATGATATACTTGTATATAATTTGTTGTACTTACATTTCGATTTCTGAATATATTATAATCATTAGTTTTCTAAAGGGGTAGCTAGAAAAAATGTGTCATATATACTTGCCGAATCAAAAATTGATCTACAATATTATTTATTATTAAATCAAGATTATTTTTTTCTAATTTCCCATCAGTTACTATTTAACGATGTAGGGAATATTATTTTACGTTTTGCGAAGTATTGAAATTAAAATATTCTATTATCCATTTACTTCATATGTATACTAGTATCATGCAATTTTAATCTCAAACGAAATCTAGTTTAGCAATATAAATTTACATTTTGCTATTCATTTTTAGCCAAAGTTGCTTGTTTATTATTATTATTATAATTCTTATTATTATTATTATTATTGAATCTTTACTAACTTACAGTCCAGGATTAAAAAATGGTGAAACTCTTTTCAAAAGGAATTCAAACTAATGATTTTATTATCGTTTTATTATGGTGGGTTACAATTTTATCTGAAAGTAAACCAAATAAATATTTATACATAATCCCATCGTAATAATGTAAAATGTTTGCCTTTTCGGGGTCAAATTTATAAATGGATTTATACATAGGAGTATACAAATGGTAGATAAGATCGTTGAAATACTTAAATATATATTGACAAACAACGATTATTTACATATTGAAGACGAGGGCTGTTTGCCTCTAAACTGAATGCCTACACTACTAGAACGTATATTTATATTCCATACTGCCTTAAGTTATTTTATTATTTGATAACTTAGTAAAATAGAAAAAACAATTCGATAAGGTTTCCCAACTCAGCTTAGTGTTCTTTTACCCTGCCTATTCTTTCATTATTTATTTTAAATTTTTATTATTTGAAGTGATATCAATGGACTCCTTTTTTGTTTATGTCGTTCAAGCGTAGTAAACATTTATTTCATGCTAAAAACTTACTTATTGTGTAAGCGTGTATACAGATGGTAATATTTTCTTAAAAAATAAAAAATGTTTTTATTTAGAAAGGACAACTTTTTTATTTTTAACAAATCATAATTCGACCATTTATAACCCTGCCTCATTTCGTAGCTCTCTAAAACCGGGCTTGTTTCCATATTTCGCGTACGTTTTGTGAAATTACAACCTGCCTGCGCGTTATCCACACCTACATTATGGCTATTGAATAATACTAACGTAAAGTCTTACCGACACATTATTTAACTATAAAATGTTTAATAATATTTTGATTATAAACGTTTACTTTTAGTTTAGGATTAGTTAATCGTGTCGTTGTTTAGTTTGATGTGTTGAATATCAGTATTCATCGAAGTTTATTGGACGGCTTATCGTTGACATACTGTACGTTAAAATCGTCGATTTAACGATAACACGGTATTATTTTCAAATTCTTTATCGATAAATCTAAAATACACAAGCCTGGAGTACATCAAGATTTCAATAACGGTATGCAGCTTAGACAAGGAAATTAGTGATATGGTAGCAGTAAAATAGGTACGTTGCGGGTCGTAAAAATGTTGTTCACACGATCGTGGCGAAAGAAAGAGCAGGTAAACAATTTTACCTTACGCGCTCGAAGGTGGTTGTCGGGGCTTAACGAGCGTATTATGACAAGCGGAGGAGTGTGAACACAGTACGCCGGCGGCACAGCAGGATGCATTTATGTCCTTAACACGTGTGCCGGCTGACGCTGCACATTAATGGCGTCCCGAAATCCCTTTTCCACATGAATTGCGTCTCAACGTAAAAACATAAATTTCCTTCCCATTTCATACAGACTTTGGACTATTGATAGCAAGTTATGACTATCGGTAGGTTAAAAATATTGATTTTTATCGTTGCTATGCAATTATATGTAAGTAAAATGAAATTTTTAGTTTAAAATTATAGGAATGTAATATAATAATTAAAATAAACAGTAATAAAAAAAGTTATAATTATAAAATTAAGAAATTAAAAAACTGGTAAAAACTTGAATACCTTCTTAATATAATCAAGACGGGTCAGTTGGTCACTTTCATATTTTGCCATATTTTGTCTTAAATAATCTTCTTTTTCACATACCATCATCCGTCTGTTTTTAATTACATGAATACTTCGTTATTTAATATAAGTTTATTTTTGTACATATTTTAAAAAATCTATAAATTGGAATATATTCGGGTGTGCTGAGTAAAACATACTGTTAAACTTGGAGTAAAAGGCTTCACAACTATTCGTAGTTCGAATTATAGAGCATGAATACATTGCCCACACAGAAAGCTGGAAGTCACAATCAGGTTTTATGTATATACTCGTATTTAATATATAATCAGAAAATTGCTGTACTTTTTCATCTTCGGGTAAAATTGATGCAATATCGTTCGTAAAACAATCCTACACTTCATCTTGTTTTAAAAATGGGAGACCAAAAAAATATTTTAAGAAAATACTGATATCTGAATTTTTTTGTATTCTTGACTTAAACCAACCGTTTGAATTTTCCTCCACCAACTTTGACCTAAATGAAACCTGCATCCTTTTATTTGAATTAACGGCCAAATTAAAATTATCATATGCTTTAAAGCACGTTCATCGTACATGTAATCATTTAAACACACCCGGACGCAATTCGTGTGGTAGATTAGATAAGGCCGGACGCATTTCGTGTACTTACTCGTTTATCAATTTTTTTATTTCGGGACGCAATTCGTGTGTAGCCCCGACTGGAGTAGCCGATGATACACAAGAGCACCTTAAAGTTATTGTTCCGTTGCTATTATAAAATACTGTCGTATAAATAATATACGTGTAGGTATACTTACGATGGTAAATAATAATAATAATAATAATAACATATATTGGCCAAAAAATAAATAAATATAATTTCAGTAGGGTACAATGATTATATATATAACATGGTTAGATGGCCCATCTCAGGATAACCTCTTATCGGTGATGATGAAGTACTATTAAGAGCTAATTAGTTAATTATACTTAAGTAGGTATATATTTATAAATTTTATAATATTTTAGATATTTCGTAAAAAACCGCGTCATATTTTACTATAATTCAAAAACATAAATATACATACCTATAGAACTAATTATTAATTAGAGCTATAGTATTACAGCATAAATTGCAATAAATAAATATAATATAAAAAAGTACATCAAAAATGGAAATAGATAAATAGACATCATTATATAGGTACACTGGTGTATTACATAGGGTATAGGTCACTAGTATTATTTAACAACCATAATTTAATAGTGTGTTTATATATTTTATGAGATGCACTGTTAATTAATTTGCAGCGGAATATCGTTTAATAATCTCAAACCCACTTGCAAAAAACATCTACTAGATTTTAATATACGAACAGTAGGTATTTATAAGTTGTTTTTTTGACGTGTGTTATAGTATCTAGGTTTAAACTCGATTAAATTTAATTTGTATGTGTAATATTGGGCATTTCTGTAGAATAATTGTTGCGTCGTAAAAACTTTAAATTCAAAATTGACAACAGATAAATGATGTATTTACTCGTTGCACTGTCCACAACGACGACAACAACAAACATAATGTGTTTGACAAGCGCTACATTTATACTCTACGCTCAGTTTTGTTAAGAATACTTTTTAAATGTATTCGTATTTAGAACACGTATTTAAATACTCATTTGTTGAAATAATAATGTTGTATTCCTTTTTTCCACTTCAAAAAGTTGACTCTAAAATTTTATTTTCCTGCCAGCAAAGACCCATTACACCTGTTACCATAATTATATTTACATTTAGTTTTATACATTTGATTTTTTTACCGTCAAAAGAAGAATACCACGATTGTAAGTAATCTGTAATTGAGAGAGGAACTTGTCAATCCGAATAAATAATCTTTGTTTTTCCATTTTTGCCAATTTTTTGATTAATACTTCTCTTGAAAAAAATTGTACCAATCGACAATATTAAAGTCAATAATCTAATTGAAAGTTCAACCTAAATGACCCTAATTTCGTATACCCAATATCAATACCATCATATGGCCAGTCCGAATAAACACTTTTTATTTTCATTTACAAATGTAAAAAAAAAAAAAATATATGATTTACTTTTATGATAATCATTAATGATTTTTAAATGAAGAATTTTTGTGATTTTTATCCCAAATTTTCTAGCATCAGCTTCATACAATAATACGTACAATAATCACGTTTTATCAATTTATAATGCAAGAATTTAAAACAAGAATTTAAATTTTATGGAATAATTTGACACAGACAGTATTGATAGAGTATTTAAATAAAATAAAAAAAAATAAATAATTATATGAAATGTTATTGAAGTTTATTAAGATCTTATTCTTAACTTATTATTGCATAACAATCATTCTTAACTTATTGCAAAAATATCTAAAATTATAGGACCTATTTCAAAAATTCTATCACCATTATAATGCTACATTATCCCTGAGTAATACAGGATATATTTATTATTAAAAAAAATTAGAAATCCTTACTAAAACTTCAATAATATAAATCAAAATTTGTTAAATATGATTATAGATCCCAGTGTCTCGAGTTCGAATCACGGTCTCGGCCTAATTATTTGCATTCTTTTTACATTTTTTTTATCTTTTTACTTATTAATTTTATAATTGGTCACGTCTCGGGAATGGTTTTAATGTTATTATAATTATAACATAAACAATAAAATAAATAAAAGAAATGGGTATTTTCTTCACACCGTCGTCGAATACGTTACGGTGATGGTGACAGTACTGCACAGTGGGAGAAATTGCCTTAATATCGGGTATACCAATGAATCCTACTGATTTACCTATACAGTTTAAGAGACTTCAATTCCTCATTAAATTTTCGTTGACTATTACATTTAATAAGGCTCAAGGCCAAACATTTCAATATGTTAGTATTGATTTACGCTTTTTTTCTCACATGGACAGTTAGATATGGGATTATCAAGAACAAGTAAGCCGGAAAATCAGTTTATTAAATTACCAAATGGTTTGAAAACAAAAAATGTTATTTCCTCTGAAGTATTTAAGTTTAAGTAAATATTTCAAAAACATTATAATACATGTACTAATGACATATAAATTAAGTTATTATTATCTTACGAGATTATTATATTATTTAAGAAAAAATGTCTAAAATTAAAAAAAAAAAAAAAAAAATTATAACAGAACAATCTAACTCGTACAACGATTTTTACGCGCAATGATGTGCACGGGGGATAACTAAACATATAAAAGAAGAAAAAATTGTAAATGATACAAAGATCATCGATTCAAATATACCTATGAAAAATATAGCAATAGCAAAGTTTTGCCGGGTCAGCTAGATGATTTAAAAAAAATCCTAAACACTCAGTACTATATCACACAGGATAATTTCATCACAAGTGAAATGTTTGACGCCCAGTAAAGTGGGCACGGGTCAGTTCGTTTTATTATACTATTAGTCGTATCCTGTTGTCATGGATAGTTCATTGGTTTATTTGAAATATATAAAACCTAGCAATAAAAAGGTACCAAAAGTAAGTTTGATACCTTTCATAATTCATTGGCAACTTTTTGTGTTGTATATTAGGGAAATAAGAAGCACTCATCGCGTGATGTTATTATTTATTGTTCGGGCCGGATTGTTATTTTACTACAGTATTTTTTTTTTTACTTATCTCATCATATTTTAAAAATAAGCATAATACAGTAAGTAATTATATTTATGGGAATACTTATAGTTTATGGGTAGGTATACTAAATATATATACAATAATTGTAAAATGTATTTTCGAGTGAAGTTAAAGTGAAAACATATTTTAAGGTGAATATTTAAAAGCAACTAAATCTTTATCTATATTATATGTTAACATGCTTTTTTTAAAAACATTGTGATTTGGTATTATTTGATCTTTCTTAGTGTTTAGCATAAAATTGAAACATATATTTTACATTTCAATCCGCACCTCATAAAAAATGACATATTATCAAGACAGGCAATTTTATAATTCAATAGATAACGGGTATTGAAGGGTTCAATTTCAGTTACGTGTTAGACGAATAAACAGATTTCTGTTTTATATATATTATTTATATTTATACAGATGAGTCATTCATTAAACTGGGTTTGATGGTAGTAGAATAATAATGTCCAACCTGTTTTAATATGTATAATATTATAAATATTTTATGTTTTTCTCTGTGCTTTTAACGGTATAATATGTTAATAAATGTTCTACGTTTATGTATTTTAATTATATTACTATAATTTATTATTATCGGTAATGTCAGTATTTTGAGCAATTATAAAAAGAGTAAAATACTTTACAACTTTAAAAATGTAAATTGAGGTTCGTCCTTTGTACATTGTCTTTGAAATATTTAAAAACAATGATATAGACCGATTTTTAGAGAGAATATTCAATCAGAGTAAAGGATAAACTTTTAATTATTATACGAGAATTATTATTAATATTATTATATTTATTGTTAAATCGTATGTACTTAATTTTTCTTATTTTTATTTAAATTAAAATATTTTTGGAATAGAAAATTAATTTATAAATTATTTAATAATATATGTATCTTCATTATTACAGCCGTACCACGAAAGTATTTAGTTCATGTTCAATTTCAAAAATTCTTAATGTCTACATCGATTATTAATTTAAATGGAAGTTTTTTATACACACATATTGTACAATACTATTGTATTCGTTACCATGTTCACTAAAGTGTTTGGATAATTTCATTAACAATAAATAATATAATTTTGAAATTTCAATCAATTTTGAACGTGAAGATTTTAAGTACCTACTATATTTAGCAATTTCTCGAAGAAAGTTAAAAAGTAATTTTAACCTCTAAAATATAAATAAAATAAAAAAACAGTATGAAAAGTAAGTAACTGCGAAAATCATGTGATAATTTTGGGTAATTTTTAAAAAATTAAATGATATTCAGTAAATAATATTAATGCAAAAGATGGAGAAAAATCACACAGACGTCGATTAACCCGACAAGTTTCTATGCACACTTTAAATGGTTTTAATGAACTTCGATTAAACGAAAAACTTTGTGATGCTTCATTAATACTAGATAGCGGAGACAAATTTCCGATACATCGATCAGTTTTGAGTGGTTCTAGTGATTACTTTAGGTGAGTACTTATAATAATGTTCAAAGTTCACATTATAACTAAAGCTAGTTAGTAACAGATAAATGTTCAGTATAATGTTACGAAGAGACCATTGTTTATTACTTTTAATATTATATTATATATTTCTATATTATTTATTAAAGTTACATCTACATGCTAAATAAATGAATTAACTATAAATTATATTATAACGACTGTTATGTAAATAGTAATATACAGAAATAACTTGAAAATCATTTGATTTCTTACTATCTAGATTTATTGATCAGGTTTGTATTAAATAGTTTAATTTATTGAACACAGTGGTGGACGCAGGGAAGGGTTTTGGGGGTTCAAACCCTCCCCCCATATGAATGGATGATTAATTTCAAACGTAGTTATCTTACCTTATGTACCTTAAAAAAAATGAATTTTTCAAAATACAATTAAAATATGCTAAAAAAAAAAAATGTTTTGCTAAGAAAAGTGAATTTGTAATTTTCCAAACGTTCTAAAAAGTATTTATACTTAAAACTCAAATTTTTGAAATTCCATGATGGCAATACTTCGTTAAAATAATGCGTATTTGTAAGTCGCTTATTATCAATAAGTAAAAATTAGTAAATATATGTAATCGATATAATAGTATTTACAAAGGTACATTATGATTGACGGGTTTCCCTAAATTTTGTGTTGTATGATCATGTGATAACGATCGACAATAGTCAATCTATAGTCAATAGTTAATTATTTCAAAATAACGGTAATCAGGCCCGTATTTAGAGGGGGCACGGGTAGGCACATGTTCGAGGGTGTCAAGTCCAGGGGTGGCAAAATATTTTAGTAAAATTTATTTTAAAAATTATGTAGGTACCTAATGAAAAATAAAAATAAAAAAATAAAAAAAGAAAATAGTATATTTTATTATGTTATAATTTGTTTAATTTGTTAATTAAAAAAAGTATTAAACTATTTTCATTTATAAGTTATATTTTAATATTAAAGGATCTCGATTATGGACGAAATAATGTGTGTTATATTATTATTTGGGGGGGGGGGGGGGGGGTAAAAAAATAGTATGCCCGGGGGTGCCAAATTTTTAAAAACGGGCCTGACGGTAATTATTCTTATTTTTCAAACCCCCTCCCTCGAAATTTTTTCTGTGTCCGCCCCTGATTGAACAATTGATTTATTTAGTACAGACGAAGAATTATTATTTAAATACACGGAGTTTAAAATTTATTTTATTTATTCATATGACAATAACAAAAAACTAGTAATGTGTTCAAAATTACACACGTTTATACAGTGATACGTTTTAGTTAATTTCGATTACATTTAAAACCCTATAGTTCTATACATAACTTATCAAGTACATTATCTAACGCCTATTAGTTTATATTGCTGTGAATAACCGATTATGTTTAGAATACTTTTCACCACCACTTTACATGAAGGAGACTATACGAAAATAAATTTGAAATTGTTGGAAAGCGCTACGATGGAACTGGTTCTGCAGTACATTTACTTGAGACAGATAGATATCAACTATGATAATGTACTGGATATAATGTGGACGGCCGACTATTTGTGCATAGACGGCTTGGTGCAACTATGCCATCAGTTCCTCGTCGAGTACATGGGACCCAAAAACTGTGTGACATTATTGCAATTTGCTGAGTATGTAATAAAATATCACGATAATTTCACAACGTTGTGATGTATTACATAGGTAAGTGAATATATACTCCATACGGTAATGTGTCATCTACAGTTACTACTACTTCGGCCCATTAATTGAAGCGTCGTACAAATATATCGTCAAAGAGTTTATGACTATTGCCGAGCAAGGCGATGAGCTGATGAAGCTCAAAAAAGAAGAATTCAGGCTGATCATCGAGAACAGCCAGTTAAACGTGAAACGCGAAGAGTGTGTTTGGGACGTTTTACTGAAATGGGTCGACCAGGATCCTCAAAGTCGAATAAAAGATTTGGTCTATCTATTGCCCAGAGTTCGTTTCGGCCTCATGGATTCCAAATATTTTATCGAGAACGTTAGTATGCTAAATGTTATCATGCAACTGATATCATTCGTAAACACCTTGTGGATGGTAAACAATGGACCACATGACTACCAGTACATAACGGTGTTTGTGTTTCAGGTTAAAGACCATCGTTACATTCAGAACCGTGCCGATTGCAGACCTTACATAATAGAGACTTTAAAGTTTCTGTATGACCTGCAGTTGGCTCCGAACATGACGAATTCCATAGCACCGATGCTTGCTCGGCCCAGGTACCCGTTCGAAGTGCTGTTCGCCATCGGTGGTTGGAGTGGTGGCAGTCCGACCGCGATCATCGAAACGTATGATACGAAGTCGGATCGTTGGACGCGCATACACAACGAAGACCCGCACGGGCCCAGGGCGTACCACGGCACGATCGTCATGAACAATGAAATCTATATCATCGGAGGGTTCGATGGACTGGAATATTTTAATTCGTGTAGAAAGTTCAACACGGATACCAAACTATGGGACGAAGTAGCGCCGATGAACTCTAAAAGGTATCGTGTCCCATTACGTATTTACGTGCAGTTTATTTGCTGTTATGCGATTTTAACCAAACCTATGCTCTCAATAATGTCGCAGGTGATTCAGTAAACGTTATTCGTTGTATTATAACAATATCATTTCGTGATAATACAACTTTATCGCGCCTATTATAATATCTTAACGCAAAATAATGAACGCGTCTTATTAATTTGCTTGATTGGCATACAAATTAAAATTCGGAACGAATAAATAATAAACGTACATAAATGTGTTCTTTTATGGCACATCTTCAGATATCACTAAAAACATTACCAACAATTTGTTTTCTTTAATTAGATGTTATGTCAGCGTGGTATTGTTGAATAATACCATTTACGCGATGGGTGGGTTCGACGGTCATCACCGACTGGGCTCAGCCGAAAAATACAATTTTGAACGAAACCAATGGACTCTGATAGCCCCGATGACTACTCAGAGAAGTGACGCCTGTGCCGCTGTGCTCAATAGTAAGTATGACAAAACAAAAATCAATAGACGAACTATTTTTATGTTCAATGCTAACGTTCATCAGCACAGGCGCAACCAGACCTCTAAAACGTGGGGTGCTAAATCTGTGAATGCATCACAGAACCTAAATAATATTTTATTGGTACATTTTAAATCAGCAAAATTTTTCTGAATTTCATGCAATATTTATTCAAAATAGTTTTGGTGTTTAGCTAATTTATTGACAGTATATTACAGTACCTGTAATGTATACCTTATCGTTAATCGTCTGACAATTATAGGAATATCCGAATATAGAATGAATTACGATGAATCATATTATATGACTTACGACCAAATAGTAAACAAACATTTTAAAACCAAACATTTTTCAGGAAATTTTTCATAGTTTAAAAACATAAAATTCATGTTATTTCACTAAAATAATAATTATATATATATATATATATATATATATAACTTATTAATTATATTACTTATATTGTTCTTAAGATGTTGATTATTTCTTTTATTAATTTCTTCTCCTTCGCCTTTCAACTATTTCGGATCGGCCACCCTTGTTCTAAACCCCCACTGGTCTCGATTTTCTACATCCCCTACGCACATTATTTATTTTATTAATTTAATAAATAAAAACAAGTAGTTATATAGAACTTTTCTTATGTAGTCTCTTTATAGCATATATATATATATATATATATATATAAATATTTGGTAGAGGGGATGGATGGGAGCGTTAAAATAATTCTTGGAGTTGATTATGCTAGGCGTGGTATTGATTGTGAAGGGAGCGAGCACTAGCGCCTGGCTTAGAAAAAAAAATTAACAATGTAAGATAAAGGCTACTGCTATCATTATCGGACTTTCCAGTAGTCCGGCATCGTAGTTGTCGAAAGAAAAACTGAAACTAATCTCGCGCTATCCCAAAAAATCGGCGCACGCGCTGCGGTACACGAGACGCAACCCCGGGGTAAAACTCTCGGCGGCGCTCACCGACGTTATGATACGTTATTACGTGTACGGTTTTTTTTTTCTTTCTCGTTCCGATCGCGGGAACAGACAAGATATACATCACCGGTGGCTTCAACGGGCAAGAGTGCATGAGTACGGTGGAAACGTACAACGTTGACACGAACGAGTGGACACTGTTGCCGCCCATGCAGACCAGGCGCAGCGGCGTGTCGTGCATAGCGTACCACAACTCGCTGTACGTGATCGGCGGCTTCAACGGGTTGTCGCGGATGACCAGCGGCGAGCGGTACAGCCCGGAAACGAACCGGTGGACGCCGGTGGTGGACATGTGCAACCCCCGGAGCAATTTCGCCATCGAGGTGCTGGACGACATGATATTCGTGGCCGGCGGTTTCAACGGGGTGACGACCATACCGCAGGTGGAGTGCTACAACGACCGCACGGACGAATGGTACGCCTACCCCTAAGATTATTGCGTAGTGCGCGCGAGACCACGGCTTACACATCTGCTCGTTCCTTCGCTCGGCTCCTTTAGTCCCATACCCAGTGTTTGATTTGAGAGGGGAAGCAGGGGGACGGAGTAGCACCCCAACTAATTTTCAGAAATGTTAGCGTCCCCCTGCTATAATTACGTTATAATTATAACGCTTGACAAGTCTTGAGGACGCTATTTTTCTTTAAAGTAAACAGTAGTCCCCCTTTTTTAATTTTTCCAAGTTGAGCACTGCCCACACCTCCTCCCATTTCTTTCTCTGACTCTTTCTCTCGTACGTTTACCGGTAAGACTGCGTTCGACGAACCAAGTGCTCCTTCCCCCCCCCCCCCGTGCTGATTGGCTTCTCTGGCCGATGCAAAATGGTAACGATTTTTGCTCTGGCGTTCCGGTGAGCGTTTTTGTTGCTTGAAAATATTCCACGTTTTCGGGAACGATTCACTAGTGACTTTGTTTTTGTTAGTATTCGTAATTGTTGTGTGATCACAAAACATGTTCGTTTGACTGGAAACATGATCAATTCGTCCACGTTTCATGGTCAGGTCCGAAAATTCTATTTGTCTCGTCTCCACAGATATACAGAGACGTATTCAGAGGTCTTTGCCGTCCCAGGCAGTATACCTATAACCACTACTACAATACTCCTTACTCAAAAAAAAAAAAAAAGAAAACATTTATTGTTATTCTCGTACACCGTGTACTATTACGAAATCATAACGCTAGTTATTTTTAATTTTCTATAGTATTATGCACTGAAATCTATCGTTTTAGTAAGACGCACGTGTACAGTACAGTTAACTTCTTCCACGAATTCACTTCACTTGCAGTAATCACATTACGTGAAGGTATCGTTGACCTCCTGTACAAACTATCGAGTGGTACTCGACGACAACCATACCATATCGGTATTTGTTTTTAAACTATTTTTTCAAGAAGATTATGATACGTATCATCTACGAACAATTTAAAAATTAAATATTGTTATAAGACTACTGGAAATCATTGATAATGATGTTCTCGACACTCCTGTGTAGTAGGCCTTAGCACCTTTAAGCCCGTAATATGTACGATGAATTGAAGGGAGTGGAGTTTTACTGTATGCACGTGTAAGACTAATCGACTGATTCCCGCCTAATTGTCGCCCACTTATAGATCCCTCATATATAATGTGTTTGAACATACAAAAATGCAAGTGGTATTAACCGTGAGAAAACGCATCTTATAATCCTACAAATATTACTAACCGATAAACTCATGTTCGTTTTTTTTCCTGGTGCTCACCCGTTCTTCTATATCTCGTCTCGTTGCGTTTATTTTATATGTGTACTTAATGGAAGGAACGACATAACGCGTGGTGTCGGTTAGTTTGAATTATTCGATCGTTGCGTCATCTCAGTTCAAATCTGAATGTTGAAAAAAACCTGTCCGTAGATAAAAAGTCGTACTTGTTTCCTTGAGTTTTCTTAGCTCCCACATTCAAGTATCTAATTACAACTCGCATCATAGATTAATAAAGTGGTTTCCAGTAGGTGGTCGTTGGGTTCCCTGCCGTTGTCTAAATGAGTACTCATAAATCTCTTTACATTGCATTTATCGAGAACATTTGCGTTCGTAATACGAAACAAAAAAGGTGTGAAAACAAACCATAAGAATATTTTATTTTTTTTTTATTTTCGTTAGCTCGAACAAAACAAAAAGAGGTCCCCATTCCTATTCAAATTTTAGCTAAGACTCCGTGACTTCATATCTTCATTGGGATCCAATACCCAAAAATAATAAAACATATATTATTATAATTTTTAAATTATTTCCGTGTCACCTTGTGCACCTACTAACGGCGTCGATACGTTAATCGCTTAAGGTTTGAGGCGAAAAGTATGCATGTGTTTAGATCGGCACTGTCGGCGTGCGTTATGAAGAACTTGCAGGACGTCGAATACTTCATGCCGCTGGACCGCGACCGGTTGTCCGAGGAAGGCCGGAAAAACATCGAGAGGAACAACCGACCCGCAATCGGCACCAATAGTAACGATTCCGAGGACCTGGACGCCGAGAACCAATCCATCGCCACCTATCGGACCCTCCAACCAAGGCTCAATTTAACATTGGAAATCCTCGTAGACGATGAAGAAGTGGCGTGGGTCAACGAAGAAAACATAGACGAATAATAATTATTAACGAGCATACGTCGGCGGCGGTTGAAACGCGTTTCCACGCCACGTCCCCTTACTCTTCCACAAACCTGAATAAGACGCAAAATAAACAGTTAACAACAATAATAATTAATAACAATAGATACCATCTACGTAGTGGGGAGGGGGGAGCACACATCTGCGATACAACATTGCCCCGTCCGTGAAACACACTAAGGTGCTAATGAAATCGCGCCAATCGGATACCTAACGTTGATCGCAATATACAATAATGTGTTTCTCGTTTTGAAAAAATATAATACTTGATAAACGCATAATGAGCTGCCGGTCGAACTGATTGTGTGAAAAAATAAAATTATATTTTTTTCATAACCAGACCAAATATATATATATATATATATAGCCTATATATGCTCTGATTTTCAAAACCAAAATGCAGTGCAACTATGTACTACCATTTTATCATAATTAAAATAAACTGTAGGACGTTTTCATATTTATTTAATTCGCACACAGATATTTGACATAAATTGCGTAGTACTCATACGTAGACGCCTCTAGAGATCTTGATCATAAATGATTATTATTATTATTAATATTTTTTACCAATACTGTTTATTTTAATCGTATTAACTGGTGATGCTTGTAATACAAGCCTCGTACCATTTTATGAAAATATATTGCATATGCTTAGATACGTTTATTATAAGCATATAGTCCTCGAGTATCCTTAGTCTAGGCCCAGTAATTTGCCTAATGGCATTAAATCGAAAAAATATGTATATAATTTATAAGAGAATTAAAATCATGTTTTTTTTTTTTTACATGTTTTTTCATACAACTGTCAAATAAATTAGAAAATATTTGGTATTTGCTAAAAAAAAAAATCAAATATTTGTATGTACAGGTAGGTACACAATAAATAAATACGTAGACTAATGTCGAATTTTATATCAGATGCAATAATTATTTTTACTGGCATTATACTCGTATTATTACTTATTACTTGATATCGCTTACGTAATTACTTAATAATCGATTAATAATATCGGATGAAAAGTTACTATTGCCTTTCTCCGATTCTAAACATAATATAGAACTATAAAAAATTTAGCAATATACTAAAGTTGGGTGTAGGTATTAGTTCTTCGTTATAATAAATTGTACATTGATTATATTGATTGTTTAAATTTGAAAACACCAAAAATCATTAATACGTAATAAAATCAATTGTGAAGGTATCAAATTGCATTGTTTAAACTTTAAAGTATCTACCAAAAGGAATAAAAAAATTTTTCTAAATAAAATGCCATTAGTTTTACGTATATGAATTTCAAATTGTAAAACTCCAAACTACGCACGTTAATTATTTATCAAAAGAAATAAGAACGGTTTTAGGACGAAATGATGTATTATTTTCAAGTTTTTTATGAATTTATTTCAGTTATTTGTACAATTTTATCATAAAGTAAATATGTTTATCAAAAGCCGTAGAAGTATTTATTCTTCTTATACCTACGCGTAAAGATATGAACCACACGTTAGTACTCAAAACACAAATATATGAAAGTTTAAACAATTACCAATTACTTACACACCTTCTATAAATGTTTTATAAGCGTTTCCAGACACACGTTAAAGTGAAATAGTTGTAGTCAGGAAAATGTAATAAAGACAGATAGGTCATATTGGTACATATATATATATGTGTACATACATAATATATATATATATATATATATATATATATATTAGGGCGGTCCTTAGTTATAGGAGAAAAAAAAAGGTCAATATTTTTAATCCATGTACCCACCATTTTGATTATTACCATAAGAAAAAATATTAGGCTGAATTTGGCTAAAAAATTGGTTAATTTGACAACACGCATATTGTGAAATAAAACCAGTGATGTATTAGTAAATATATTTATGGGTATACGTACTAAAAAAATATGGATATTAATCCTAAAATAAATTTTCTAGATGCCACTCGACAGTTGTTTTCTCTCGATACGTTCGAAAATATTTAATTAATCCTTTGTAACTACATGTTTATAATTTCTATTAAGACTATAAAAATGATTTAAATAAATACTATAAAATATAACACCACTAGATATACATTTGCAGCACATTATAAATTGCATGATGCAGATTTAAGAATCATGGACTGAATGTTTACACTATACTATTTTATTCAATGTTATTCACTACAGTTAACAAGATATACAGCACACACTGTAATCTTCAACAGCTAAATATTTCATTAAATTTCATGGTTCATATTAATTTTTTCCAATGAACTATTAAATTATTATTATTATTTTTGTTTTCGAGTTATTTTAGAAGCGTATACCAGTAAAATAATATTTTACATTAGGTATACGCCGATAATCGAAAATCTGCTGATAGGTATACGCCTTATGCCAATACACCCTTGCCTCTAACGATATTTTATTTTTGTAATTCTCATAACTCATAACTTATTAATAAAGCAATCATATTAGTTGTATAACAACTATAAAATGCACAAACCACATAAAATAATGTATTTATTGCCAATTTATAACTTATGTCTGGTGTATTACTACTAATGTTTCATCAGTGTTCACCGAAATTATTTTTGATGAGGCAGGCCATACGGGTTCCGCGCCCACAAATCCGACGTATTTTCGTAGTATACATCTATTGCGCCGGTATAACAACTATACAGTACAAGTAAAAATAATGGCTAAAAACAAAAATTAAAATTAAAATCAAACTTATCATTCTACATAATTGGTATTTACACTAATAGTATATTATATATTTGCACTTATCCTAAAAATTTTGAAAAGTTCTTAAGTCTAATTGTTTGCGCCGATATGTCCAGGCAGCTACGGTGATGCTCATCAAATTATTATTTGTGATATGCGCACGTCGGTTACGGCGCACTCTTATCGGTCCTCTGGTTCCATTATTATCATTATTAAATTGTAATATTTAAATTATTGTTATTGCATTTATATTATTATTATTTTATATCTCTGAGTTATAATCTTTTGGTCGCAATTGTTGCACCATATATTTAATGTAAAAATATTTTTGTCGTTTTTCGGTCGTTATTGTAACACCACGTACTTTTTCATTTGTCTCTCGTCATTGAGATTTTTTATATTATTCATATTAAATGAATTATTTCTTCTTATTATTATAGTATTATAAATATTCATTATTATTATTGTCACTGGCCATCGCCGTACAAATCGATTTGTGTCAAATATTTAAATTCATATTACCAATAAATTAATTTGATTACCAATAACCTGTATTTGTATAAGTCGTCGTGTGTATTGTGATGTTCAATTCCTGTTCCAGTAATCCATCGTGAATTCTTCAATCATCGTTACCATTTTAGTTACCAGCGTAAGCCGTCATAAATGTTGTAAGTGTTAGTTTTTTAAGCGTGGCTTGATTGTTTAATTTTAGATGCTCGGAATACTGGTACGGTCCATACCATTTATAACATAAGAAATAAAAAACGCGGAAAACTGGTACTATTCAAAATTTAATTTTCAGTGGTCCTAAAATATTACTATTTTTTACAACAACTATCTCCTCTATTTTGTTTTTAACTGTGCACTTATGTGAAATTTCATTTGAATAATTTACGTACTGGAATTTCAATTAGTTCCATAAATATATTATAATATAATAATATTATAACTTACCGGTTTGATCAAATTAGTTGTAACTTTTCCCGGGCATTTCAAATTTGTGTTTTGTGTGCATTTCCACCTGATAGAATTATTATTCTTCCTCAAAACCACATAAGAATATTTCTTATATACTATTAGCTCTGAGCCTATTTGACTTTCTAACCTAACCTACATAATACTATATTTAAAATTATATTACAATTAACAATTAATTATTACAATTATATATTACAATTAATTATTAATTATATTACATTAAATAACTCATTAAATTAAAATATTTTTTAATAAATTTAATGAAATACCGATTGACTAGTTAACCCTATGAAATTTTCTCAAATTACTTTTTTAAAACAAATTACATTTTAGACAATATTCACAAAAGAATTTATTATACCATCAATCAATCATCAAAAATACTTAAATGAACGCTGAAAATTAATTATTCAAAACATAATAAATATTTTTTAATTTAAATATTTTCCTAGAAAATAACGAATTTTGGAGAAAATTTGTTAAGACATTTCTTATAGAAAATTATAATTTCTAAAATAAAGGTACTATAGTATTTTACGATAAATGCTTTGGATTTACACTTAAATGCGAAAATCTATTCAACTACCCTATTTAGCCATTTTTTAAAAGGGACGTGAAGGGGATGAGTTATCAAAACTAAATTTGGTCTAATTTTTTTTTCTCATGGTAATAAACAAATCGGCGGATACCTGGATTAAAATTTTTAAAGTTGAAAAATTAGTACCACTCTAATATATATATTTTATTTTTTTTTTTAAACAAGCTGTGTCTACGTGATTACATGACAAATAATGTAGCCTGTTAAATTTGGCTTAGTGCCGTCAAGAACTCTAAAACAACATTATATAATAAAATAATCTTCAATTTTCGAAATATGTTAGCGGTGTAGTACCATAAAATAATTAAATGTGAATCTTTTTTGTTCGTACCATAACGATATTTAACTGAAACTGTGATTATGAGTAAGTATAAGCATTGGATAGCCAAGGGCGTATTTTAGGGAGGTGAAGGGGGCATAAGCCCCCTATGGCTCGTACTTCTTTTAAATACAATATATTGATTTATTTAAAAAATGTAATGTATAAATAATTAAGAATATAAATTACTAGTTTATCACTATATGATACTAAATTAGATAATACAGTATTTTAATAAATATAAATTATTATTCATAAGGTATAATTGTATCCATTGATGAAATAATCAACAAATTTGCCCAAATGAAAAAAAGGAATTTGGAATTTGTTATTTAACTACTTACTAACCTTATGCTTTTTACTCAGATATTTGTTAAATTAAGTTACCTATCTCAATTGTTTTTTAAAGTTTTTAAAAAATAATTAATAGGTATTATTACTGCTATGATTATTTGAAGTCTTTTTTATACAGAATTCAGACTGGTAGAATTTTAATATAGGAACTATTTGTGTTGTTATTATTAATACTTATTTTATATGCAGTAGGTTTTAAATATATTTATTAAATAAATATTTAATTCAATTTGGTACTTGAATTTTTATTTATTTACTCGAATGAGTAACAGAAATATGAGCTGTAAATTATTTTTAAGTTTGTATAGAAGAAAAATTAGTTCTAAGTGATTATAATTAATAATAACAATTTAATGATTATTTTGAATTATTTGATGATTAGTAATGATTAATTAAATGATTATTTAAAGGTATGGTGACAAAGCCTCAAATTATAATGTTTGGTTAAAAATAGTCGGGCCCTCTCACCATTAAAATTTTCCATTTGCGCCAATGAATAGTCAATATTTGATTGCCGCCCAGTCAAAGTTATATTAATTTGTTGTCATAAATTATGCTACGATAAACGCCATAACGAGTGTCACTCGTCACCCTTGTCAAAAAAAAAAAAGAATACAAATAATCAGAGGTGGATTTCCCATTAGGTACTGTAGGCAGCTGTCTAGGGCGGAAAAATTTGGGGGCGACAAATTCTGTAGTATTTTATTAAAAAACATCAAACGTATGAAAAATATTGGAAAATTAATTACTTTATATTTACTAAAAATAATTGTATAATAATGTGTGCATTTTGTTAATTTGTTATCATCGGAATTTCGGAGAAAAATAAATACCCATACTGACACACTAATATTACTAATTCGACTGTATATTAATAATCCTATGTTGTTATTATGAAAATCTGTTTTTATTAAAATTTAGTGGACATCCACTGACATTTTTTCACAGTAGACTAATTAATAAAAGCAAAAAAAATAGTCTAAACATTCAAATGGATGTAGTTACATATGTTTATATATTTAATATATAGATTAGATATTTTGGAAGGGGTAATTTAACTTTTTTTAAAACAAATTCATGCTCCTCATAGAGGTTCTTAATTCAATATAAATAACTGGATGTTCAAAAATTAATTATTGATTGTCGTATTACTAAGGTTTTTAAATCATATCACAAAATAATGAATTCCACAAGCCCAATAAATGATACATATTAAGCTTCTTAAACAATTCATCAATAATTTAGTAACTGTAATAAGCAGAGCTCATGAGTTCATGCTCTAAAAAATGCCTAAATAAGTATGCGTTTATGCACTAAAAGCTGGGAAAATATGCATTGAAATATGCCTTTAAAAGTTCAGAAATATGCATTTATATGCACTAAAAATATGTAGATTAAAAAATAAAAATACTATAAGTAAATTTTTGAATAACAAAAAAATGTCTATTCATATTATTAAGTTTATTGAAAGTTATATTTTATTAATAATAATAAAATCTTTAAACTGCGGATTGTTCAACTTGTTTAACGGAATAGTAACTTCTAACATAGCTTTGCACAAAACAAAATTAAAGTCTGATTTTTTCGAAGTTGTAGATATAAGTTGTTGCAAATATTTTCTATCCTTAATTTTTTTCATTCGGTAAAGTGATGTTTTGTGTTTCTCAGTATTAATATATTGCACAACACTAAAGGTGCGGCCCCACTGGAAGCGATTCTGAGTTTCTGCGTTTCGAGCGTTTCTGCGATTTTACACGCGCGATGTCCACTAGCGATTTTACATGCGTTTCTACAATTTTACGTCACGCGTGTTCGTTTTATTTTTCATTAGTTTATTCGATCCTCAATCAAGATGACGTCCAGAAAAATGTTGCTGGCTGAATGTGCTGCTTTAATTGACATTATAGTAAATTATCATCCATGTCGAGATCTTTTCCAACGTTGGACCAACATTTTTGGATCTTAGTCCTATTACTGTGGTCTGGATGTCTAGGATTCTAAATAGCTTTCTGTACGAAGACAGCGGCAGCTATTTGTTCGGACACAACCGACGCAGAAGACATTTTTACAGCGATTAATCTCGCCGAATATCAAACTATTTTGTTCTTTCAGCGATTACCGCGCGTGTAAAGCTACACGCGACACGCGCTCAGTGGGGCCACTATATATGAGTTACATACTTTTTTTAAAATCGCTAAAACGCAATATCGCTACACGCTATCGCTAAAACGCAAATCGCTTCCAGTGGGGCCGCACCTTAACGCGTTCTACACTCGCGACTTTTGCTTGCAAACCTAATAAAATAATATTTTGTTCCCGGCCGAGAATATATTTTCACCAAATTCATTTACTAATTGTCTTAGTTTACAGGCCGATGACGGTTTTTCTTTCGGCATGATCGATAATTTCAAAACGAAGTTAAAAAATATATAAGATTTTCGAAATATTGTTAAATTGAACGAACGTCCGTACACTATGTCACAATAACGACTCAAATATAGTCTAGAATAACTGTAAAAGTATCAAGAAGATAAGAGTAAAGACATATAACATAACATGTTTTCCACTAATTGCTTAATGCGGGCTACGTACCTATACATACGTTTGTACTCGCTTTATCTGCCCTATACATTTTATTTTTAATAATAATTTGATGTTGTGTAAACTCCCATATATTTTATTCTGTGTAAAAATATAAATTATTGCATTTTGATCAAATTTCGGTAAAAATACGCACAATAATATAGAAAAACGCATAAATATGCCAAATAGTTAAAAAACCTCTAAATATGCAACATAAAATTTTACATACTTAACCACAGTACCTTGGAATGAATTTCTATGTCACCTAGCATTAAATACGACTTAGCAAGATTGATATGCAAATGCATGAACTCACGAGCCCTGGTAATAAGTAATACAATTAAAATTTAATGTTATCTCCTTCATCTTATTCAAATAATATTGAAAATAACAAAAAGTAAGACTGTTTTTGCCAATATAATGTATTCCAGTTTATTTTAAGATATGTTTACTACAAATGTATTGTATTGTAGAAATTAAATATTTTTTTTTTTTTAGATTACAATATACTTTATTCACTGGTAAGAGAGGAGAGGACAGAAGAATTCTAAACCAATATAATTTCATCAACAACGCAAAAACAAAATAAATGTTATAAAATCAAATAATGTCAATAAAACACTAAACAACAAGAATTCACATAAGTCTTTGTAGATAATACTATACAAAAAGAAAAGAAAAAAGTAGTACAATAAAAATAAAATTCAACAAGTTATTGCAATATAACAACCCATTAGATATTTATATGGCAACCATTAAGAATGTATTACGTAATAAAAGATAAGTTTCAGAATATTGTAAAGTTGACAATCCTCTGGCTCCGTGTGTAAATTGGAATATAAGTCAAGTTGAGAATAGTAAGACTGTTTACCCATAACCAAAGATTAAAAACCAAAATAATAGTTTAAACAATTGAACTTGTTCAACAAAATTAATGAGTTAAGTTAAACATGAAAACTGATTTTAAGCAGATGCATTAATTAATTGATAACAGTTGGGAACTAGGCATGACTCGATGGTAATCCTACAGTTGTTTTGAATGCTACTGTTGATTCTATCGCACAGAGGTTTTCCCTTGCACATGCTGCAATGAGCCTAAAAACAAAATTATCAATTATTAACTGAGGTAGATCAGTTCCATTTTTATTGTTTTCTATATTCAAAATTATCATAAAAGTAATCACTACTCCTTACAGTTTTGATTGGAATGCCAAGTTTAACCCAAACATCAAGCATATCATTAACAAGTTTATCAACCATTTCAGCAGTATGGTGCGGTGTTGGTGCCAATCTCAACTTTTCTTGACCAATAGGTACAGTGGGATAGTTAATGGCTTGAACATAATGTCCTTTTTCTTGAAGTAGTAGATCTGATATTTTTGAACACAAATTAGCGTTACCAATCTGTGAAAAAATAATTTATAACATTTAATAAAATTAATTTGTCAATTTTTATTTAATAATACTGACCTTAATGGGTATGATGTGTGATGGAGTTGATTCTACTGGTAAACCAGCATCATATAATTTTTGTCGGAGATATTGAACGTTCTTTTGATGTTTTGTTCTTAGTAACCGACCTTCAGCTGAGGCAAGTACACCAACAGCTGCTCGAGCACCAGCTAAGACCATAGGTGGTAATGATGTGGTAAATATGAAACCTGCTGCATAACTACGGATCATGTCGATTAAATTGCTTGAACCGGCTACATATCCACCTACATTGCCATAAGCTTTACCTAAAAAAAAAAAAAAAAAATTAACTGTTATATTTTATTAATTCCATTAACCCTAATAAAATATTGTATGTATTAACCTAATGTTCCAGATATAATGTCCATTTTATGCATTAGACCACGTAATTCACCAATACCAGCTCCGTGATCACCGTATAAACCTACAGCATGAACTTCATCTACAAAAGTCAACGCTCCATACTTATGAGATATCTAAAAATAAAAATAAAACACATTAATAAGATTATTTTATGTAACTTATACATTTAATGACCTCGCATAGCTCTTCAAGAGGACAAATTGCACCAGTCATCGAGTGAACTGTTTCAAATGCAACTATTTTAGGTACAGATGGATCGACAGATATCAAAAGTTCTTCTAAATGTTTTGGGTCATTGTGTCGGAATATATGCTTGGGAGCTCCACAATTTCGAATGCCTTGTATCATCGAAGCATGATTACCAGAATCCGAAAATATATGTACTCCTTAGAAGTTTAACAATAAATTATTATTAATAAAAATTAAATTATTAATAAGTCAATTATTACTAATTAATAACCTACCTGGTATCATTTTTCCCAAAGTAAATAATGTAGAGTCATTTGCAACAAAACATGATGTAAACAATAAGGCAGCTTCTTTCTTGTGGAGCGCAGCTAAATCTTTTTCCAAATTTTCATGAAACATGGAATTTCCAGAAATATTACGAGTACCTCCTGCACCAGACCCAAATTTGTCTAAGGTTTGCCTGATAATACAAAAAACATATATTGTAAATTAATGAAAATAAATTATTTATTAATTAAGAAATAAATAAACAGCAGACTCACTGAACAGCACTCTTTACAACATGATGACAAGACATACCAAGATAATCATTTGAACACCAAACCGTAACCGGTTTTTCATTTCCTGTATATTCTAAAGCATATGGAAAATCCAGAGCCAGTCTATTTACTTTTTTGAAAACCCTGTAAGAATGGTCCACTTTTTTACGCATTATTTGCTCATGGAAAAATTTTTCATAATTGTAATTAATTTCTGTAAAGCAAATAAATAATTTAATTATTATCAGACTATTTTGTCCATAAAAATATAGAGTGCCTGAAATAAAATGCAGGATTTAAATCTGCTATAAATTAAATTTATTTCTTTTAAAAAATCATAACAAATATATCATTCTATTCAGGAAAAATTAAGGTTCAACAGTGAAAAAGAATATAGGTCATATAACCCTCCTTACTAGCCCTACAGGTGATTATTCTTTCCATAACATTTACCATCCCAGGATAACACATTGTCCCATCAATTTCGATGAGGACAAAAAGAATTTCTCTTCTTGTTTTTTAAAAGAAATACATTTAATTTATATCAGATTTAAATCATGTATTCTTTTTGAAACAACCTATACAACCTTGTAAAATAAATATGGATGAATATGATATACTTAATACTAATACCATATTAATATTATGCTAATATCATTAATCATATATTTTGTTATTTTAAATTACATAACCATTTAGTTTTATTAAAAACGTAATTAAATTAACCAATAAACTAATTTATATTGATTAAATATTTTCAATACATCTATAAAAAGTACATTTATTATTGGTATTTTAACTATCTACATCAAAATAATTATGCAAATAATTCATTTTATTATATACATTGAGTACCTACAATGGTAGGAAAATAATCAATTGGTTTAATAGAATGCTCAAAATTAAATATTTAAATGATACATATATGGAAATAATATTGAATTAAAATTAAAATGTTTGTCTAAGTATAACTATTTTATTTATTTTTCAATTATTTTAATGTACCTATAACGATAAGTTACATTTATGAAATAAGAATTTAGTTTAAGGATAAAAAAAATCCGTAGTAAATTGATAAAAAATTAAATACATCCTTGTCTATTTAATACTAACCGATTAAACAAAAACTAATAATTACTTAATCTAATTCAAAATACAATCAATTGTTCATAATATTTTTGAATTATTATTTCTGCATTGTATATTTTGGCATTCAATTAAAACAAGGTTTGATTAACAAACAATTAACAACAAATTAATTTACATAATAGACAAAAATATTATTAAATTGTGCTGCTACATCTGGTCTTTGAATATTCATATTTTAAATAAATATGAGCATTATAATAATGTATAATTTTACAGTAGTACAAAGTGATTGGAGTAAAATACCTTTTACATACTTGAAATACAAATTAGGAAACAAAAAATAAAATAATTTGATTTATGACATGACGGAACTATATATTTTTTAACTAAATTTTGCATTTGTTTAAAAATTATATTATTTTTTTCTAATATATTTGTAGGTACTATAGTAATATTACTATGTTTAATGTTGTCTTTCATAATAAAATTAATTTTAAACTATAGAGAGTGTTTAAATTATTATTATTATTATTATTATTATTATATTAAGAAATACTATAAAATGTAACACAAAAAATTATATTTCAAATACTTGACATGATTAAGAAATTATACATTAAGTATTGTGTATAAAAATTCAATTGACTTAAAATCTAGAACGCAAAGATAAATGTTATGAAATATATTCATATTTTATAAGAATAACTAATAAAAATATAAGAAATAAAATAATAACCTGCGTCATATTTTGGTTCAATAATATCTTCTTGAATTTCCTTACTGACTTCTTTGACTACTTTAGCAGTATTTTTATCTTCTAGGAATGGACATTTTTTCTTGCTATCAGTTTTATCATTAATTAAACTTGTACATGATCCACCATTTATGAATCTAGACATAACTGGACATGAGTGACCATATGTTTTAAGTAAACCAGAAACATAGTTTTTGATATAAGTAGAAGGCAGTTTTGACATGAATGGGCACGCCATGGTTCTAGAAAAAAAAAATTAAAAGATAAATTATAGGTAAATAATTATTTAGTGTTCATTATCAGAATTTGGAACTTATAATACATGCATATACATACTAGTTTTACTAAAACAGAACAGAATGAAATATAAGAAGTTTCAAAGAATAGATAGTTGAAATAATAAATTTAACACTGCATTTTTATTAGTATATTGAAATAATTATACCTACATACTTATCTGAAGTCAAAATAAGTAATTTTTAATTTTTGGTAATCATTAAACTACATTTTAAATAAGATATTGTCTTGAGCATATTATTAGATATTTTAATGATTTTTAATTATATTATATTTATTTATAATATAAAATGTATGACCTTAACAACTTTCAAATTTTATATTCTCTTTTATCCAAATACAGTTGCAATTTCATTTTTTTATTTTTTTAAATTCAATCACAATTTCATTAACTTTGTATATACTCGATGATAAATTTTTAATTCAAAACCAGTCATACTTTACAACTATAATAATATTCCAGTCTAAACTTTATTTATTTATTTCAATATATAAACTATTCTTTTTTTTATTTATATACCGATATATTATAAGACAAATATTAATGATATATTACATTCAAGTCCGTGTTGTATGATTAATACAAAAGTATATTTGACACCATATGAATAAAATATTTAAAATCTAAAATTATTCGATAAACTATGACATCTCATATGACATTTATCTACATGAAAGAATTATAAATACATATTAAAGGTAACTAGATTAGGTTAGGTATCTATATTAAAATAATTTGAATAATTATTGGGAGTTAAAATTTGATACAAAAATTGAAACTTATAGTTGATAAATACCAATACAATACAATTAAATATAACATAAAAGAATTACAAGGAATTTTTTTTAATTTGGATTATTAAATAGTTATATAATAAATAAAATATCAAAAGCAATTAGAGAATGAAACCAATACATGTAACTCATTTGAGATCACTGAAATCAGTTATTTATCTTATAATCCATGAGTGTTTGACCTTAACTAAACTAAATCCATTATACTCTTAATTGCTCATGGCAATTTTTGAATGAATAGCATAAAATCAATAACTTTCTAATACCGTACCTAAACCTGTTCTGTGAAAA
This sequence comes from Sipha flava, assembly GCF_003268045.1. Taxonomy (NCBI): domain Eukaryota; kingdom Metazoa; phylum Arthropoda; class Insecta; order Hemiptera; family Aphididae; genus Sipha; species Sipha flava. The sequence goes on along the minus strand of NW_020271758.1, from coordinate 72,026 downwards.
AATCTCAAGGATTGTGATTTTACTCTAGTAGTATAGCACATTGATAGGAGATATAATATTATGTAATAGATTTGGTAAGTAATGGTATAAAAAATAAGAACATTTAAAATAGTTAATAATTCCAAAACTAAACTGAAGTGAAAAATTTCAAGTACACCTTTGTGTTTGGACAATCAACAACACATTAGACAAAAAAAAAAAATTAAGAATTTGCTTTATAATCAAAATGAATTTACTGTTTGAATAAATTATAAACTATTAATGTTAGTGGGTGGAAGGAAGGGGGTAATTTATTGTAACAATTTCGACAGAACAGATGAATTGCAAAATTAACAGTTCAATGTCAAACAATGATTTTTGGTGTATAATTATAGTTAACCTTCACACATCAAAAACCAAGGTATAACTCTACAACTCGGTGAATCAAATAAATTGTTGTGTCGCGAACAATCTATCGGTTCGATAGGCAGCATCGTAAGAAATGTACGACAAGCCACAAGTGGGGCAAACACGCGTTATTGGTACGGGAAAAAATAAAAATAATTCATCTAGGCCAGTGACGACAACGTTCAGAAAGACCTGCCGATTCCGACGAGATCAAGGTGAACTCGATCGGCTTTCACCCTGTTTCGCGGGAACGGCGAGCCAACATTCGATCATTGTTTACCGCACTAATGATAATCCATCCAGCGGATTTTATATTGTTTTTCAGTATTTATTTGTTTTATTTTTCGCGCCCGTTTCGATTTCAACCGGCCGAAATCGCGCGAAACAAGCAGCTCGGAGACGGTTGATAAGAGAAACGGTACGGAAATGATAAAACCTCGGCGGCGACGTCTACGCGTCCCCGGATAACTCACCTGTGCGCGTGTTCGACTGGTCTGCGAGCGGACGCGGGTACGCGTTCAGGACTTCGGTCTTCGGGCGAGAGCGTACGTGTCCGACGGACGATGGTTGACGAACTGGGCGACGGTGGCGTGTAACGCGAAGTGAAACCGTCGGTCGGTGGGGGAGGGGAACGCGCGGAGACGAAGTTGTGCTGTGAAAAGGAATAGTCTGGTGACGAAAACCGAACGACAAACGGGTAACTCTGACGTCAGAGTGCGGAGAGTTTCTCTCGCGTCAAACGTTCGTCAGCGCGTCGTTCGTCGGTCCGTCCGTGCGGCGTCCAGTGTCGGTGCTATGGTCGCGGGCAGCGTCGTGCGAGTGACGGGTCGACGTTCGGGACGGCGAATTCGCGCGATTCGGCGCGTCGTCGACTCGCGCGCGGCCGCCGTCGAACGCCCGAGAAATACGTGTCCCCGTTGCCGCGCGCGCGTTATCACTCCTTATCAGTCACATGTTTTTTTTTTGCGAATTTCTCGTCGTCGCCATCCCTCCGCCGCACGCGCACCCCGTCCGGTTGCCGCACGCCCAGTTGCGCGTTGTTACGAAAACCGTCCGGGATCGCCCGCGCCCACGAATCGCTTTCAACTTTTATTGAACGTCGTTTTTTTTTTTTCAGCACCATTCGCTTTTGACGAATATGTAAGAACCCACCGGTCGATTTTGATCGGAAAGAATTCGACCAACGCGTTCGTATCGCTGTGATTTTCGGATGGTTTCGTGTCAACGGCTGTTCGGTGATCGATAAAATTTTATCCCTGTGCTTCTCTAACCTTACCCGTAAATTCGGTATTATCGTTAGCTTCCATACATGACCGATCGTGATGATATTAATAATCTTTCGGACAACGCTTGCACGAAAGGATACAATACCGCATTATACTTTGGTCCGTCGTTTACAGTACACTAGGTTTTTCTCTCGGGTTGTTACGAAAATTATCATCGTCTATAAGTTCCGTAGTTACTATGGTATATTTATATAACATACCCGACTCTCAGGACGATACGATTTACGTCATTTTTTCAACTACAAAAATTACTCTTAATGGGTTACGTTAGGCGTTCGCTATGTTCACTACTTAGAATTCGAATATTGTAATACTTTATTGTAATATTATGTATTATAATAAAATTGTGCATTGCAAGCAAAAAATATTTAAATATTTCCTGAATATCAAATCATTTAAAGCTAGCAAGTATAATTATCTGTCGCAGATACGATTCTAAAGAATGTATTCATTATCAATTTAATTGATGTAATTTTTGTAAAATTATTTCTGCTAGTTATATTAATTAAGAACCATTACATATGCGTTACAAATAATAAACTATGATTTTATAATAAAAGGTAAATAAGAATATAAAAATTATTAAATTGTACTTCAATAGCAAAATTAATTTAATGAGCTTGTATTTAAAATATGCAATACTTTTGAATACTTTTGAGTATTTTTTGGTGCTAAAAATAATAATTTAATGACAAAAAAATCGAAAAAAAATACTCGTTTGAGATCCATGTCTGACTATGTGTTTTTGATTTTTACGGCAAAATATATACAAGCAAAGATCACCTTCAAATTATTTTTTATGAAAAATTGTCATTTAACTGTGCAAATAATTTAACTAAATTTTAACATTCGTTAATAAAAGTAATTTATTATTTTTCTTTACCTTTAGTGGCTTATATTAAAAAACTTTGCGTACCTACTCGTATCGCATCATGTATGATATAGTCTATAGACCAGCGGTTCTTAAACTGTGGTACGCGAAAGGCCGCATGGTGGTAGAACGGAAATTAAAAATTCAATATTTAACTCATATATTAATTTAAAACACTAATAAATTTGTAATAATAAATAAATAATAATTTTATTTTAGTATTTTACTGCCTTTTTATTTAAAATAAATATATTTAACTATGTGAAGTTTGTATGGTTTTATTTTTAATCATTAATAGTACGTGACTGATTGATAATATACTCATGTGGTACGCGAAAAAAAAAATTTGAGAACGCTGCTATAGACTAAATTGTCAATAATGCATTAAACGGAAAAAAATCGGAAATATCGAACATATCGGAAATCAACCGTTTAGCAAACTTAAAAACAAGAAAATATTACTTTTTAAAGCTGTAATTTAAATGTTCAATTAAGCTGTAAAAACAAGTTTATAGAAATTATGTCAAGAATTGAAGCATTTAATATAAATGATAATATCGTTCAATTTGCAAAGGTTACGGCTAGCACGTACAATAATAATAATATATTCAGAGCATTATTGAATCGGAATACAGCGTATGTAATTATAATACAAATGTTATTCTAATCATTATTAATTTAAATTTTTTTAGTTTATTTTTCTTCTATTTTTAGACTTTATTATACAATATCACACACATGTTTTACACGTATAATTTCATATCAATTTAATTTTCATGAAAGTTATATCATTTTAAATGTTCCGATAGTAATTTTATAATTTATTTATTTTACTACAGCTATTGCAGAAAATATATATACGTAAAAAATATACTCGTTAAATGTGCGTCGGATCCATTCGTTCTTTCGTTGGTCTACTACAGGGGCGGCCAAATGGTCGATCGCGATCGACTGGTCAATCGCGGACGAATAGTCGATCATGTTAGAATTTATTTTTAGGCTACGTGCACGAAAATTAATCGTGGTGGTTATGAACAAATTGTCGATAAATTTTATCTGAATAGTTTTTATCTTTTATTCTGGTTTATAAAAAAATTTTCCAAGAAAGTCGATCTTCAAAGGTGAAATATATTTTTAGTAGATCGTGGCCGAAAAAATTTGGCCGCCTCTGGTCTATTATATCGTTTTCACCGTCTCGATCCATTTCAGAATGTAAATGTATAAAAGTAGCCATTCATGTTACGTGCGTATAAATTATATAATCACGAGTAGGTATTTGCGTATGTACCGTGAATATATCTGTAAAATATTCACTGATCAATTTAAATAACATACTATTTCAGTAGACTACGTTCTAAATTCGATGTGACGGTTTCGTTATCCACTTTAATACGTTGGGCGTCGGCGAAAGTAAGTCTCACAACCTTATAATGCTCGTATAAGTAGAATATAGTCGATCGAGTCGGGTGTTTACCCTGCATTATATGTACAAAGGTTTTATTTTGCCAAGGATCACCAATATTCGATTATTTGTGCTTCGGGAGCTCAGAACCCAATAATCAACGCTATCACATCGCCACCATGTTTACCTTAATAGCAGCGTCGTGCGTCATTCCTATAGTAAATTATATCTATTTAGGTACGCACATTTCATTTTCAAGAATGGTAATTCACTAACGTGTTATCGTTATAATAATTTAATTATACCGGTACGAGGTGTAGTTCATGTAGGTCAATGCCGCAACTACATTAATTTGAGCTCATGTGTAAATAAAATGTAATGCCCCCCATCCTCCCCGCGTCCGGACTCCATTGGAAAACAGTACCTAAAATTAATTGTAACATATCTATTTTGAATTTCGATTATACTACAGGCTGCAAAAGGTAAGTTGATATACGATAATGTGTACAAAACAAAATCAATCAACAATATTGTTCAATCTCCAGTAATGATTATTATTACAAAATGATTTTATTTTCTTACTTTCTACATACTTTTCAAATATTATCACTGGGCCCTATTATCCTATTACAAGCTGGGGCTATGGGCTCGCGTGTTTGTCACACGCAACACACCCGGTTATTGCGGCACTGATGTAGGTACAATACGTTACCACATGTACAAAATAAATTCAAACCCGTTGAAATGAAAAAAAAAAATTTATGATTGCAAAACGGAGTGATTGGAATGTAGGTAATTTTAAACTTAATATGTAATTAAAAATGTATTTATAATATTGTAAATTACTAAAAGTACATCAGGATATAAGGATTTTCAGTTTTTCGACATTAAAAGAATACAACATTTTTGTTGTAGTGACCAAACTAATATAAAGCTAGCGGATGATATATTATACTAAAAGGTCGTAAATCGACCGGTAACGGTTATAGGCCGTGACTTTTGATCATTTGTATATGTATTGTTCAACCATTATGTAGCAATATGATGTATTCCAAATTTTAAAACAATAAATAATAGGCAAAAGTAATGTTGACAATAATATTTGTTTTAAGTGAAAAAATCAATCTTGTGCAATTAATTGTTCAGATAAATAGCAATAAGTAATCAGTTTTCAATATAACAATTATCGAACTGATGCAGGTATAGAATATACCAAAAAAATTTAAATTTCTAGTTTAGTACACTGTATGCAGTCAATATTTCGAACTTTTACAAAATATCTTAATATACGTAATATTATATTCATTACCTACATCCATAAAAAACATCAATATTTCAAATATTAAATATCGTATCCTGGTTCGTTTAGGCCATATACTTGTTTGTATAATTAAAATGTAGATATGTACCTATGTACACGTAACGTTTGAAGATGATGTACTATGAATCGATTTTTATGTTAAAAAATGTAACAATTATAATTACCTAATCTAATATAATATAACATCATAATTCATAATCTAACCATAAACCGGTTATTTCATATTTAATATCGTAACATACGTAAGATATTATTGTTTTGATTAGCTTACTTAGGACATGCAAGGCAGATTAGTCAGTTAGTTTTTTATTTAAATGAATTACAAATTAATTAATACAAATTAAAATATATTTAATTGCTCTAATATAATCTGCAGTGGGGTATTCAGGAATTCAAAAGAAAATGTACTCAAGAAAACTTAACTATGAGACAAATACAAAGGGACAGTGCCGACAGTAGAGTCATTGGAGCTCCGAACGAATAAACAAATATACGTCCTTCCCCATATAATTAGTATTGGTTTTATTTTAAATGGTTATTTGATGCTATTAATATCTAAATTTTAAATTAATAGTGATTACGAACGGCGATTGATAATAATAACGATTTATTATCTATGGTCTAAATTATTAGGGATCATTTATGTATTGTATTTATTATGATAGGTAATTATTAATTACCTATCATAATAAATAATAATCAAAAATAATGGACTTATTATTAGAATTATATTCCTATAATTTTTTTAGTTTTAACATTATGTCATTGAAACGCCTCCTTTCAACAAGCGCCTTGGATGTAGGGCTAGGTCACCCACCCCTAACACCAGCCTTGTATAGGGGTTAATGGTAACATTCATACAAAGCAATTTTAATGTTTATTTAATAATATTTTTAAGTTTTCATAAAGAAATGTACAACATATTGAATTAAACCAATTTGTATTTTTATTTTATAACAGTTGCTCAAGAAATAACACAACAAAAAATAAAATGTTAACTAAATTAAATTTATAGTTAATCATATCAATTAATGGTACCTACGATATTTTAACGGAGAAATTAATTTTAAATAAGTTGTAAGTATTTAAATATGTTAGATTTAGTGATACATTCATAATTAGAACCTATGTTTTATATGTTAATGAATATAAATAATAAAGTCAACTATATTCTTCATCATATATAACATACATATAAAACTGACCTACAAAAGTTATAAATAAAAATTTTGACATGTCAAAATATTCATTTATTCTAAGTTTAAAATTTATTTGTATATTTATAAATACATTGAATACAAGGTAGTAGGTATAATATATATTGCACAAAAAATATTGATAATTTTATCCTGTATAGATAGTAATAAAAATGTATTTCATAATACAGAAATATTGTGAACTAAGTGGGTACCTATTTAGTAAAACTCATTTAAATAATAAAAACAGTTTAAAAAAATGATTGTAGTAACATATTTTAGCTTAGCAGCTCGATAATTGTATAGGTACACGGATAATTTTAATCCGTTTTATCTAGCATGAATTTCGAAAAATATTTTTAAATAAAAATACTATGATATTTTTAGGTTAAGATTTGATTTTAATACAAGAAATTAAAATAGATCATTATGCGACTTCAAATTATTATAATAGATAATAATTTATTCAACATTCTTAATATATTAAACAATTCTTAACGACCTTCATTTAGAATTATTATTTTTAAATGCAATTATTTTTCATGGTTTTCAAATTTATACAAATTAAGTTTACTAACATAACAAGGAATTGTCACATTATTAGGCTTTTCCATCGATATTTTCTTTAATAAGTATCAATACGGTTTTATTTTTGATTAAATATTGAAATAAGTTGATGGAATTAACTAACATCAGAATATTTGCCATAATGAAACTACAGTTGATGTATTTTCGTTATAAAACATAACAATAGGCAGTAGCGCAATCAGGAATTTTTCATGGGGGGGGTCTGACAAAATAAACTAATATACAAATAATAAAAAATTATAATATATATATCTAGAATATGATATTAATATACTATTATACGTACCAAGGGGGGGGGGGGTCCAGACCCGGAGTCCACCCACCTGGTTGCGCCACTGTCAATAGGTAAACTTTGAGTTTTTAGTCTTTGAGTTTGAAATTGAAATATATGTTTAGGGAGAACCTGGAATAGTTGTAACATTTTTTTTATAATTATTTTTCTATATCATGAACTTATATGCGTATCCAGACATTTTTAACAGATTGCGCACAAGACAAATACACAAATGCGATATTTGTTTACCAAAAGTCAAAAAAAATACGATCTTCAAGTTTTGAAAAAGCCATTATTACCTTAAATTAAAAATACGAATATAATTACAAATTTTCTTATTTCTTACTATAATTCTAAAGTCGTTTTGTGGGAATCATAACTTTAAACTAGCATTAATTAATAATACAATTAAAGTCAAATTGTGCAGGTTGTATCCAGTCTCATACATTTTTTTTTCTTAAAATAAAAGAATTTTCATTCATAAAAATTTGTACTAGGTACACATTCTTTAATGAACAATCATGAAATGATACAGAGCTCTATTCCACTTTCATATGATTATAATTTTTAGTAATAGACTTTTTTTTATTAATCAAATTGCACATTATAATTAGGTACCTATCTACCAATCTGTTATTATTTTTTAAACTAAAAATGTTCTTATGTCTGGTATAAATCTGAAAACTATTCACAAATTATTTATTTTATTGTTGGATAGAGTGGCGTACATTCAATCTTGCTCTAAGGGGGGAGGGGAGGTAACAAAAATAATAGTTATCTTTTTTTTTCGTTGCACAGATAAATAAGATAAATAACTGCTATAAATAGTTATTATTTTATACAACTTTTTTACCAATTTACAGTTTACTTTTACATTACAGTAAATTAATAGCTATTGGAATATAAAAACAACATAGTTAACAAAACTTTTCAAACACCTATCAATATAATTATTTTGATTATCATAATATTTGTATAGTTGTATATTATAAGTTCAAAGCGTAATAATGAAACTATGAATATATTACACGTTATCAATAATAAAACAATTTTCTTTTTTTTTTCGGCCCTGGGGGGTTTGAACCTGGACCCTCTCCCAGTATGCACGCCACTAGTGGGATATATAATTCAAAATTTAATAGATATATTTAAGTCTTCATCAGCTGTTTTGCTTAAACTGGTTTCTTGAAAAACACCTTCATAGTAATCTTATTTAATAGTATTTAATTGGTACACACTTCTCGAATCCGTAGTGCACACTTTCAAATTCGGATTACACGCATGTATATAAAACAATTATTACTAAAGTTTTATTTTTATTTAAATTGGTAAAGATAATATGATGTAGTTATTTGACGTATATAATATCAAACAAAAATTATAAAAATTAAAACAAATAATAATCATAATATTAAATATAACATTTATGTATGTAACCTTTAATAGTTTGTTTTAGTATTACAAATTTAATATTTATGACTAAATGATTTTACCAAAATGTCAGTTCCTATACAATTTTATTTTATTATATTTTATTCATTATAGCAGTGATAACCAAACATTTAACCTGATAATTATATATATAATTTAAATAGATAACCAAACCGCAGACCACAGTTAGTCATCACTGCATTATATTGGTATTAGTATACGATCGTTTAATTACTCTAATTACAAGGAATGATGATGAGTGTAAAAACAAACTCTCTACTAACCTAATGGAAACATACCTATCAATATTAAAACCAGGTACAATAATACTATTAAATATTATATAGAGTATATAATATATATAGTACCATTGATTTTAGAATAAACTCATATTTTAGTTTATTTTAAAATCAATGATAATACATAACTAATAGTAAGTAATGATGGAATGACGTATTGATATGCTTACAAAATCCAATGACATTAATAATTTCAAATTGTATTAACAGTCGACAATATTTTATAAGATGATTAGACAAAAAATGGAAATACTTCGAGAGATTTAAATTATTAAAGGATCTGAATATGATTTTAACATTTTACATAGTTTTGTATCAAATGTATGATGTATTCTGGTATGATGTTTATTATATTATAATACGATAAAATTTAAAAGTATATTACATATATATGATGTAGTAATACATCGAATATTGCATGAAATAATATGTATAGTAATCAGTAGTGTAGATAAGTGGGTTGGGGTTCAAAACCACCCTCCCCGTTTCCAAAATCTCACCTAGTAAATAAATAGCTAAATAATAATAAATAATAAAAAAAATTATTACCTAAACATATCAAATCACCTCCCTCTCATAATCTTTACGTACGCCCTTGATAGTAATAATTGCCATCACATTTTGTCTTTAATTAATAATGTTCTAAACTTGTTATGCCTACGTAAATAACGTTCTCTAATAAATTAATTAAATATTCAGGCAATAAAAAACATCAACACTTCTAAAATTTCATACAATTGATTAATTCGATTATTTTTATTCACGATTAACCGAAAACACAATTCATATGCTATTTATTTCGAGTAATTATTATAAGCATGACTCATTAAAAAGTAATATTTTAACTACCTAATTTTAGCACCTTCTCCGGTATTAAGACTTTTGTATACATAAGTCACGTAATTCTTAATTTAAATGTAACATAGAGGTATTGGGTGTACATATTATACATACATGTTAATGTTAACATGTTAACAAGTCTGCACGTTGCATAAAAATAAATTATTAAAAAGTGTATAAACCATAAAATACTGTAATTTGAAGTTATATGGCCTATTTGACATAGCCTAGGTGCTATGCCAATGAACTGTTCTAACTTTCCATCATATTTTTCTACGAATGAGCAATTTAAATTCGAAAATTCTTAGTAGCATAAATATTGCTCGAATTAAATTCTATACTTAAATTATTAATTGAATGCAGACATATCTAACACAGTCGCAATAATCTGCGCATTCTTTGATTCTAGGCCCGTGAAATAATTTTAATTAACGCTACATAATATTTTTAAATTTAAAACAATAAAAATAAAATATCACCAATCTAAATTACATTCGTTTTATGACTATTCATGATAATTTATTGGGAGTTAAAAAGGCCCATAGTATTAAATACGTAGTGGCTTTTTAAATGAGTCTTTTAAGAAAAACTTTATAAATAATATATTTCGTCAAAAAGATAATTATTATACATAAACTGAATCAACAGGCTGGACAGTAAAATTTCGACGAGAAATATTATTTTCTTTATATCGTACGTATTTGGATAAATTATTGTAAAAATTATGCAAACGTATTAAAAACAACAATGAAAAAGAGGTCAACTATTATATTAAATGCACAATAGTTGCTAATATAATTCTATATTATTCTACCAATTATATCCGGTACTAAAACCACAGAATGCTTTAAATAATTCTCAGTACTATCATATACATATTTTTAGATTAAAATATGTGACGAAAATTTCTTGTCAGACCATAATAGGCCATTCAGTCCCATGAATATATAAAAAAGGTCTGGAATAAGGGGATAGACGAATAAGATATTTAACCAAATAAAGTATACAAATCGGAGTTTGTCAGCTGGTTTCGTTATTTAGTCGTAAATTTAGTTTTATTGGGAATAATTTACACTTAATGTCGTGGTGAATACATGCCAACAGATATAAGCTAAATTTTTATCGAATTAAAATTATTTTTGCGTTCATTTTGTCTTCGGAACGTTATATAAATAAATAAATAAAATTTAACCACTCAAACTTTGTTTTCTATGATTAAATAGCAACACTATATGCATACAATCTAACTTGGATAGTAATAATCGTTCAAAGAAATGAAGTTGTAAACTGAACTATATTTATGCATATTTATTGAATATTTTTTAAATATTTTTTTAAATTTTAAAAAATAAATAAAAAATTGATTATAAATAACGTAAAATATAAAAAAGACAAGAACAAGAAGTATTGGTAGAAAGACTTAAAAAAACAATTGTTATATCTGATGTATCAAATACTAAAGGTAACAATTATCCACTAATAATTTATTAATCATTACATTAACACATTGTTATACACTGAAAAATGTATTTAAAATATAGTTAAAATATTTTGATTTTTAAAAAGGAAGGTGAAGAACTTAAATGTTAATTTAGGAGTATTAACCATTTTATAATTTTTATTTTTATTTAAATTGTTATTATTTTATTAACATAATGTGACTAATAATATCAATTTTCGTATTTTATTAATTTGTTTACATTTCTTCATTTTTAATAACGGGCAACTATTAAGTTAAAAAAAAAAAAACAATATATTTTAACAATTAAAAAGGTAAATAACATTTAAGTATATTTGTAGTTAGATCTATTTAACATTTTCTGAAAAAAAAAAACAGATAAAAATAATAATTCCATTGATATTCTTACTATGTATAAAATACATCTTAGAATTTGAATTATATTTTTACAATAAAATTACAGAATAAACATTCCCCTTTTATTGTATGTAAATATGAAACATTTTGAATTCATGAATTTTAAGTATTTTAGGAAAGTTATTTCAGTATCATGTAGAATATTATAATAATATGTTAGAAGTAGATGAATTAAAACAGATATTCAAGCATTATGAAAGATTATTTCAAATTAAAATACTCAAAAATGATGGGCCTATATCGACTTCGCCGAAAAGGTCTTTTTACCTGTAAAAAACCTATCGATCATATATACATCACTATATACACATTACAATATACAGTGAAACTTTCGTATAACGAAGTTGAATAAGCAACAAAAAAAATGTGTAATATGAAGGAATTCGTTAAATAGAATTACGTATTTTTTTCAACTTTTTTTTTTTAAATTTAATTATGTATGTTTGTATGTATGAATATATGTATTTCTAAGTTGTATATTTTATGTAAAAAACAGCATCAAATATCATACTACAGTTAAATTTAGTTTTTAATTTTATAATTCAAAAGAAATAATTAGTGAATTATGTGAAAAAATAATAAAAAATCGTAATACAGTTTAATTTAATTTTTAACCTTAAATGTAATTTAAAAGAAATAATCTAAATAATTATAATAATAATAATAATAATAATAATAATAATAATAATCTAAAAGAAATAATCAGTGAGTTTTGTTTGCTTATTATTTTTATAAATTGTACTTTTTTCGTTTTTCAAAATGGTTGATAGCAGTGGCGTATACAAGGGGGGTGTTTGGTAGATATGACACCCCCCTTGAGTCGTATCATATACTACATCAGCGGTTACCAACCTTTTTAGTAGTGCAGACCACCAATTTCGTAGAAAATGTTTGAGGCCCACCAATAGTTATATATGTATAATATGCATATACGTCAGTTATTACAATTTATTTATTAAAAAGCAATTGTTTATCAAAAAATAGAACTTTATTGAAGTAGATTATTCAAGAATTAAACAATTTAATGTAATTTTGGATTGTTCCCAATAAGAGAATCAATATTTGGATTAAAAATGAAAAGTTTTAGCCTTAAATCACTCAAAATTCAATTTATTCCTACATTTATTTTTTAAAAAATAGAAAAAGCTCGTTCACAAAGACACACAGGTTGTTGAAATATAGCCCACCAAATTTCTAAGTAAAATTTTAGAAATTACTGGAAAGTCTCGCCGAATATTTAAGTATAATGGTAATAATGGTGTAGTTTTAAAAAACGAGTTTAGAGTCTGATCACATTTGAGTTCAATCAACGAATCTTCTTCACTTGCTGATATTTAATATTTTAAAAATACATGTAAGTAATGTTAATAAAATATGGTTCACGGCCCAGTACCACCTGCTCGCGGCTCACTTGTGGGCCGCGGCCCATGGGTTGGGAACCACTGTATTACATTATTATCGGAATATAGGTAAATCGATAATTCAATATGAAATATAAAATAATGCACAATACCTACTAATTACATATATACAGGTTAACATTATCGCGATTGCGACAATACGTGACGAAAATTATTCGTTTACGTTTTCGTGCAACACAAAACGTTTAATAATAATGGGCATTGTAGCGTCGAATACTGATATTCGAATAGTCAAATATTCGAATAATTTATGGTAAAGCTATCCGAATTCGAATATACATTACATCTCTATTACAGACATTATGTATACATATTAATTAATTAAAATAAAAGTCTTAGTTTGTACGTATTATATATAATATTTAATAATTACAATAACACCCCCTTTCAGAAAATCCTAGCTACGCCATTGGTTGATAGAGAAATTGTTGGAATACTATATTTTTCGGCAATATCTTTTTTTTAACACCTTTATCGACTTCGTTTAAAATTTAAAATTTATCGGCGATAGATAAACATTTACGTTTCGACATTTTTTTTTGTACGGACAAAATGAAAACTAGAAAAAATTCGCATGTATACTCGTTCGCGTCAATATCGGAACTGAAATATTGCAGTAAAATTAATCAGTTTTCCTACCTTCGGTGTTTATCTTTATCGGATATATTGTTCATGTACAATTTTAGAACTATGTTTAAAATTTGATAGTGATAACATTTACAAAAACCAGTTTTTTATCGAATAATTATTTCGTTATATAGAAACATCAGATTCGTTATTTGGAGATAAATTTACGTGTAGGTAATTAACAATGAAAGTCATGGTTCTCAAAAATAATTCGTTAAATAGAAAATATCGTTAAATGGGGAAGTTCGTTATATGGAAGTTTCACTGTATATACTATATATAATATATATACGTGTATATACCATATCTAGCACTACGGTATGATGGCACGAAGTTAAGTAAGAAAAAAACATATACATTTTATAGAATAAATAAATAATAATAATATATATAATAATAACTGACTATTAATCAGCAATAATTGTAGTTGGATTGAAGTATAAATTTTGAACTGAGCATGTTTTAATAATACATCTAAATGCGGTAGCGTATGTATTTTTGCTTTTGTCTGACAATAAGAAATAGAATAATGGAACATTATGTTCATTTTTAAAAATATCAACCGTAAACAGTTGATAGAAATATTTTGGGCAACTATAAAATGTACCATCTACAAAATTTGTATTGCTCTTTTGACAAAATATTTAATATTTTGTCACTAGAGCATAGTAATTTTAAATAAGAATTTGTAGAGTAGAATAAAATATTATTTACTGTGTCAGTATTTAGTAGAAAATCTGCTGGAAGCAATATTATGTATTTAAAAATCCAAAAATGTTTTAATATTATAATATAATGTTATATTCTTATACATTTACATATATAAATCTTCGGCGGAATCGATATATAAAAATATTCGGCGGGATTTATAAACTCCCAAAATTATACATATAATTTATTTTAATAAAAAAAATATAATAAAATACTTAACAAGAATAGTGTAGAGAGATTAAGTAGGATTAAATTACATTTTATATCAGGGATTGGAACAGTTTCCAATTCCTGTTATTATTAAAATATTATTCCTTATCTAGTAAATATACTATAATAAACCATCGTTTCGTTAAAAACCCGTTTAAGTATATTATATTCGTAATTAGAGACGTCCGGAAAGGGGAGCCACACTGGACTATAGCCCCCCCCCTGAGATTTTTCATGTCAGTTACAAAATTGTTACAAATTTTATCAGTATATAAATTAATATTTAACAATAATTTTTTTAATTATGTTTCAGTACATGGATTAGATATAAAATGGGATACGAATGACTGAGTACCTAAGCTTGGGGTTAATTAATATACACCACGAAAGATATGATGATAAAACATTTTTTAATCGAAAAATTGATGATTCAATCAATTTATTTGCTTCATATATTATATCAATCGAAAAACTACCCCAGTATCTTATTTAATATATCTTACCTAAAGAAATACTGGTATTCTGATCTTGCTCAATGTATTCTTTTTCTTTTTCATAATTTTTCGTTTTGTTCATTTCTCTAAATACAGAGTTCTTTTTATAAGCGACAAGAACGTCATAACGTTATAGGCTTAAAATCATTACCATCAGTGTAATAACCATTATAATATTATAATATGTACATTTAATTTCTACGCCATTTTAATTGTTTTCAAATTGTAATTTAATTTTCTTACGTCATGTTCTTTTGCTATCATTTCAAATTACTCGATTGGCGGGTTCGGGTTGTTGATGTGTCCTTGGTTTTCACCTCATAGGGTAGTCTATGTTTTACCTGCAAATCTAGAGCTGTTGAAATTTTTATCTTGCTTAAATTATTTATATCCATGGTGGGATAAACATTTTTTCTTTATTAATTATCCATTACCATTTTTATGCTTCCAATTATTTTAACCGTTTCATCGGCTTTATATAAATTGTGAGTATTTTACCTAACATAGTTATATTTAAATAAGTTTGTTCTGTATTTTACTGATAATTTTAGCCTTTTTTATTTTTTTTAGTAAATAATTCTTATCGAAAGTTAAAATTACTCCTTTAAAAAAATGTAAAAATGTCTTTATTTCACCTATATTCAATTTTTTTTAAGCACTTTTTAGTTATAATATTAATTTATCCTTTCTTCTTCACCTTTCTCCCAATTATTTGGGGTCGGCCAACCTTTTCCTAAACCTCCACTCGTCTCAATTTTCTACATCCCCTACTCGAACAAGATAATTTATTTTATGCTAATTAAATGTTTTAAAACTTATTCATTATTTATTATAAAATAAATATACATTTTTTTCAATTCTTATACACAAATATGTAAACATTATTGAAATGAAAATTTTCCAAGATATTCTTTGGCGTTTTATTGAATATATATATATATATATATATATTGTATATACATGTATTATTATCAGTTTAGATAAAAAAAAAAAGATAAATTAAATTGAATGTCCTAAGTTTTAAGTAAAAAATTAATTATAGACTAGTAACTATTCGTATGTAACGTATAGGCTTCTTGAATCCTTTACGTTTTATTTATTGTTACTATAAATGAAATGCAGTCTATGTTTTTTACACTTTATTTATTAGTATTTATGTACAGGATTTATTAAAATATATTATCTTAATGTACTTAGTACCCACATTTTGTAATAGTTTAATATTTAATCTACTAAAAAAAAAAAAAAAAAATTGTCTAATATAGCTATGCCATCTAAATACTTGATTTCAGTAAATTATAAAATTGTCTTGTTATTTAAATTTGATTCTCTTAATTTGATAAAATAAAATACTAATGCTTATTTCTTTTTCTGAGTGTCTTTCACTAATATAATGCATTTAACTGAAAAACAAATATTTGTTAATTGTTAGAGATTTTCTTGAGTTGCCTCAATTTTTATTTGTGTCACTTGATGTACATTGTTTATACACTATATTTATGTACAAAACTGCAAAAACCTATTTTATATAATTTATTAGTTAATTCACTGAAAAAAAAAAATTAAACTTATTTTTACAGTACATATTTGATGGAGTTCAATAATTTAATGTAATATATTTATCTTAAAAATATATTGATTTAGTTTACTTTCATTTTTCATCATGATTTATAATCAAAAAAAGTAAGAAAAAAATTGTGTGTTGGTATTTAGATCTACTACTTATAGAAGTCGTATTATATATATATGATACGGATACAATAAATAAAATGTTGTCTCTTAGATTACAGAGAGAATACTTTAGGAAGCTATTGAATGTTGGGTCATTTATTTAAAGGATAAGGTGGTAAATAAACCATTTTGAATCTTTTGTTAAGTATGACTTGTACCTACCGTTATAATTATCAATTATATAATATATAATATATATAATACATACATTAGAAAAAATTGTATTAAGCAGTTAATTTTCACCTTAAATAAACTGATAGAATCCTAATCTACCAAATTTATGATTCATCTAATGATATTGATAATTAAATATATAGGTATATGTATTTGAGTAGAAAGTTTTTTGAATATTATTTTGAAGAATTGATTAGATAGGATTAATTTATTTAATTTTTCTGTTACCATTACAAACATTATATACAAATACTCTTTAATAAAACAAATGTGTAGGGGATGTAGAAAACCGAAATGAGTGGAGATTTAGAACAAGGGTGGCTAACCTCAAATAGCTGGAAGGCGAAGGAGAAAAAGAAGACTCTTTACTAAAACAATACAATAACTGATCAAATTTATTAGTCATCAAATAATTAATATTTAACCGACAATAAAAGAATTATTTTAAAATGCATCAAATATTACAGATAATTTAACTAAATTTAACTTTTAAGTAAACACATTCTATCAAACTCTTGCATTTCTTCTGTGTTTGTTAAGAAGTTTCCACATAAATATTCAAATTAAAATTGATATTGTAAAAAAAAAATCATTTAAGTCAATTAACATCTTATTTTATTAGTAATTTGAAAAATATATTATACATTTTTAGTACTTTTTTAAATGTTTAATATAATAAATAATTATATATTTATTTTTGTAAAATATTTAAAAAAAAAATACTATTAGATAATCTGATTGGAAGATAAGCCTTTTAAATAACTTGAACCATAACTTATTTTTAATGTCATTCTATAAATGGAATAATTCTTGTATTTTTTAATTAGTGAAATTTTGTGCCGAATATAATTATGCATGTCACTATTTAACTACTGACCTCGTTTATTTTAAATACATTTTATATTACTTCTTTCTTTTCCTCTATTGCTTAATAATTTATTTAAAACAATAATTTTGTTGATTACATTTTTCCAATATTCTCACAAAAAATTATACATATCATTGATATTTACATCAAAACATTATTATTAGGCCTGGGATTTATATGCAATAAAAATTGTATAATATGCATTTTATTTACCAAAATATGCAAAAACAAATTTTTTTATTTCTAAAATTATTATTCATACTTATATTTATAGGTATGTATTGAATACATTAAATATTAGTTTACACTTATATAGTTTATAAGTCATACAAATTAAATGAAATAATTTTCTATTGTCTCACAAAAGTACTAGGTACCTAACATGATCTAGTCCCATTAAATTTAAACCCAGGCCGAGCCCGGCTTTTTTTAAACAAGACACGGGCGCTGGGCTTTTAAATTTTCAAATCTATTATGTATAGCTAATACGTCTAGTTTATACTTGTTTTAACCTTTGAGTAAATATTTTAGATCTCCAGATTTGTTAAAGTTCTTATGTTCCAAGTTCCCAAATTTAGTTCGTTTTCCGATTTCAGTTGTTTTCCATGATTGATCCAGTTCCGAGGCTTATTTGATGGTTTCTTAACGGTAAAGTTTTTTATAATGTCGAGTTTTTAGCCCGACACTCAACTCCCTAACTGAAGGACCAGACTATCCCAACCAATTAAGGTAAGGGTTGGGCTACTGCAGTACACATATTAAGGTACACTGGGCGAGGGGAGCGCCACTTTCCATATGCTTCAGCTTGCTAAACCCGTAACACTAGGTGTTCCCCTGAGGGTGCGTATGAATTTATATAATGTATAATATATAATGTAATGATTTAAAATTAAACTAAATTATTTAATTATTTATTTAAATTAAATTAAGATACCGAGAATGGTTATATGTCCTTAAATCAATTACTTATTATATTATAAATAAATAATATTACCTCTCCGGTCCTTGTATCGACTTGATTGTTGAAACCGTGGTTGACACCTGAGATATAAGATAAGGTGACCAATTTGTATTTTAAAATAATAATAACTTTTTCTTTGACTCACTATTTTTAATTTTATTTAAACTTTTTTAACATTCATTAATACATGTATTTTGAATTATTACAAACCGTTTACAACTAATTATGTCTTTCTACATAGACCATCTGCGTAGTCTTTTATACTCACTTTTGACCGTCTGTACAAAAAGACAATAAGAACGCGTCTGTCCACGTGACTAAAAACTGAGCTTCTTATATTTAATGTTATATGTGTGTGTGCACGTGTATGTGTGTACGTGTGTGTGTGATATCTTATCGTTCTATTTTATTCTATTCAATAACTTATCCTTATCTTTAATGGGTAACAATTCTTATAATTATTTTATTATACATTAAATTTTAAAAATATATGATTGCTTAGGCCGCATTTCATTACAATAATAATAGCCTAAAGGTTCCGTGGGACAATCTCAAGAGTTCCGCAAGATCGATATGGATATTGAGAATAGAAACTGTAATGAACAGTAATCGTGAACTATACTTAATTAACATTTTTTGGAACACTGGTTTTTCAATAAACTGTCGATAAACTGGTGTGAAGTTGTAATCAGAGACATTGAAGTTTCACGAAACACAAACTATTTCCTAAGGTTTCCACGGTCAAAAAAAAGAGTTTGGGAACCGCTGCTCTGTTAAGTGCATCGTTAAATAATGGATTAAGATTTGATATGTAGTATATTTACGACGATTTGAAAAATAGATGTTCATTAAATAAATACCATTTAAAATTAACTAAATAATAAAAACTTGAAAATCTAAGTTTAAAAATTAACAAGATTCTCAACAATCTGTAAATGTGCAATTATATGAATTATGTTCAAAATATACAAAAATATGCAAAAAAAAAAAAATGTTTTATTTAATCGACAATAAGCCATATCGTGAACATACTGACGAACAATCAATTTAAACTTTCGGAATAAAACATTCAAATGCATATAAATCCTAGCTCTAATTATTATCATTAAAAAATAAAGTTTTTATTTTAATTAATAAACATACTTTAACAAGCCCAGAATATGATAATTTGGGGCCCGAGGCCAAACAATTTTAAGGACCCATAACCATAATCAAAATATTAATGACCTACACAAATATATTTTAGAGACAAAAAAAAAAATTTTTATTCTGATTTATACATTTATTTCTTGTTTTTTTTTTTTAAAAAAAAAATTAAAATGTTAAGTATTTATATGAATAATTTTTTCTTTCATTTTTGGAAGTAAACTATTTAATTATATCATCGGTATTAATTACCTCTAAAACATTACTCTCTGAACACAAAACCATAAAACTATATACTATTTTATACTAGTTAAAAAACGAAAAACCTGCTATCCACCAGGGGCCTACAATTGTTTGATATCCATTATGGGCCCAGGGCCATGGTCCCCTCTGCACCCCTCAATCCGGGCTTATACTTATATTTCGGAAATGTATTATTTTTTTCCAGACAAATCTAGTGTAAAATTTTTTTATCATGGAACAAATAAAATCATCGGATAAAAATATAAAAAAAGTAATAATTAAAATTAAAAAGAAAGTTAATACTTCAAATAAAGCTTCTGCGTTCCCTATTAAGTGAGAATAAAAAACAAAAATTAAATAATCAAGTATTATTTTTTAAAACTGAATTGTTTCATTTCAGATTATTGAATAATCATAAACTAAATTTATCAGTACCGTTGACATCTAAAAGTAAACGATTTTTGAAAATCATTAAGTTATTATTTATTTGTATTAAAATTAATTTATATATTGTTTTTATAATAGATACTCAAAAAACACTTGGTGCTAATCTATATCAAAATATAGATCTTAGTTCAGAAAGACTTCTGAAATTAGCCCCGTATCCAATCTTAGATACTGATCCTGGCTTGAAAAATTTAAATTTCTCAAGTAAATTATCCAGATATCCTCATTCAATAGGTAACATGTCTTCCAAATTGAATGTATCTATGTTGCTTATTTTTTAATGTATATTTATTTTATATAAATATGATAATTTTATTTCTAACTGAACTAATACATAGTAATTGTTAGTTATAATTTTAAACATAAAAATTAGTTTATAAACCTACAGTAAATTAAATCATGCATTTTAAATTAAAATTCCTAATTGATATTTTAAAAAATATATTGTTGATATTAACTATAGCAATATTCAATTTATATTAATTTAAATATTATTTTTATAATAGATACTCAAAAAACACTTAGTGCTAATCTACATCAAAAAATAGATCTTAGGTCAGAAAGACTTTTGAAATTAGCTTCGGATCCAATTTTAGTTACTGATCCTAGGTTGAAAAATTTAAATATCTCAAATAAATTATCCACATCTCCTCATTCACTAGGTAAGAAAATCAATAGATAACATATTACCCAAATTGAATTTATCTATGTAACTTATTTGTTTAATAAATATTTATTTTTTATATATGTAAGATAATTTTATTTCTAACTGAACTAATACATTGTAACTGTTAGTAATAATTTTAAACATAAAAATTAGTTTATAAACCTACAGTTATTTAAATCATGCATTTTAAATTAAAATTCCAAATTAATATTTGAAAAAATATTGTAATGATGTTAATTATAGCAATATTCAATTTATATTAATTTATACATTGTTTTTATAATAGATACTCAAAAAACTCTTGGAGCTAATCTACATCAAAATATAGATCAAAGTTCAGAAAGACTCCTGAAATTAGCTCCGTATCCAATCTTAGGTACTGATCCTGGCTTGAAAAATTTAAATTTCTCAAATAAACTATCCAGATCTTTACATTCAATAGGTAGCATGTTATCCAAATTTAAAGTATATATGTAGTTTATTTTTTTTTAATAAATACTTATTCTTTATAAAAATATAATTTTATTTTTAACTGAACTAATACATAGTAATTGTAAGTTATAATTTTAAACATAAAAATTAGTTTATAAACCTACAGTTAATTAAATCATGCATTTTAAATTAAAATTCCAAATTAATATTTAAAAAAATATTTTATTGATGTTAATTTAAGCAATATTCAATTTATATTAATTTATATATTGTTTTTATAATAGATACTCAAAAAATACTTGGTGCTGATCTACATCAAAAGATAGATCTCAGTTCAGAAATACTTCCGAAATTAGCTCCGGATCCAATCTTAGGTACTAATCCTAGCTTGAAAAATTTAAATTTCTCAAATAAATTATCTAGATCTCCCAATTCACTAAGTAAGATAATCAATAGGTAACATGTTACCTAAGTTTAAGGTATCTATGTAGCTTTCTTATTAAATAAATACTTATATATATACGATTATTTTATTTTTAACTGAGCTAATACATTGTAATTTTTAGTTATAATTTTAAACATAAAAATTAGTTTATATTTACAGTAAATTAAATCATGCATTTTAAATTAAAGTTCCAAATTAATATTTGAAAACATTAATTATGACAATATTCAACTTATAAAATTAACTATAGGAAATTGCGAACAAGAAAATATTTCTGAACCACATTCAGCCCTAAGATTAAGTTTATTTTCAAGTGTACCTCCATACATACGATTTTCTTCGCATGATGTAAAAGGTAATTTTATTTTACATATAAATAATAAGGCTTATTATAACAAAGTTTCGAAATGAATGAATATTAAAAAAAAAAATTTTAATTTTAAAATCTAAATGTAATGGTATTTTTATTATAGGTGAATCATTTCCAATAGCTTTGAAAGTACTGCTGAAATGGGAAATAAATTGCATGACTCCAATTGTTGTACGTCATACCATTCAAAACAGTGATTTTAAATTAGTGGGAAGTGAGTTTAGTTTATTTAGTAATTTAAACAGTTCTTCTTTCACTAAAGATCAAAATTATATAACCTTACAAAATAATTTTGGTAGTACACTACCTATTTTTAATGTTTTTTTGTGACTACTCCTATAAGTACTCAATGAGTTCATGACATTACCTCGATCCACTCGAGTTTGTTTTTCATATTTTGACTAACCTTTCCTTTAAATCTTAATATAATATTGAATATTATTTAATTACATGTTTTAATTTAGAATCTAATGATTGGTTTGGAACATGGGGTAAACATATGAAATCGTTAAATTTTAAAACTCTTCGTGATCAACAAAAATTTAATCATTTTCCGGGAACATTTGAAATTGGACGTAAAGATAGATTATGGAAAAACTTACATAGGCTCATGTTGATATATGGTAACGATCAATTCGGTATTATACCTACATCATACATATTACCTCGTGATGTTAGAAGTTTAAAACAAGTCTGGAAGAAAAATGATAAATGGATTGTTAAACCGGTATTTATTAAACTTATTATTTTCTAATATTTGTTGATAAACGTTTTTTGCTAAACCTAATTTTACTATAGCCAGCATCTGCTAGAGGAACTGGAATTTGTGTGATATCAAAATTAAGTCAAATACCAAATAATGAACATTTAGTTGTACAAAGGTATATTGACAATCCTTATTTAATCAATGATACAAAATTTGATTTAAGACTATATATCCTCATTACTTCAATCAATCCTCTCCGGCTTTATCTATATGATAATGGGCTTGTACGATTTGCTTCAGGTTAAATATTTTTCACTGAATTCTTGACATTTTCACATATTTATTTTTAATTTCAGTCAAGTACTCATCTGATCTTACTACTATATCTGATCGATATATGCATTTGACTAACTACAGTATAAACAGACTCAGTAGTCAGTATACTCAAAATGAAGATGCTGATGCATGCCAAGGACATAAATGGTAAATATATTTTAGAAAATTTATATTTATCTTAATAATTTTTAAATTTTTATTCACCATGTAGTCCTTATTTATCAATTATAATTATTTTAGGACATTGCGATCATTGTGGACTTACATGGAAAAAGAGCGTAAAATTGATGTTAAAAAATTATGGGATAGTTTGGCCGATTTAGTTGTTAAAACAGTAATCAGTGGTGAATTGCCTATGAGCCAAATGTGTTCATCAAACCTAGGCAACCGATACAACGCATATGAGTTATTTGGGATTGATGTATTGTTTGATGAAAATCTAAAGCCTTGGATATTAGAAGTAAAGTAAATTTAACTTTTAGAAGATTGAATTATTTAATTGTTTTATTTATTAGGTTAACATATCTCCTTCTCTTCATACTTCTTCTCCACTTGACGTAGCAGTCAAAGGGCCATTAATTAAAGACTTAATGAATGTGGTTGGTTACCATATACCAAATAAAATGTCACTTACTACGAATGTAAGTTATAGTAGTTTATAAAAATGTAAATTATAATTAAATATTTAATTTGTAACTTTTTAAAATTGTAGAATATATTACTCAAAATGTTAGGAGTCAATTCACCACTATGTTATGATAAAAGATTATATACATTTAATTTATCAGCTAAAGAAAGAAAAAAACAAGAATATTTTGCAAATGTTGAATCTAGAGAAAAAGTATTAAATTATTAATTACATTTAATAAATAAATAATAAATTTTGTTTTAAATTTTTTTAGTATATTGACACCATATTAGAAGATCTTTTACCAGATGATGTTCGACATCTTATTACATATGAAGATGAACTTACTGAAATTGGATCGTATGTACTTTGATGATAAATTATATACATTTTATATTATTGTATGATATTTTATTTATATTTAAAGAAAAGATTTTTTAAATTTTAGATTTCAAAAAGTGTTTCCAACTACTTCATCCTTTAAATATCATGAATTCTTTGATGGTCCCAGGTATTATAATATGCTTTTTGATGCATGGGAATGTAAATATAGTAATAAAAGAGAAGAAGGTAAGGTTCAAAACTTCATCGTATTGTATGTTTTACATAACTATAACAGTTATTATTATTTTAGCTAGATTATTATTTTCAGAGTCAGTTTTGATAACTTATAAACGAATACATTTCAGAAAAAAAATATTTCCTTAGAATTTTCTGCAATCTATAATTTTGATAACTCAAATACATTTTTCTTGTATTTATCATTGAACTTAAAGGTTCTTCTGTATTCCCATAATAAAATTGAATCTATTTCAATAATTTATATCTTCTAAGATGAGATTATTTTATATTTAAGGTATTGCTGTGTTAGAAAAATTGTGTCAGTTAAAAGTTCATTTAGAAGTGTCAGACATCAACGAAGAACAACCAAAAGTAATATTTTAACCAATTTAAATTGAATATAAGTATTACTAAAAAAATATGATATTTACTTCAAAGAGTCATATAAATTATGTAAAAAGATTAGTTCTATAAATGTATTGAAAAATAAATGTGTTAAACAGTTGTTTTAAAATGTTCACAAACATAAGTTTTATACTTATCAACAGATTAATGGATAAAAAATTGTATACATATATATATATATATATTTAAATGTATTAGTATAAACTGATATCCAATACCAATATATTTACAATAAAAATATAAATATAATTAAGTTAATGAAGTAAATATTGAGAGTTCAAACAAATTTTATGATAATTTGTGGTCAGACCACCATAGTTATTGAATATTTTAGTACAAAACTTAAAGAATGAATTTTTTAATTATTAATTCATTGTTTGTAATTTTGTACTTGGTGTTGGTTAGTCTTGACATAAATTAATGGATTATCAAATATTGGATATAAAAAAATGAATATAATATATATAAATTATGATAGGTTATAATTTATTAATTTTTTCTGTTTGAATCGAGAACCGAGTAGGTGCTGTTTTCACATTACTACAACTTAGCCCTAAAATCTATTTATTTATGTTATATTATATTAATAATAAATTGATATGGCCAGACATCATAAATTATTTGATAGGCATTCAAGTTTTTGACTACATATTGAGTGCAAATTCTATTTTATCACTTAATTATTCTATTTGAATTAATATTTATTTAATGATTGGAAAAAATACAGTGACTTCACGTGCTTTATGGATTATTATATATTAGATGTTTTGATATTGTATTTCAAAAAATATTTCAGTAGAGACTTGTTCACAATCAGCTGAAAAATATTAGAATCCTTAATTTATATCTGTAACTCACACAAGTTAATAATTATAAACTAATTTATGTTTAATAATTTACAATTGTTCATAGTATAATTTATTTTTAAACGTATAAATATTGTATGTATAAGTGGATATTTAGGAATTTTTCTTTGACGCCCTTATAATATATTTCTTTGGCCACACCAGTGACGAATACAGGATTTCTAAGGGGAGGAGGGGGGAAATAAAAAACTTATAAAAATTAAGATTGTATTATTTTCACTAAAAAAAAAAAAAAAATAGAGATAATTCATATACTTAATTATTATTTGACCACATATAATACTAAATACATCCTGCTGAAATTGATAAAATATATAACAACTTTTTATTTATAATAATTTATTGACAACTACTTAATAAATATGAGGCAAATATTATTAATATTAGGTATTATTATGTAGAATTACTCCAATCTAAAACTTTTATCCCTCCTAGGTTATTTTTTAATAAAATCAGTTAGTATTTATTTTTCTGTTTTCATAGGAGCGTTATTTTTTTTTTTTTAGAAAACATTGATGAATACATGATTGCTTAATTATAATATCCATTAAATAATTTATAATATAATAAAACATAATGCTTAAATTAAATAGAAATCTTGTAATTTGATTATGTATTATATTTATTATCCTTGATTTATATATTTTATATGCAGCACCATATAATTAAATAAATTGAGGTTTTGATGTATAATATATAATACTACTTTATAACTTCCCCTTATGTATTCATTATTTTATTAATTTATTTTAAATAAAACGGTTATGTATAAATAGTTTTTTGAATTTTTTTTTTTTTTTATCAGACTTGTGACACTCTCCAAAATACACAAATGGAAGTTGAAATATCAGATATTGATAAATTGAATGACCATCAACA
This sequence comes from Sipha flava, assembly GCF_003268045.1. Classification (NCBI taxonomy): domain Eukaryota; kingdom Metazoa; phylum Arthropoda; class Insecta; order Hemiptera; family Aphididae; genus Sipha; species Sipha flava. The sequence continues at coordinate 44,927 of NW_020271758.1, read as the reverse complement.
AACGGTAAACCGATAACTGATTATAACCAGTCAATAATTTTTTAAATTATTTTATCCTAGTTTTTATAAATATTATATTTGCAAATATAATGAATACCATACATTTTATTTAAACTTTTTAGTTATTTATTATTATTGTTAATATTGCTTATTTCAAGGTATCCTATTTATATTTTAGCTTTTGTGGAGTTATAAACTATAATTATGAAGTCGGCAATTATCAATTATACAGCATGTGGATAGAACATTTTATTTGTAAATATCTTGTTTGATAGTAACTTTATGATTTGTATTTAAGTTCATTTAGGTACAGTTATGACAATATTTATTTAAATAAAAAATATTTAACTATTCTCAACGGCATCTATGTAATTAGTTTAAAATCATTTGAAAGAAATATGTACATCTGCAAAACAAATTCATATAGAGTATTAGTTTATTATTTATTATTTATATTTTTATAGTTAATTATTTAATATTTATTTGATATATATATATATAAATCATTTAAATTAAATCTATTAATTATAAATATTAAGTTTATAATAATAAATATTATTCTTACTTCAAAATAATTTTCGGAATAAATTCAATGATGTTCAAACATACAAAATGACTCAAGAAAACCATTCCACATGTAACACAATATAAAAATCTAATCATATAAATTGAATTAAAAAAAAAAAAAATGTATTATTAAAATTATTTCAATCCAAATCATTCCACTTATATAAAAAAATAACTGTCTAAAATGAATGTAAAAAAAATAAAAAAAATATGTATTATTAAAAAAAGGGGGTTTTCCAATAATTTTTTTAAACTAGTAATAATAATATTTTATAGTACCTATTTATATATATTTAAGTATTGAACAATTTTTTCAGTTAATAAAAAGAAAGTAGTGGAATATATAAATATATTAGTGATGGGTCGAACCCTGATTTTTTAAATCGAACCGAACTCTAAATTATTTTTTCGAACCCTATCTGAACCGAACCTATTATGGTTTTAAGTCGAACTCAATAATTTTTATCATGTACATTGTACCTACCTACAAATTAAATCAACCATAATTAATTATAATTTAAATTTTAGATAATTTCTTATTATTATTATTATTATTATTATTTTTCAAAACCAGTATTGTGCTCTCTCATGTTGTCTTGTAGCTTATAAAATATTCATTGAGTATTGAGTGTAATATGACAACACAATCAGTACATTTTAATAATATATATAAAAAAATAGTAATAACTATAATTCACAAATATAGAATGATTAGTAGAATTTATAATGTAAGACGTAAGTTGTAAACATTATTTTATTAATAGCACAGTCGCGGTATAGGAATATTACCATGGATTTACCCAAAATAGATTTTAACCTTTATAATAAATATGATAAAAACAAAAATAGTTAATTTATGAATGTAGATACACTGCCTATATTCGTGATAAACAATTTATTAATGTTTTGGTAGGCGGAGGGTGGATGTGTAACATGCGACTAGAAAAATAACATTATTATTATAAATAATGCATAACGTGCACTTTACAGATTATCACTTTCTATCGCCAATAGTCCAATTATTTCTAAATAATCATTATCAATTTTTATTTTTCAAAAATAAGTTTTGAAGAATTGTACAAATATTTGGTTTTCGAACTATCGTGGCCAGTAAGTCTGGTTCGACAAATATTTTCAAGTTCAATTTTCGAACAGTAAAAGATGATTGATAATCCGGTTTGATTTTTTTTCATGCCAAGTTCGAATTTTGGACTGAACCGAATATCAAGGTTTCGGTTCGAGATTCGAACAGTTCGACCTATCACTAATATATACATAGCTGTATTCATAGATCATACTTAATTTAAACTTAGTATATACTTTCTTAAGTAAAACATTAGAATTTTCATCAATATCGTATTCATAGATAATTCTTTTTTTTAAAGAAATTTCTCGAGAGGCTGGGGAATATTCCCTGTTCCCGTGAACATTCCTTGGGGAATATTCTTAGTGGCACATCACTAGTCATGATCAAAAAATGTATGATAACATTTGTAAGTATAATAAGTATGATATTCTTTATTTTGTATTCTTTAATTATTACATAAAATGTCTAATTATAAATGAGTTTCTTATATTAAAACCATTATTTCCACCATCATTCATAACTTCAGCATCAATAGTCTCATGTTGAAACTGTGGTTCTAATTGATCCAAATGCATGTTTATTTTATATTTGATACAAATATTATATAATATAACACAGGCTTTTTTGTTAAGATACAAATTAAACTGTTTAAATACTATTTCATATTGTGATACCACAAAAAAAGAATTATAGAACTCACTATCGAGAAATTGTAGTAGCAAGGTTAGGTTGATGTTTTGAAGTTTAACGGAACGTTACAAAACTTTCCATATTGTCATGATATTATTGTTATCAATTATAATACTAATACCTATTTAGGTACTCATATTTCATATCAATCAGCCGTTTCGCGTGTTCAAGATAAACCATTTCTTTTTCTACGTAGAATTTGTAAAAACTTCAGAAAAATGTCGAGGAGGGAGGGTTAAACCCAAACCCAAAACCTAATGATGCCACTGTATAAAAAGATAATTGTAAAACAACCGTTTTACTTATAATTTTTATATTATGTTCAATTAGCACGTAAGCAAATTAAATGCAACTTGTTTAAGCGAAATGCATATAAGACAGAAGACTAACACACAAAGTATGTCTTCTGTGATGGTCGTGTGATTCAACTACCACGGGAAACATGTGTTTTATTATGTATTAACTTACTATGCCCACCTTGAGGTGACACCAGAGATTACACTAACTGGGCTGGAACAGAAACCATTGATCTTGACAAGCAGTTTCCCCTCAGACAAATAGGAGCTGAACCACGATAATAAGGGCTAACCAAACCCAAAATTTAACAGAACGCTCAACAATGCACGGTAGTTCATACGGTCAAAGACTTTTGCGAACTCCAAATAAACGGAATCAAGCTGTGAATGTTTGCTGAAAGCCTCAAAAACGTAATCAGTAAAAATTAAATTACAGGTCGTAACAGAATGCCCACGGCGAAAACCTTTGTTGTTCTTCGATAATGATGTTATTAAAAGGTGTATGTATGGATTTCAAAACTAATGACTTGAGTAATTTGGCAAAGCGACTAATAATACCGATTGACCTGTAACTGATGATATCTGTAATGTCGCCTGACTTAAAAACGGAGTAACCGAACTAATTTTCCTTATATCAGGAAAGACATCTTCTGATAAGGATTTACTATAAAAAAGTAATACTGGAAAACACATAAACAGCCCTAAGTTTATAAATAAAAAAAACCTGAGAGCAAATTTGGGCCGATCGATTTTGTAAGACGTAATTTTAACTAAGCTTGTCTGAACATCGGTTAGACTAACATAACAAGAAGGATTATCGTAAGGTAATCCAACAGGAACACAAAAATCAACATTAATGCCATGTGGCGAAAAAACAGAAATAAATTGTTTAGAGAGAAGCTCACACATAGTAGTTCTGTCGAAACTGAAAATACCATTTAATTTGACAGCAGTAAGCAAATTGGAAAATTTTCTATTTTTCCGCGCGAAATCCCAAAAAGATTTGGGATTGGTACAAAAAGATTGGGTATAATTGTATAGACTATTTCAAACTGATCAGTATTTTGATTCTTGATGTACTAAAAAAGTAGGTATGAACTATAAGAATTATATCAAAAATCCAAAAACTATAAATTTGGTTCAAACTTCAATGTATGAAAAATGATAAATAGATACATTGATAAACAATTAATAGATACCGACGCGCCGCACCAATTTTCCATTGACGCGTGACGCTCATAACATTAACTACAAACACACAATACCGGTTCAGACGGAGCATCAACTATACTACGCTATACCATAACTCCACTCTCCTCGTGACGCGTCACGCGTTCTGTGATCCCACCTTAATGTCGAACGATGTTACAACGACGTGTTTGTGTGGCGTCGCTACCGATCCTACAATGATAGGCGGTTGTCGGCAACGACTCACGTGTTATGTATGTAGACAGGAGCGAAATGGGTTATTCAATTATATATAAAAAAAATAATATATCACAATCAATTAAATAATAATAATAATAATAATAATAACTTAATATAGGGCGCCCCGGGAATACTAAGGTTTTAGGTAAAATACAAAATAATTAATACGCTACACAATATATAAATTAGCGTACAAGAACATTGGAATACCAGGAAATGAGGAATATATAAAAAATCGGCCACGAATGACTTGGTGTGGTAGCACAAAAATGGCACACACTAACATGGGCGGACACAGACGTGTGTTGGGCCCAACCGTTGGAAAAAGACAAACTTTTCACTCGTCAGTCAACGGTCTTGACTGGCGGCATCGTTTTCGCTCGACGGCCTGTCGCTGGACGCTGGAGGGGGAACTTGGGAGGTGGTTTTATTTTCGCTACATTGTGATGCTAGTCTGACGCTGGTAAACGAAAAGGTAGCGGAACGGAAAACCGTCCGAACGACAAACGTACAACTTTGTCCTGAAATATCTGTTCGCACTTTCCGTCATTCAAACATGTCGCCGGTGCCATCTCCGGCTCCTCGACTTACCAAAAACGCTCAATAAGCTCTTCGATAGAAACGGTCATTGAGACAAGTACCGACTGATACGGACTGTTCTCCGGTTCGGACACGACGCCAATTCATATCCACCTAAAAATTGAATTATATGCGGACGGTAACGCGCTATTGACTTTACATTTACGTCCGTCCATGACCGAAGTAAAGACGTCACTACCTAATAATATATCAATCGGCGACGGAACGTAAAAGGACGGGTCGGCTAATGCCAAATTAGAAAACCGGTTTTTGATATCTGCGGGTAACGACTTGCCTGGCAGATCGCCTGTTATAGTGGGTAGCACCCATGCGTGTACTGATAATACAGGCTCGGTCGCAAACCGCGGTTGTACTGTACATTCGACACGGCCATGAACATTAACGGGTACGCCGGATAAGCCGCTTATCGGGGCGGTCCAACGTGATCGCTTTAAGCCTAAGCGTTCGGCGCATGCAACTGTGATAGCGCTTATTTGCGACGCGCATTCGATTTACGCGCGCATGGTTTGCCACGACCCGGTTCGATCGCGCACGTGGACGAGCGCCGTACCTAACATGATAGTGGCGGGGTGGAGGGAAGGCGGTTGTGGAACAGACGCGCACATAACTTGGGCGGGTTGTGCGTCGTCAGTAGTATATCGATCGCCGGTGGACACGTGTAACAGCGAATGGTGTCTCCGCGAACGGTTTATTTTTACATTTCGGAGCCCAGTGCTTGGGACTAAAGCAATTAAAACACATTTTGTGTTCCTGCGTCCACCCGACTCGTTCATCGACATCCCAAGCTTTGAACCGGGTACATGAAACTAACTCATGGGGCCCAGTACAGCATGGACAGGCCTTATCATTTTTGGAAGTTACCATCGACGTCAAGCGATAACCCTGTGACTTCCCGGCGTACTCTTCCCCTTTTCGGATCGGACCAGTTGTTCTATTATTTTTAACTGATGCTGACAAAGCTGCCTTGTTAGGTAACTCCCCGACAACCTCTAATATTGCTACGCGTGTTCGTACGAACTCTAATAATTTAATTAAAGACGGATAATCAGTCATACTACTCGCTTCAAATAATTGACGGGTCGACATCGGTAAACTTCTAAACGCGATCGAGAATAAAATAAATGATCCTAAATCCGGAATCTTAAGAGCCTCTAGCAATGAATAACCCTCATTGAACGTACCCACAAATTTGTTGAGATCACGGAGCGATTCGTGTGATATCGTCGATGTATGTAATAAATTGTCGACGATCGATGTAGCTATTAAGCGCAGTCGATTAAAACGGTCGGACAACGTGGACTAGAGGTGGTAAAGAATAGCAGTAGCAGCTGTAATAGCAGTGCTATTTTACTGTAGCAGTAGCAGGCTGCTAATCTAAAACAAAAATAACAGAGACTGCTATTATTTTTTATCACTTTACCTACACTGCAAAATAATATGATAGAATGATAATATGAAATAAATGTTATATTGATGAAAGACCTGCTATTGCTATCATAACACAAAGCTATTCAAAGTAGCATTATTGTGTATTACACAATCACCTAATTTTACCTTGCCATAAGTTTATTATACTTGGTACTTGCTACTTCGTAGTGCTAAAATGTATACTATACTATTTCAGATTAAACTTGCCCACTCGATCGACGAAAACTCGAACTTCTATAACTAGAAGGATGTAAAAAATAAATCACAATTCTTTTAAAGTGAAAACATGATTAAAAAAGTATTTTATTTTACTATTTTCTTACATTTGTGAATGAAAAAAATGAAAATAACATTAAGTTTGAAGACCAATAACAAACTAAATAATCATTATAACAGTTTTACGCATTATAATTTAAGAAAAGTAGCATTTCCACCTTTTTGCTACTTAAACTACTGCGTCGATCACTTATGAGTTGTCCCGCTTCGGAGAAAACTCTTTCGCGAGGTACCGATATTCCAAGAGCATATAACATCTTTCTTGCCAGTTGACTGAGGTAAGGATAATTATGTTTGTTTTCAAACCACCATTTAAGAGGATCACTATTCCTATTTTGGATTGCCTCTTCTAAATACCGTTGAACTTCTACTAATGCCCTTGATGTACCACAATTGTTCCCATAGGTTGTACTTGTGCTACTTTAGAATCTATTGAGTCCCAAATAGATATTCTATTACTATCACCTTCATGTTCTTGTTGTGGTATGGACTCAATTTCTTCTCTAACAGCATTATTGGGGACTCTGCTAGCAGAAATTATAGCAGCAGTAAGTTCAACTATGTCGTTTTTTGTGGACTGTTTCAATGATGTTGAAAGGGAAACATCTTTAAACCTCGGGTCTAAAAAGGTATACCAAATTAATGTTTTACTTAGTTCTATTGTCCCCAATCTGTCCTTATGACTCATACCACTAATTAATTGTTGTAAAACATTTTGAACAGGTGATGAAAACAGTTTTTGAGTCATCAACTCACAAAAAATCTTGAGTTCTTGTGCTATAATTTGAATTATGGAAGCAGTCATGTATTTGCTACCACTAACTGCTTTTGTCGCTTCCTCAAAAGGACGTAACACTTGGATTAGTTGTTTAGAGATGACCCATTGTTCTGATGTCAGTCCTTGAGGTGGGTTGTCTAATAGGCCAAGAGTTCCCCTTATGGAATCTTCTAATTCTACAAAACGATCCAGCATATAGTAAGTGGAGTTCCATCGAGTACATACGTTTTGTAAAAGTTTTTTAGGTATTTTGAAACCATTATTACTTTGATACTCATTTAGTTTATGAGATGCTCTGCTACTTTTTTTGAAATGAGTGATAATAGATTTTATTTTTTCAATTAAGTCAATTTCTAGTTTTAGCGCATCTTGAACAATTAAGTTCAGTGTATGAGCGAAACATCCAAACGATTTTATTTTTAATAAACTTAATGCGTTTTTTATATTGCTGGTTTTATATTGCTGGCATTATCCGACACAGCTAAGACAATTGTGCTATTTAATATTTCCCATTCATCTAAAGTTTTTTGTATTGTTTTGCATAAGTTAAGACCAGATTGACTCTCAGAAAACTCATAGCAGCCTAACAATACTGATTTTAGTTCAAAATTAGTATTAATGAAATGGTATGTTAGGGATATATATGCTATATTGCTTCAAGAAGTCCAGCAATCAGTTATAAGACAACCCTTTATAGCTTCGTTTCTTAGGAGTTCTTTTGTATCATTCACACATTTCTGATATTTGGCTGGAATAAGAACTTTAGAAATTGTGTGGCGATCAGGCATTTTATATGATGCATTAAGAAGCTGAACAAAATCTTTGAAGCCTTTGTCTTCTACCATTTTAAGGGTTGGAAATCTTTAGTAAACAAATTCATAAGCCCATCATCAATTTTTTTTTAACATCAAAAGTCATTTTTTTTGGAACATAAGAAGTTATAGTTGCTTGTTTTCGTTTGTTTTGTATTGGAGGTACTACTGTATTAGAACTAGTACTAGAAGGCTGTAGATGTAAAAGAGAACCTAAATTACTTTGGACTGTTTCATTTAATGGTGCAGATAATTTAGATGTTGATAGTAGATTATTGACTGTATCTGGATTGTCAACAAGTTCTTCGTTTTCAACTGTCCGTATAAATTTGAGTTATTTATATTATGAATATAAGTTTAAGTTTTTATAATTATTAGATATATACATATAATTGTACTTAATTTAATGTTGTGGTTTTTTACCTTAACTTAAGTAATATAATTGTTTTTATATACTATTTTGATATGTTTTTGACTTTAAATTTAAGCTAACTTACTGATGTTTTTTTAATTTATTTTATTTTTTTTCAGGCTAGCAGTGAAGTAAGCCTAAAATTATGGTGACCATACGTACTCTTTTTCATAGGACAGTACTCTTTTTAGATGCATTGTCCTATTGTCCTTAATACTAGTGTAAAGTACACACAAATGTACTATTTTTTAACTTATAACTAATATTTATAAAAAAAAAAAAATTATATTATACAATGTTATAAAGTTTAATTTTATAAAGTTAAACATGTAGGAAACATGTTATTTTTATCAAATTTAAATATTTTGTTTTTATATCATAAAATTTCAAATTGTATTAAAATTAAATTTGTAGAAAACATTTAATTAAAGTTTTGTACTTAAAGTTTAATTTTTAATTTATTATATTTACATGCAAATTTATAATTCTTTTAATGTATTCAGTTACAAATTATTTTCTTATAAAGACACACACCAAATAAGCTGACACTCTAATGAAATTGTTATTTTTAATAAATAATAAATACTTTATATAATTGATAATATAAATATATTATATAATTAATTAAATAAAGACACAAATTTTATAGCTAGAGACTATTGGTTATAGTCAAAATAGGTAGAATGTATAGACATTAGTCAATTCTATCAGGGTAAAGGTTTTTCGTGGTAAAAAGGCAAAGTTTTAAAATGTATTTCTTTTTAAATTTTTATATCTGGTCACCATACCTATAATACCAAAAAGTTTATGATACTCATTATTCTGTTATAAACAGTTTCAATTAGTAATTTATTTTATAAATATGAATACAAAATATTATTAATCCTTTTAAATATAAAGTTAATTTATTAGGATTTTAGTTGAAGATTTTAATTGTACTACTGAATACTGATTTAACTTAAAAATATGTTGTGGTTTTAATGATTTTATAAATATTATTTTACTTTGCAAAAGGAAATGAATGAATGTTTAAAATGTTTCACATTAGATAATAATTTTTATTTGATTTTAGATTAATAAAAATGAATTTTAGCCTTAAGGATTTTAGAAAAATTCTAATCCAACAAATATAATTTATTGATTGAATTGATTATAATTAAGATACGTCTATTTTTGATTATAAATTGATTTTATATTTTATGTTATGCATAATATTATCATTATGGTATTTTTATTTCAAAATAAGTATACAATTTTAGTCAAATATTTTACTTTTATAACTACTTAGTTTGAATATAATTTAAAACAACTTGGAGAACTGTATTAATTTTTTTCTTCCCCATATATATTTAAATTAAAAATATTTACTTGATTTGGAGTCATTTGAATCTAATGGGCCTTTGCAAGATGCGTTTTTAAATTTGTAACACTAGTTTTAAACAAGTATTTTCGCTTACAAATTTCACATTTAGCAAAACTAGTGTTATCGATCACAGTAAAATGTGATTAAACAGAACTTGATTTTCTATTTAAATTCATTTTTATAGATACAAAATATAATAAAAGTATAAAACACAACTGACCGAGTTAAGTTGGAAGAACTCAACAACTAAACAAGGAATGAGGTTTGGATTTGGTTTTCGTTTCTTATAAAGTTAACCATTAAACTGTCTTAATTGACTTAGGTAATAGGTAAAGTGTATTAGTTTGTTTTCCGAGTATCAAAATGTAATACTCTTTTAATGGAGAAGGTTTAAACCCCAGAACATCTTAACCATGTGACAATGACAATGACTGATCTACTATATATTATTAGTGTTATATTTTAGTTCTAGTAATCTAGTGCATTAATTATTACTCTTTACAGAGAAATAATTTATCACAGTTGACTAAGAATTCATATTATGAAATAAAACTATAACCCAATAAAATGATTACTAGAATGAATTAGCTGCTAATAATTACTGGCTACTGCTAATAATTAAAATAGCATTTAAAACTTGGTTGATATCTATTATCTAAGGAAATAGCAGTAGCTGCTATTTTTCACTGCTATTTTCAAATAGCATTAGCAGTTGCTATTAAATTTAATAGCAGTTTACTACCTCTAACGTGGACCACACTAACGCGTAATTATCCGCGGAAACCGGTATACCTTGCACTGCCTCCGCAGCAGCACAGCCTATCAAATAGTACATTTTATCGATGTCGGACAACTTAGGACGATTGTCCACTACTGCCGTAAACCGGTCGCGAAAGGTGGACCACGCTTGGAAATCACCATTGAAGGTGGGTAAAGGGATTTCTGGTAGTCGCGAGAACGTATTACCGGTATCATCGGACGCGACAGTGTGGGACGGGATTTTATCTCGTAAGTAAGTCAGATCAATGGCCTCCACCTCTTTAGATATTAACGAATTGGCCACAGCTTTAGAGTCGGTGATAAGCCGGTGCACCTCGGCTATCGCATCAGGCGAGTACTCATCGAGCTTATCTAACATAACTAAATAATCTAATACACTATCATCTTCGGTCTTAAATTGAGTCCATAATGAATCTAGATCCGCCACGATAACAGAAAACGAGGATCCTACACTTGGTTCACTTGCTACCCGCACGCCTAAATCATATATCGATCGAATTTGCGCGATAATGCTGGTGCGCTTGACCTTCGCACGAGCTAATAATCGAATGACACGGTCTGTCTCTTGCCTAGCTTCCTCACCCTTAACGACCGGTAAAACCACTAAACTTTATCGCACACGCCCTATTTATACTTTATGGTCTCGGCCGACGTGAGTACACGAGCACTCTTACCCGGACCCAACAATGTATATCAAAACCCACTCCATACACAACATTAGTGTTGGGCCTTAGGGCCCATTTCACACAGGACGGTTTTGTCCGTGCGGATTTTATTCGTACGATTTTTCTCCGCACGGACGTTGTTTTCACACAATACAGTTTTTCTCCGTGAATCGTCTACATTTGGTTATATTTTATCTTTTTTAACTCAGTTGAATTTCAACATGAGTCGAAAACGCATCATTGCCATGTAGACGGTAAACGACTAAAAACCGTGAAGTATGAATACGCGTGTCTAGTCACGTAGGCCACTGATAAGACGGCGACGGCACGGCGCCGTGATTTTCAGTCGTTGACACGGCTGTATCACGGCGACCGTACGGATAAAATTCGCCCACCGTCCCGTGTGAAAGCCACAATTAATTTTATTTGTTTACTACCAAATAAAATCCGTACGATTAAAATCCGCACGGACGAATCCGTCCTGTGTGAAATGGGCCTAAGGACACAACACACACGCTCCGAACCCCCCTAGAAGGTCGAAACCACGCTCTGCTACCAAAAATGTGGCGCCGCTACCGATCCTACAATGATAGGCGATTGTCGGCAACGACTCGCGTGTTATGGATGTAGACAGGAGTGAAGTGGGTTACTCAATTAGATATAAAAAAATAATATATCACAATAAATTAAATAATAATAATAATAATAATTATAACTTAATATAGGGTGCCCCGGGAATACTAAGGTTTTAGGTAAAATATAAAATAATTAATACGCTACACAATATATAAATTAAAGCACAAGAACATTGGAATACACATATTACACATATTACAATAAATGAAAAAAGACGACCGGGTTCGTGATACCCTCTTCGTCGATACACGTAATGTTGACCCGCAGTTGTCAAATGGCACGATGGTCCAGCCACACAACACCGACAATCGGGAATGGTATGGTCCATCAGGAAATGAGGAATATATAAAAAATCGGCCACGAATGACTTGGTGTGCAGCACAAAAATGGCACACACTAAGGCTAGTCGCTGACATGCAATTTTCAGTTGCGCAACAGTTTAATCGCATTAGTGAATTTTACAGCGTTAAATGACGATGAGCTCACGTGCAACTGATTAGTTTGACCAACTAATTAGTTTGTGTTTTGTCACAAATCGTTCGATTGCGCGATTACATCCTATGTATCATAATGTGACACGAGAGTACAGTTACATTTGTGAGTGCGGTATGATGAAACTGTTGCGCAACTATCGCACAACTGTGACTGTATGTATGACACATGTCAGCGACTAGCCTAATGATGGGCGGACACAGACGTGTGTCGGGCCCAACCGTTGGAAAAAGACAAACTTTTCACTCGTCAGTCAACGGTCTTGACTGGCGGCATCGTTTTCGCTCGACGGCCTGTCGCTGAACGCTGGAGGGAGAACTTGGGAGGTGGTTTTATGTCCGCTACATTGTGATTAGTGATGGGCAAAAGTGACTAATAACTACCGACTTAGTCGGTAGTATCAAATGACTAATTTAGTTACTCAGACATTTTTATTATTCGACTAGTTATTATTATTCGACTAATTTTTATTATTCGACTAGTTATTATTATTCTTCGACTAATTTTTATTATTTGACAAGTTATTATTATTCGACTAATTACCATTATTCAATTTGACTTTTTTTTATTATTCGACTGATTTTTATTGGACTGATTGCAAACTTTAGCATGAATTACTTTAATTCAACATATAACAAAAATTATAATAATATAACAAAAAACATAAACATAACTAGGAAAAATAAATACAAATTTACAACTGTTTTAAATTTGTAGTGTGTGCGACGTGCGCCGTGCGTGTCATTATCGTTATTTTTGTTTTGACTATGTATGACTGCTGCAGTCAACTGCGGAAACAAAACTTTACCTTTAAATAGAATTACGACTACAATTTAAATTTCTTAGAATTACCGAGTTATCAGTTATTTTAGTCGACTAATTTCATTTATTCATATTAGTTGGTTGGAAAAAAGTAGTCGAATAATTAGTCGACTAATTTTATTTATTCATATTAGTTGGTTGGAAAAAAATAGTCGACTAATTATTCGACTAATTTCTATGATTTGTATATAGCTGGTCGTGTAAATTATTAGTCGAATAATAGTCGGTAGTACGTAATGAAAACCGAATAATAGTAGGTAGTATCAAATAGTCGTTTCTGCCCATCACTATTTGTGATGCCCGAAACAAGCATATATATATATATATATATATATACCGGGCAGACTCGTTCCGCGTTCGAACAGTTTGGATGTATGTACAAACATTTTTATAAACACACGATAGAAAAATATTAACCATTATTTTTATTTATACAGTAATAACATTGATTAAATATATTTAATATAATATATATATAATATATTTAATCAATGGTAATAATTTATTGTTTTACGGATATAACGTGAACATACGTAAATACAATTTGGTTTTTCGGCGAACAGTTTGACGCGGACCCGGCGACGGCCGTTATTACGACGGACGCCGCTGACCGCATTTATAGTCTTCTAATCAGCCGACAGTTCGCGGATCGCGATACCGATACGTCGCACCCCGCGACTTCCTACAAGAGCGGGGAAAGCGGAGCATCAACACCGCCGGAGGCATGTGTCGTCGAAACGACGGACTGTTCGTCTTCGTGCGGTCGCACGCCTTATTCGCACGTCACGAATCTTTCGCATCACCTTGTGACCACTTATTAATATTTCGCATTCGGTGTGTTCGATACATTGCACTTGATCTTATATACTATTTTTATTATTATTTCTGTGTTCATCAGTTAAATACACGGTCCACCAGCCATTACCACCGCACACTCGACTACTATTTACTTTTTTAATATTATTATTAATTTGTGCGTCGTGCTCCCCACCGGTCCACGACAAATTGGCTCCCTGGAAAAATTGAATCGGTCAGCGAAAAGGGTAAGTAAAATTTTCGCTTGCTTTTACCACACGCCCTGCTTATATTAGGCTGGATTTAGTGTTCGACCGACGTAGTTATATCAATAAATGCATACGAACAACTACAAAGCAGCGCTGAAAAGTTGATATGCGCGTACAGCTACGTCGCGCTGACGAGGACCGTCGGTCGAGCTCGTCCGTCACGCGTACGTCTGTCGACCGACGGGCCATATCGGTAAATGCTGCCATTTAGTTTGACGCTGATTGAGCGACCGACCGTGAGCGCATACTCAAGTTTTTTAATTTTTATTATATTATTATAAAATTATAATTGTTAATTATAATTTTACAATGAACATCGATACATGGACATGATATCTTCTACGTCTTTTTTTATTTTTTATTAATTGTTTGCGCAAATAATACGCACATATCATAGAATATACTAGGTATGGATTCATAATTCCAAAAGTTTAAGTTTAAGTATTTAAAAAAATTGACTAATAACGAAATAAAATACACAATATGACCGACACAGTTGCCGATCTGCTATGTACTAAACGCTTTGTCCCGACCGACGGTACGCGCTGACCGTCGGTCGAGCACTAATCCTAGCCTTACGTAGTTGTATAAGTCAGGTCGCCCTAGGAAATTCTAATATTATCGAGCGAGGTACGGACTTCCCAGACACAGCACACAATCGCTAAATAATTGGGACCCGGGCAACGAAAATAGACGCGCGTGCGTGAGATAGCGGCTGGACACAAACGGGCTAGGTAGGAAAACAATTTAATTAGCTCGCACCAACCGATCCGCCGCGTAAACCGATACCGCTGAAACCGATTGAAATAAAATATACGACGAACTGCCGGAAACCGGTCTATCGAAACGCCGCCGCCGAGATCCGCGTGTCCGCGTCGTCGTTAATCACCGATAAGCCGCCGCCGTCGATAAACCACCGTCGTCGTTTATCAATTTATCGTTGACGTGATAACCGCAGGCGTGATTACCGTGCTTACAAAACACCGGGCCCGCCGCCGCGTAAACACGCAACGAAAACATACCGCCGGATACACATACACACCGCTCGCGTTTTTTCCGTCAAAAGCCATCGCGTACCGGACACAGACTTTTTTTGTAACCGCTGTCGACGATCTTGCGTAGTCTAACGGCCGGACAGTGGCGGCGCGAACTTTTTCGACAGTGAGGCAAGAAAATGTTAGTTTCAGTACACACGACCCACCCATTAAATTTGCACATAGCCGTGGGGGACTACGCCCCCCACACCACCTATCAAAATTCTTTATCAAATTTGCCTTATTGAAAATTGATATTACGGGTACCATAATAAAAATAACTTTTATTAATTACATAAATACTGTTTTATTAATTAAAGGAATATAAGCTCCTATCATCGATTTATTGTACAATAAGCCGGTGAGCATCCTTTCAATTAAAACTATCCAAACATTAATTCTTTTTTCAATACACTTGATGACAATCCAAATTTGTCTATAACTTCATTAATATCTATTGGTATGTCTTTCACAAGAAATCAACATCAAACTCTCTAACCTCTGTTGGGACATTATTAACCTAAGTCTATTTTTGATCAATTTAACCTAAATAAAACAAAGTTAAAATGTAACCATTATCAGTTTACAGAAAAAATTGTAATATAATTATTATACCTTTGAAAAGCTTCTTTCAGCTGAGGCTGATGAGGCTGGAATTATACATAATGCTTTACAAGCACAATACAAATTTGGAAAAGCACTCATAATATCAAAACTTGAAAGAACATTTAATATATTTGCAAGTGTTATGCTCTGTTTTGGTTCACTTACAATATTTTGATGTTCATCTTCTAATGAATCCAATAATAATTTATTAGATTGATTATCTAGGAATTTCATTCCATTAATCAATTCTTTTAAGCTTTTACTAAATAATAAATACTCAATTTTAAATTGATATGGATTAATATCAGTAATCCATGTAGACAAATCTAAAAAGCAATTATCTGGAAGATTCATTACAGATTTATGTTTAGCTTCAATTAACCGCTCTGGGGATAGTAACGCAAGATCTTTCAGTATATCTCTGGCATTACTAAATCTATTGTCTAAAGATGAAATCATTTGATCCTAACATTTGTAATATATGTTTACTCTAAATCTATAATAAAAGTTACACATTCAACAATTTAATAATAGTATTATTTTAATGCTAAATAATTTATTAACCTGTCTGATGCTGAGGAACTGATTTCATTTTGTACATTTTCTCTAGGCATTCTTTTGGTTTTCCTCGTTCGGAGTTTTTTAAAATCATTTTCACAGAGATTATGTTCATAAGTAAATTGTTTGGTATTTTGTACAAGTTCTCGGTAAAATTTGTCGGAACGCAATTCTAATAATCTTTTTTTAGTTTCATCTACCAATATAATGGTTTGAATAAAATCAATGCTATTTGATTGCAGAAAACATGCAGTTAGTGTAGTTATTGCGAATATACTTTTCATTAGCTTAAGAACCAATACAAAATGAAATGAAGAAATAATTAATAAAAACTATTTTGAATTTGAAGCAGTTACTCTATCTATGGATTCCAATAGCAATTCTAAAGTATTTTTTAAAGCTTTATACTTATCATGTATTACTGTAATAACACGATCATGGGACGTCCACCGTGTATCTGAAAAATTTTTAATTTTTCGAATTCTATCTTTAGCTTTAGATCCAATATTTAATTTTTTTTGACATTCATAAAATATAGCAGTTCTTTTCCTGGCTCGCATAAATGTTACAATTCCATGCAAGTCTCCAAAAAATAATTTTGTATCAGTTGTAGAATCCAATGTATTAACAATAACTAGGTTAAGTAAGTGGGCCAAACACCACACATAAATTGCTTTGGGGTTTTCATTTTGAATATATGAACGTAGTCCTGAGTACTACCCTTGCATGGCTGCAGCACCATCGTATGATTGGGCGCATAATTTTGTTTTCCAATCAATTTGATACATTTCTGTAATAGTATAAAAAGTATTATACAGCCCTTTTCCTGTAGCATCTAATGCTGTAACCAAACTTAATAAACGTTCTTCAATATTTCCTTTACGAAACATATCTAACAACAAAAGAAAATTGTTCCAGACTTGTCACATCGGTCGTTGTGTCAACGATAACAGAAAATAATCCAGCTGCTATGAGTCATTTAACAATAACGGATCTAATAATTTCTGCAATAATTAACAATGATTTATTTTGACTCTTATGAGACATGAAGGTAATTTTATTATGATTGTTTGAATTTATTTTTTCTAAATGGTACTGAAGTGTTGAGTTATGATGACTCATTAGCTTAATTAATTCCAAGAAATTACCACGATTATCACTTGAAACGTTTTCACCGTGGCCCTGTAAAGCAATGTTTTGCCTAGCAGCGAAAATGATTACTTCAATGATAACTCTCAACACTTCTCTATTTTCCACGATATGTCAATTCTTAGAAAGACACAGGGTCAAGTCTATTCTATTATTTTTTGAGAAAAGTCCACGGCTTATTTCAGACTGTAAGTGTTCAATAGTTTGTTCGTGAGTCTCTAAGTTACGTTTTAAATTTTGCCAGCTATTTGTTCCTTTATATGCCAAAACAGACTTTTTGGCTTTGGGTAATCCAAATAATTTACAAGATACACAATATACCTTATTTTGGAAAGGTGAATATGATAACCAATTTTGTTGCACTTGAACATTTTGTATAGTTTTGTGATAGTAAGATTCGTGAAAACTTCTTGATACACCATTTGGATCCATGCTTTGGGAAAAATACTTGATGTTAGTTCTAATGGAGAAGGCTGACATGGTCCATATTGCATAAAATATAAAATATGTTCATCAGGGAAATTTCCTGGATCGTTCGAATATAAATGAAAATCTAAAACATGATTAAATTTTAAAATTATATTATAATTTAAATTTCTGGTTTGTATTACAATAAAAATGAGTTACTAAAAAAAACTGCTAATATAAAACAACAAAATATTAAGAATATTAACCATGCATTCCAATTAAGATATCAACCGAGCTTGTATCTTTTGATGTTGATGGATTATCAATAACTAAAAAATATATATTAGTATTTTTGACAAAAAATACTAATATAAATATGACCAAATATTTACCATTCTCTTCAGTGTTTACTTTAAGTGCTTGAACACTATCAGAGTTTTTAACTATTGATGTTGATTGATTATTAAAGACTAAAAAATAAGAAATAATTATTATTTTAACAAAAAAAAAAAAAAAAAAAACAAGAATATATTTTATCATTTACCATTCTCTTCAAGGTTTACTTGAAGTGCAAGAGCTTGAACACTATCAGCATTTTTAATTATTGATGTTGATGGATTATCAAAAACTGAAAAATATATATTATTAGTATTTTTGACAAAAAATAAAATATAAATATGAATGTTTATCATTTAGCGTTCTCTTCAGGGTTTACTTGAAGTGCTTGAACACTATCACAGTTTTTTATTATTGATGTTGATGAATTATTAAAAACTAAAAAATAACAAATAATATTTATGTTGACAAAAAAAAATATTTATCATTTACAATTTTTTTCAATATATATAATAGTATTACTTTCTTTTAATAATTATTTATTCAAATGTATCCATGCATTACAACTCAGTGGCGTAATAAGCAATTTTAATAAAAGGAGCAAAATATATTTATTCAATCACTTACCGACCCACCTATCAATAAAATAACTTAGCACATTCGTGCTATAGCAGTAATTTGAAAAGTTGATGTACATAAATCAATACTACTATAGAAGTAGAATATAAATCGTTAAAATAAACACAGTACTGTTATAGCAGTTTTAATTTCAACAATTTCATATGAAAAAGCATGTCTTACTGTCCCCCTGCTACACTTCAGAACATTGGGCACTGTATTCATGGGCGTAATCGAGAAATCTCGATTGTCAAAATAATAATTCGATTATATAACTGAAAGATTATTTCGAGTGATATCTCATTCATTTTAAAAACAATAAATTCTTGATCTTGAAATGTGTATCGAATGAAAAAATATTTCGAATAATTTTCATGGAACGAAGGAATGATGGAGGAATACTATTTTTAATCTTCATAATCGAATAAGTAAATACCAGTTGTTCACTTTAAGTCTTTGTATTTTCGACTCGTGCTACTCGTGAGACTGGTTGATAGACAAATATTGATGGGTATACGGTTATTCTTAGTTATTTATATTACCTATAGCTATAATTTTTGAATTTCTCAGAACGTTTAAAAATACAATTATATTATATTTCAATTGAACATCTCGAACAAAGTTATGTCGTAAAAAAATGATTTCATTGTTTTATATTGTAATGTTTCAATTTTGATAAAACTGTATTTTCATAATTTTTTCTTTCAAAATTCGTTATATAAAATAAACCCTGTTGAGTTGAATTATTTTACTATTATTTTTATTTAATTGTTTAGGAAATATGATTATACTACTATAGCAGTACATCGATGTACGTAGTTCTAAATAACGATATAATGGAACAGTGCTATCACAGGAAAAATCATATTACCACAGATTAAGTAAAACAAAAAAAAAATTAAATAAATAATAATTTTAATATTTTATTTAATCTGTGATATTACTATAGCAGTAGCAATTTAGTGCGTTTATGAAAGTAATTTTTTTCCCTCCGAAAATTTCAACTGTCCACTAATGTGTTAAATACCATAATCGAAATTAATAAAACTAAATTACTAATAAATACCTGTTAGTGGATAAATTTGTGTATTTTCAGCCGAGTAAACTAAAGTTTGTAAATGTACCTATAATTTATAAATTTAATAAATTCAATTACTACATATTATAATATTTTAATAATAGAAAATTACATGTTCCCAATTTAAAATGGACTACTAAATTTAGTTCGCTATAAATAGTTTATTTATTTTTAATTTGAAGTTTCTATCAATCTTTTGACCCAAGATGGGCAGTAACTAGTTAAAAAGTTAAAAGTTACTTTCTTTTGTGACATTTCAATGTGACAACTAGCAAATGCATAGCATACCGTAATATCGGTTCAAACGTCAGCCAACTGGTTGCATCTGTCTGTTTGATCGGGACGCCGGCAACGTTTTGTGTGCTCACGTTCGTCAACGTGTACCTATTCGACGGACGAACGCGCACGCGCACGGCAACGTCGCACGCAACACTGGCATCTATCGCTGATAAACGCTGTCATTGGATCGTGGTCTGCCGCTCAGTAACGAAATCTCGATTGTTCACATATCTATCTTCGTTCGTTTTTTTTACTCGTAAGTCTTTTCATTTACTTTCGGAAATTGATTAACACGACAGTTTAAGCCATCGGTCTGTGCTAACCTGTTGTCTAACCGACGATTTGTGCTTTCTGCTGGAACAACGAAACCGAAGTTTGTCCAGCCGTTATCTCAACTTATCTTACCTGATGCGCCAGTCGCCCATTCCTGCCGCCAACATCATAACTATACCTTTTACCGCTACTGCTACCACCGCTAGTGCAACCGTCATTAATGTCGCTAATAGAGTTATAACCACCGCCGTTTCTCAAGATACTGGAACAGTCACTAGGTCTCGGAAGGCCGCAGCGTCTTCAAAATTGGTTTGCTCCAACTCGGCTGCTGCATCTGCAATTGGCTCTACCAATGCAATTCCTGCAGCCAATGAAAAAAATGGTGATGCACAAAAACCACAGGAGCCTGAAGCTGTTGCTGAATCTTCTACAGCCAACAGTAAGTCAATACCTACTTTATCGTTGTTTTCTATCAACTATCTTTCTGGTGTATTCCAGCCACTGGTATATGTGAGCATACGAATACCTAGCTTTTGAGATTTTATTGACCATTTTCTGTGCCTCATCTTACCTATTTCATTTCCATCAAGAACTCATGAGGCATCTATCCGGTTGACAATCATATTTTATCCATCTTTAAAAAATTATTATTAATAATTATATTTTCATTTTCATTGATTTTGAACTATGTGAACACGATACTGCTTTTAACCATGTATTTCTTGTTTAACATATTATTATTGCATTTACATATCGAAGTTCAGCTATACCTAACAGTTTAATTTTTATTATTTTGGGTTATGGGACAATGTATGGTTAAATATTTGGAATTATATATGATTTAATAATTTTTTAAAAAACTTATCAAATTATCCTTGTGTGATCGTTTAAAATTTTTGGAAACTAATAGCACTTTCTTTTTATGAACTTTAATGCACCGATTAAAATAATATTATTGTTAATATCACGAAAAAAACTTATCTACTAAGCATGCTATAGTATATATAGTACAATTACTCATATATAGTACAATTATTACATAAATTTTGTTCAACATGAGGTATCTATGGGAAATACTATTTTAAAAAAAAAAGATTTTGTATGTTAACAATAAAATGGTGGAATTTTATTATTTAAATAAGCTTAAACAAAGATTAAATAATAATTTGAATTATTGAGAAGTACTAATGAGTCTAATATATTTTTGCATAGAACTTAGAGGCTTCCAGAGTTGTTGAGTTATGTTAGTAAAAATATATTTATACACTTTTGAATTTATTTATGTTTAGACCTAAATTTGATTTTGTCTTGTTATTTTAATATGTGTATTTATCAGGTAGAATAAATTATTAGTTAGACCTATATTATGTTAATAATAATAATATTGAAACAAAAACATCACTAAATTTTTTTAAATTGCATGTGTTACTTTAGTTATTTAATTCATTTATTTAAAATTATTACACTAAGTGTCTTCAAAAATTATTTGCAAACTCTGTAAGGTTTTTTTTTTTTTTTAAGAATAATTGATGGTAATAACTCATTATTTACTTTCACTTGTATATTTTATACTGATTTCTAAGATTCAAATATATTCTGTCTTATATTTATGAATGTCATTTATTAATTATTAGTATTTTGATCATTATTATTAATTTATTTTATTTAACTTAATTGATTTACATAGATTAACTAGATATTTGTTAATATATTTTACTAATTTTTTTTCTAATATAGTTTTGTTATGAATTTTACAGGTAGACCTCTAAATGTTCTCAATGAATCAACTTCCATATCTTCTTCTTCCATTGAGAAGTTAACATATGATCTAAAAAGAACATCATCAGATGAAACATTAGTCAGTGATAAGATTAAAAAATCTAAAATAACTGTTAATGAACACTTAATGGCAGGGTCAGAAGGTAGATTATCCCATGACAATAATTTTGAAGTGTTTGGATTAGATAGCATTTCTGATAATGCAACTAAACAAAATGTAGAAGTAGTACGTGATGAAAAAGAAACCCAAAATGTTTTGAATGGAATTAGCCAAAAGACTGATGATGATAATCCTCATTTATTGAAATGTTTCAATGAAAACCATATGACTTTTGCTGTAAGAAATTTTCTTTATGTTATGTGTCACTGATACTGGTAGCGGTCAACTTGCTCTTACTAAATTTATGTACAATGGTTTCAATGTATTCCTAATTTTCGCTGTTGAGTATTAATTTATTTAAATTTTAATCCTAAATTAATTATGACCCCAAATGATAAATTAGTTATTCTTATATTATTCAAAACATTCAATGCACCATTATTGTAATATTAAAATTTTTATATATTACATATTAACTTATGATATTCCTTATTACTAAAATCCCCTTTACTTAAAATGTATTAACCAAATTGGAGTATGGTTAGCAGTTGCCAATTTTTGTGACATAATATCGTCTTATATTTATTTAATAATAACTTAAATAAGCTATAATTTTTATCTTAGCAATTTAAAATTATTTGTAAAAAAATGATACTTGAAGTTATGGCAGATGAATTTGGTTATGGTAATTACCGCAAAGAATTTGAAACGATTTTGGAAAAAACGAAATTTTTGAAAACAATGTATACATCATTAGAAAGAAAATGTGAAGAGCTCAAATCTATTGTCAGCATGTATATGAATGATTTGCACACCAATCCAAATGCTAGGCCAAAAATAAGTACAAAAAATGTAGGTGTACAAGCAGTATTAATTCCAGAAAAGGTAAATTGATAACTAAAAAAATGTAGTTATATAAATTATTTAAAGAAATATATTATAATTCCAGGATAGTTGTGTGCAGTCATCAAAAGCAAATATTGCTACTACTTCTTCACAGCAACATGATCAATTCAGTGAAGCTATGGATATTACTAGTGATGATAAGAATGATGTCATTGAAGTATTGGATAAAAAAATAAATCCTAAACCATCGTACTAAAAAAATGTTGAATGTGCTACTGATTCAACTCCTATAAAAGTAAATATTAATTTTAAATGTAGGATCTGTTACTCAAAAAATCTACAAATTAATTTGAATTTGTTGTATTTCCTATTGAAATATATATTAATTTGTCATTGTACATGTCTGATTAAAATTGGTAGAAAATGAAAATAATATTAAATATTGATATTTTTGTTATGATTTTATCAGATGATGCATGAATTACCTGTGTTGGTTAGTAGGTACCTCTAAGTAAGGAAAGGTTACCATCATCATTATATAGACCCAATTATAAGTAGATATGGAGTGAGAGATGTTTATCACTCTCGTCACTGTCTATTTTATTTTCTACATATAACGGTTTTGGTGTCGTAATCGTTTAATATTTAATATTATGTCTAACATTTATTTTTTTTAAATATATTAATTATATATCCCAGGAACAGTTGCGATAAGTCAACCGTCGAATAAGGTCGTTAATTTACTTGTCGCTCCGTTATTTTAGTTCTGCTTTCGTATATTCTTAAACTTTATGTCGGCGTCGTCTTCGGTCGGCGGTGGCAACCCGCCGCATGGCCAAAACCAGTCAACAGGAAAAACCAAAAAACTCAATGCCAGACTACATAATACTGATCATGATTGGTCCATAGCGACCAACAAGAAAGCATCTCATCGTAATAAGGTACCAACACCAAATAGTCCTATTCCCCCCACGCTACAGCAAATCTATAACAATCAACCTGTTCTAAATATGCCCAGCCAAACATTTAAATACGATAACACCTTATCTAATTCTCTTAATGAGTCGTCCAGCATGCATATGAATATAGATTCCTCTACAACCGATCACACAACTGCTTCTGTCACTGATAACACTACAAATACCGCCATTATCTCACGCACAAATATAACCGATAATCATGCAATTATTATCGACTCTACTTTGATCGCAGACAAGTCGTCTACATATTCTATCGATAATCAACTTACGTTTTCAAACGATAATATCAAATCACGGTTACGTCTTTTTTCACATGACTACGCTGGTCCTGTTATTACTCTAGTCGAATGTGTTGACCCAGGTAAAAATCTTGGTAACTGGCACCCTCTCAAGGCTTCAAAATTTTTCTCCTCTAACTTTGA
This sequence comes from Sipha flava, assembly GCF_003268045.1. Taxonomy (NCBI): domain Eukaryota; kingdom Metazoa; phylum Arthropoda; class Insecta; order Hemiptera; family Aphididae; genus Sipha; species Sipha flava. The sequence continues at coordinate 20,265 of NW_020271758.1, read as the reverse complement.
AGGCATTACCAACATTAAGCCCACCAGCTTAAATAAAATCAAAATAACGTTCAACTCCGTATTTAATGGCAACATTTGTTTAAATTCCAACATTTTGAGCAATAACGGTTTTACGGCTATTATTCCTTCTACGCTCATATATTCATTCGGAATTATCAAATTAGATAATACATTCTCTGAAGATGACTTCCCTGATGGTCTTCAGTCTTCTATGCCAGTAGAAGCGTTTAAACGCATATCAATAAAAAAAGACGGTATCATAATTCAAACACGTATTGTCGAACTCAAATTTTTATCTCCGAAAATTCCAAGCCACATCTCAATATATAATATGCTCTTCGACGTCCAACCCAGTATAAGGTCTCCAGTTCAGTGCAATCGTTGCCTCCGTTTTGGCCACACTCAAAAATTCTGTCGCAGCAAACCGAGATGTAGTCATTGCGGCAGCGATGACCACTCCTTCGATGCTTGCCCGTCGGCCCATACTACGAACCTGAATTGTATTTTTTGTAATCTTCCTCATCTCGCCACCGACCATAGTTGCCGTGAATGGTTATTTCTAAAGGAAATTAAGAAAATCATGGCAACCGAAAATTTATCATACCGCGAAGCTCTAGATTTTAAGAAAAACAAATTTCACACCTCCGCTTTTAAATATTCGGATATTGTAAATAGTCAGTCTATTCCAGCCGTAAATACATCTGTCCCGACTTCCTTTACAACTGATGACTTTCCTAATCTAAACCCTAGTCATCATTTTTTTAACTCTAGAAAAAAAAAATCAAATCACACCCCTCCTCCCACCAAAATCATTTTTCTATTCCTCACGAATCTCTATCACCTCTACCTAATGGTAGCTACCTTAATACCTATGATCAAAATTCGCAACCACTTAAACAAAGTCCTAACGATTTTTCTTGGGTCCATCCACTTTCTCTTAAATTATCCGAATCCCTGATTAACTCCCCTAGTTTACTAACTCCCTTCACCTCCACAACTTCAGAACTTAATTGAATCATCGATACATTCTTTACTCTCTCTTCCTAAATTTAACATCACTCAATAATAATTATCTCCTACATAATATTTTTCCCGCTTCTCAGTTTTACATTTTTTTTTTTATTTTTTTCTTTAGTAATGTCTTCTCTAAGAAGTTATAACTCTTCTCCTTCTCTAAACATTTTACAGTGGAACGTTAGAAGTCTCCCTGCTTGAATTACTTCTTTACAGAACTTACTTGCTCATTATAAATGCTCCATTGCTATACTCTCTGAAACATGGTTACTTCCTTCTCGTGCCTTTAATATACCTCAATTTAATTTTTTTAGATGTGGTCCGCTCGACAGTTATGCAGGTTCTGCTATCGCGGTTCACAGTTCCATAAAATCTAGCCTGATTACTCTGGATCCGGTTACAAAAAATCGTTTTACTGAAAAAAAAGTGAACATTGTTGGCGTTGAATTACTAAAGTCCAATTTTTCTCCATCTCTCTCCATATGGTCCTGCTATATTCCCGGCGATACTTATATTTCTGTGGACCTATGGCAATTATTATTCAATTTGATTTCTCCGTCTTCTTTAATATGCGGTGACTTTAACTCCTTCCACCCCTCGTGGGGCTCATCCTATTCTTCCCCCCGAGGTACTCATATCTACGATATTGTCAACTCCCTTGGTCTATGTATTTTAAATAACGGTAACTGTACTCGTATCGGGCGCTCGGGCTCTAATGACTCAGTCATCGACCTATCCTTCTCGTCTCCTGATCTGGTTTGGAATACAACGTGGTCCACTATGGATGACCCTAATGGTAGCGATCACATCCCTATCCTTATCACCATTAACTACTCTCGTAACCCTCATCCCCCATTCTCAACCAGTCTGCAAAATCCTCTTTCTCTAACTCCTCATATTTTAATCTTAATAAAGCCGACTGGATTGCATTTTCTCAATATGTTCAAAATAGTATCTCTTATATACAAGATACAACATCCCCAACTATTTGTTATTCTACCTTTATCGATATCATAAACTAAGCCTCGATCAACTCAATTCCAGTAAAAAAAACCTATTCCAATACATTTCCTCCTTCCCCTCCTTGGTGGAATTCTTCTTGTACTAAGGCTGTCAAAAATAGATCATCTCTTTTTAAACTATTTCGCCGTTCAGGTTCTATGGCTGATCTTATTGCCTATAGTAAATCGTGTGCGACAACAGCACGGATTTTAAAAAAAGAAAAACGCACAGCATGGAAAAACTTTTGTACCAACTTAAATCCATCTGCTACTATCCACCAACTTTGGCACACCGCCAGACTCTTTAAAAAATGTGTTGTTCCCTCTCCTCGTCCTATCAATGATGATTGGTTCGATATGTTTTGCTCCAAGGTTGCCCCTTGCTACGTTCCCACTGAAGACGAAAATAATCAACAATTAATTACTCAACCCTTGCAACCTCATGTTTTCTTAAATCCTTTCTCTTTGTCTGAATTAATGAATGCTATATCTTCCCGTCATTTATCTGCATCTGGTCTTGATAACATTTCTCCTCTTATGCTAAAAAACTTACCTCCTAACGCACTCGAAGTATTACTCCGCATTCTTAATGATGTCCTATCAACGTCTTCCTTCATCCTGGTCTTCTTTTCGCGTAATTCCAATACCTAAAGGAAACTCTACCTCTTCTTTTCGTCCCATCGCCCTATCTTCAGCTTTATGCAAAATTTTCGAACACATGCTCAAATCACGCCTAGATTGGTGGCTTAAATCTGGAGCAATTTTATCTGATAATTTATTTGCCTTTCGTAAAGGCAGAGGTACACTCGAATGTCTTTCGATCTTCTCTGGTCATATCTATCATGCCTTCAACGACAAAAAATTTTTGGTCGCTACTTTTATCGATATTCGAGGTGCGTTTGATTCAGTTCATATCCCTACTCTAATTTCTCATCTTTCCTCTTTAGACCTACCACCTACTTTGTGCAACCTAATTCGTTCTTTGTTCTCTAGCCGGTCTCTCTCTTTCTTTTCTCGTTTTGGTTCTCACAATACTCGCTCCACTTGTACTGGTCTCCCACAAGGCAGTTGCTTAAGTCCCATTCTTTTTAATATATACATAAACTTTATCGCCAAACATCTCTCTTCACGTGACCACCAGTTCCTCATCTACGCAGATGACATTGTAATTTTTTCTACCAACAAATCCTTAAATCTCGCTATCGAGACCTTAAACATAGCTCTCATGGATCTTAACGACATACTTAATCGTTCTCTCTTTACGGTCGCCCCTGGAAAGTGCAAAACTGTTATCTTTACTCGACATCATTATCTAAATCCTAGTGTCTTCCTTGATAGTACTATCATACCTTTAGTTCCCGAGGTCACCTACCTCGGATTAACTCTAGATCCAAAACTACGTTGGTCTCCTCATATAGCCTCTCTTTCCAAATTCTTTGTCAACTGGTCTAATTTCCTTAAATCTGTTGCCGGTACCTGGTAGGGATCTCACCCTTCTTCATTACTTTCAATATATCTATCGATAATCCGATCAAAACTCGACTATGGTTGTTTTCTCTTCGGTTCAACGTCATTCTCTGTCTTTAACAAACTTAATAAATTTCAATCTTCTTGCCTCAGAACCATTATGGGTTACCTAAGATCCACTCTTACTCCAGCCATCGAAGTTGAAACCGTCTGTCCTCCATTTAATATTAGATGTCGCTGGTTAGCAGGAAAATTTCTACTTAAATCCCTCTCAAACTCTAACTCTATCATTTTTGACACCTTTTTCTCTCTATTTCTTAACTGGCGCTATGTTCAAAAATCACTTCCTGTTCTCTCACTCACTGCTAATTCATTATCCTCTTTCCCTGAATATATTTTTAGCTCAAATTTACTCCCTTGTTTTGATATTTCTTATGATTCTCTTTTATATTTACCCTCTGTTAAGACCCTTGCTTCCTTGACCTCTCCCGGATAGGCTAAAATTCCTTCCTCCTTCCACTGTCAACAACCTTTTTCTTGATTATATTAGCATCAATTTCCCTTTATTCATTTTAGTCTACACTGATGGATCCGTCTCCCCTCTTTCTGCAGGTTATTTTTTTACTATCCCTAAACTATATATTTCCTATTCTTACAATCTAACCCCATCCACTTCATCCTTTTCTGCCGAATGTTTTGCCATTATTGAAGCTCTCACACTTATCTTCTCCCTACCCTCTAACAGTTTTTTAATCGTCTCTGACTCAATGTCCAGTATTCCGTCGTTAATTAGCTATCCTCTCAATTCTCGTCTCTCTCCACTTATCCTCCGCATAAAGAGTATTCTTTTCTCTCTTAATCAAAATAACTTTAATATAAAATGGGTGCCCAGTCACTCGGGCATTCTTGGAAATGAAATTGCAGACAATCTGGCTAGGTCCACATCTACTATCTCTTTGCCTTTCCCTTGTAAAATCCCTTCCACCTACTTCCTTCCAATTCTGCGTCAACATATTAACTATCTCTGGTCCTCCTATTGGAATAATCTACCGGCTAATTTTGCCTCTAAATACAAAAGTATTGTTCCCAGTATACTAAAAAAAACTTGGTTCGATAATCTAAAATTATTGAGAACGTCGATTATAAAATTTAATCGCCTACGGGTTGGTCATCATTTACTCCCATCTCATTCCTATATACTTTCTCTAAACGATTCTCCTTATTGCACTAAACATCCTGAGGAAATAATTTGTGATCTTTCCCACATTATCTTCATTTGTCCTTCATTATCTCATAATCGTTTAATTCTATTTAACTTTTTAAAATCTCAAAACATCCAGTTAACTCCCCCATCTATCCTTAATTCCCATTCCGAAACCATAATTAATCGTATTCTATCCTTCATCCTCTAGACTGGTCTATCTGTTTAAATAAATAATTTATTGTAAATACCGAATTGTACTTATATCTCTAAATGTCGAAATAAATTGTACATATTCAAAGCTTCCTAATAAAAAAAAAAATATATATATATATATCCCAGGAAAGATATTGTTTTTCTTTTTATGTATAAGTTTCAAAATTATATATGAAGCTAAACGGTGATAATTATTCATACAAACTATTTATCCAGTTCGTGTTCACTGCTCGACCTTGCCATACGTCTGTTTCGCATATTATCGCATTTATAGCTTTCGATAGCAGTACGCACCCGTACACTCAACGTGCAGGTAATATGTTTATATTTATTGCATTAGTAACACCAATTAAATAATATCCCAACAATGGCCGATAAGCCTATTTCCACTAACGATATGAACAACATCAACAGTCCTCAACACACACTTAACAATCAAAAATTTGCAGAGATAGCTTCAAGTACTACTTTACCGAAAATGAACCAAGCAATTGTTCTCAATTCTATCATTAACATTAAACAAATTGAATATGTATCGGCAATCAGTAAAATCATACCTGCTGAGAATATCATATTTGTTTCATGTATTTCCAATAACAGATTTTGCGTCTCTTTTAACAGCCAAGCCGTTATGGATAATTTACTAAAAACTCATTCATCAATTCATATTAATGGAATTGATATTCCTATTCGAAGACTGATAAACGCTTCTAAGAGAATCATTTTATCAAATGTTTACCCTACCATTCCCAATCAACTCATATTAAATGCTCTCCATCAAATAGGAATCAAAACTACGTCGCAAATTACACACATGAAAGCTGGATTCGCTACATAGCAATATTCACACATACTAAGTTTCAGAAGACAAATATACATAAATCAAGATAGCGTGACCAAACTACCTAATTCTATCACCGTAACTGTAGATAACACTACGTTCAGAATATTTATCACTGATGATATAGTAACATGTTTCCAATGCCACCGAACTGGTCACTTTTCTAGCCAATGCAAAAATATTCCTGATCCAATTAAAGCCATTAATGAGACTGAAACTGTAACGGAAACCCTTATTGATTTATCATCAACTACAATTGTAGATAAAAACTTATCTTCCTCGTATATTTCTTGTATATTTCTGAGTTAAATTGGTAGATTAAATATTGATATTTTACATGCTATCTGATGATTTATGAATTAACTGTGGTGTGGTTAGTACCACTAAGTGGCGAAAGGTTACCATCATGTCGGAAAGTTAATTATTAACTCAAATAGTTATTCTATAATATATCTATATAAGTATATTCGTAATCCGAACTGGTACATTGAAAAAATAAACAGTAATTGGTACAGTGCGGTGTGACATACCACATATCATTTGATAACAATATTTGGACTTTTTTAGATTAAGTTCTTAAATAATTTTATGTATATTAATTATCAGTAGGTATAGTATTAATAATCTTTCTACATTTTTTTTTCAAAAAAATTATTATTATTTCTTAGCGTTTCAATGAATGAATTGTTACTTTTAAAAATTGTAGTACAATTCATTTCTAAATCTTTTTATTTTATTCTAGAAGTTTTCAATATCTGTTTTTAAGGTTAAAATGTATATATTATAATAAAAAACATATTTAAGAACAAGATTAAAAACAAAAAAAAAAACGTTTAAAATCATTTTTTAGGTAAAAATAACTATGACCTAACTCCAATTAAAATACTTTATCATAATAAATAATCAAAATATTAAACCTTCGAAAACAAAAGAAATACAAGAAACTTCAAATATAATAGTAAATATAAATAACATAATATAATATAAAATAACTGTAGTGAACTAAATTTAAAAATAAAAACAAAAATTTCTTCAATCATAGAAATATATTGGATATCAAAAATATTACGCATATGGTACAGTGCGATGTGAGATACCGCTGAATATTTTATATCAACAATAACAAGTTATGACAGTGAGCATAACATGAAAAACCTATCTTATCACATACATTTTATCTCTATACAATGGGTAGGGCACGTATGCATTGAAAACACATTTTTATGAACTTTATCTTACAGTTATTTATTAATAATATAAATTTTATTTTTATCTTAACTTAATTTTCATATTATCTAATACAACTTTAAACTTTAAAGCAACGCTAAACGTCGTGAATCCAAAGCAAAACGATTTAAAATGTTTTCCTCAAATGTTTTTTGTTTTTCTAAAACTAATTTTTTGTGTACGCTTAACATACAAAGACCTGCAAATGAAATTTAAACAAAATTTTACAATATAATTTTTCATAAAAGTTATAAGTTAAATATTTTTTTACACACATTCTAGTTTTTACCATTCAAACGATTTTCCGGCATTGTTGAACGCAGTCACGTTTTGACTTTTAAGCGTACTAAACGATCTTTCAATCATACCTGTTGTATATGGTAGTGCTAAGGTAATATGGAGAACTTGTTTTATTATTGGAAAAAGGAGCCCGTTTCTTTGAATACTTCACACAAATCAAGGGATTCAAGTTTTTTATTTGATAATTGCTTGTCTTTCCAATTACCTTAACTCAGCTTCACCGTTAAAGTTTTGTAAACTGTAATAGTCGGTAAAAATTTTTATATTCTTTTTAAAATCTTGAATATTTGTATTTAGCATATTTTCAGGATGTAATAGAAACAGTGAAGAAGATGGAAAATTTTCATCGTGAAATCGGCGTTCTATCGAAGATATAAAAAAATCTAGGTACGGTATCAATAGTGATGTTTCCCAAAACTCAGTTTCATTTATCGATGGCGGATTTGAGCGATTTTTTTGTCGTTCTATAGCTCTAGGTTTCTGAAACGTAACTCCTATAATTTGCGCTAATGATTGAGAATCTGCTAAAAGATTTTCAATTTCATCTTCAGCATTTCTACAATTGTTTTTCACAATGTTGAGAATTTTTTTTATGTGATCAGTGTATGAGAAAAGATCTAAATGTTTTGCTTGTAGAACATTAGCAACAGGCTCTAGTAAAGCTGAATATTTTGATATAAGGATTAAGCATAAAATTAATGTTGAATCTTTTACCGCATTGTTCAGTTGAAATGCTGTTTTTTGTGTTACATAATTGTCTTCTTTTGACAATTTTTCCAGTCCATTAACAGTGTTAATAAAATTCTGTTTGAAAAGTGCTATGCTTTTGTATTTATAAGACCACCTTGTTTCACAAAACGCAGGAATGTGGGGCACATATTTTCGTCTTAAAGTTGATTTACGGAAAAAATTGATGATGTCTTTAATTGTAGCAATAGTGTTCCGAATTTCAGGTACAAGTTTTAAATCATTTATTAACTAAATTCAATTTATGACTTGCACAATGGAAATATAATGCATGTGTGTATTTTTTTCGTAAAATAGATTGTACACTATTATCATTACCCAACATGGTTCACAGCTATCGTAACCCTGTCCAATGAACTTTTTTTGATCAAGTCCTGAGTCTGTAATAAAATTGTCTATTGTCAAAGCAATTGTTTTTGCATCCATTGCATCAAATTCTACAAAACCTAGGAATTTTTCACGGATTACTTGTTTTATTTCATCAAAAATCGAATGCCAATTAAAGGTGGTATTTTCACAATACGTCTTGACTTTCATCTTTCATCAAGCTGTAAGCAGAAGCCTCTTTAGCATCCTTTAAAATGTAGTCCTTGATTACCATTCCACATAACCGAATTATATCATTTTGAATTTGTGGAGAAGTATAAGTAGCATCATTTTTCTTACCTTCTTCTAAATGCTGTTTGAGATTTTGATCACCTGCTTTGATTTGAAAATGAAGTAGAGCTTGAAAAATCCCTATAAATAATTTGTTTATTTGAAAAAAGTTTTTATTTGAATTATTGGTAATAAACAAAAATACTAATTTAAATTTGAAGTAGTCAAAGGAAGTTACCTTCATCCGAATTTTTTCTCTCAATGATAAGCCGTGAACTCCGCAAAATTGAATGTTTCATATAATACATATATAATAATTTTCCTATTTTCTTCTATTATTTTTTTGTCCTGACACCATTTTAATGTTAATAGGAATTTCTTCTATGAAGCTGTTTGCTGATTTAACAGGATTGTGGTGCCATTGGTTGGTTATATGATTCTTACAGTGTTCATGTATATGTTTATAACATGTAAAAGGTTTAATAATAAATGATCCTAAAACTACTGATACATTTATTGATTGAAATAAGACGCAATACAAACATAATGCGCCTTTTAATTTTTTAGAATATTTCAGCCAAAAAGAATATGTTTCCAACCAATCAGTCCTAAATATTCTTGTAGTTTATTTATTTAGTAAAATTGCAGTTTTTTGACGGGATCCAACAAAGTTTAAAAATTTCCATTATTTGTGTTGCTGTCATATGTGAAGATCGTCTAATCCATTCTCTTAAGTCATTTTCAAAACATTTTTCAGTAGTCAAAGAAGTCGAGGGTGTAACTTCGACACTCCTCCGCAATGGTGCTTTTTTTTCACCGTCGCATTCAGAATTATCACTATCACTCATTTCAGCATGTTTTTTCTTCTGAGCTACTGGTTTTGAAAATAAATGAAAAGAAGTTATTAAACTAATTGAAAAAAAAAAAAATGAACAGAAGTTCCCCGGCGCCCGAAGGCAAAAATGTTTTAAAAACGTAAAAAGTTATTGATCATAACTAGGTATAACTAAACACTGATTATATTATTTCAGAATAAGATTGATTTTTTAAAAATATAATTTGAATTATAAAATTACTAAATGTTTAATAATTATTTAAAAAATTGTGAAAATTATTATTTTATATTTGAAAAAATCTAATCAAATAATATATCTATCTATCTATCTATCTATTTATCTATACTATATATAAAATTGTAAGGGTTTTTCTTAGACCGCGCTAACCGAGAAAACTACTGAACCGATTTGGCTGAAATTTTTTTTGGCTGAAACCCGACACTCTGCTGAAGGTTTTAGTACCACTTTTGTCAGTAAAAAAGTTCATAAAAAATTAAAATCAATTGTAGAAGAGTCGCGTGTTAGCGGCTTTGTAAGCGGGCCGCGGGTTTACAGCTACCTGTAACTTGACCTTTGTATAGTGTTAGATATCTAACAGGTCATCAAATTATTTAATTGACATTCATCAATAGTACACGCGCGTCCAAAAACATTTGTCGAAATTAATAATAGTTTTAATATTATAAGAAGTGTATGGAAAATACCGATCACGTTTTGCGTTATCGAAAAATACTCTTATGTAATAATATTCTTGCCAACAAACGTGTTACCATCGATTATAAATAGTATTTATCAACACTATTATTTAATAGTGTTACGATCCGCCTGACGCCAAACGCGTTTTTCCGCAAATAGTATTTTATCTATTTACCTACTGCGGGTAAGTGGCCAATTCATTATCATGCCGAGAGCACAAAGAGCACTCATTGGCAGAAGAACTGCCAATGCAACTCGAATGTATAACAGAAAACATCAAAATAACACACCAGAACGTTCTCAAACACTTGCACAGGAGCAACGTAACGCTTTGAGTATGAAATCTTCGTTTAATTATCAATCCGAGTTGATTATTTAAATATTAAAGCGCTTCAAATTGGACGAATGACTATATTATGTCCTAAGTGCCATGCAAAAAAACGGAAAGATGAAACCTATGGACTTTGCTGCTATTACGGTAAAGTTGTTTTACGCCAATTTGAGGATCTTCCAGACCTAATTAAAAGTTTAATTGATAATTCTTACCCTCTATCAAAACATTTCTTTGATAATTCTAGACGGTATAATACTCTGTTTCAAATGACATCGTTTGGAGCATACGAAATAGCTGAAGGGAACTTCATGCCCTCTTTTAAAATTCAGGGTCAAGTGCATTAGTTAATAGGTAGTTTATTACCCGAAATTGGAAATAATGCTAAATTTTTACAAATATATTTTATGTCAGAGTCGGATCAAATATCTATTCGAACAAATATGATTCCAAATTTAAAAAGCATTGAATCATTGCAAACAGTTTTGCGTGAAAATAATCACTTCATACAGAGCTTCAGATCTAATCTGAAGTCGAGGTCTTTTGATGAGTTGCAAAACTTTAATTTAATTATTCATGCTGACAGAGTTCCTCAAGATGAACACAGAGGTCAATATAATGCACCTACCATCGATGAAGTAGCTGTATTATTAGTTAATGAAGATAAAGGTCCCAGAGATATAGTTCTGCACGGTCGGAGTGGACACTTGAGTCGAGTTTCCGAATTGAATAGATCTTATGATGCACTGCAATATCCATTGATATATACTAGAGGCGAAGATGGTTAATATTTTACAGAAAAATAACCAAAATCGAACAAAAACTGTCTCCTGCATGCAATTTTATTCTTAGAGGTTTATGGTTAGAGAAACAAGTCTAAATAATCTACATTATTACAAAACATTTTTCAGCCAATTCGCCGTAGATATGATAGCAAAAATGATTTCTGAAAGACTACACTTTATTCGTAACCATCAAAAACAACTACGTGCGGATGATATGTTCACCTCCGAGATGCTGTTAACAATGATGCAAATATTAATGCTAATAACGTGGGGCAACAAGTAATTCTTCCCTCCTATTTTACTGGCTCCCCACGTTACATGCATGAAAAAAATCAGGATGTCATGACTTTTGTTCGTAAATTTAGCCGTCCAGATTTATTTATTACTTTCACATGCAACCTGGAATGGCCGGAAATAAAAAATGAATTATTTCAAGACCAAAAGTCGTTTGACACGATATAATCTCTAGAGTTTTTCATCTCAAACTAAAAAAGTTTATGCATGTATTAAAAAATAAATATATTTTCGGTGATGTAAATTGTTATGTTTACAGTGTTGAATGGCAAAAACGAGGTTTGCCACACTGCCACATTCTTTTGTGGTTACAAACGAAAATTCAGCCAGATGAAATTGATAAAATTATTTCTGCCGAGATACCAAACAAAGACAAAGATCCTATACTTTATGAAATAGTATGCAAGAATATCCGGGTGGTACAGGAAAATCATTCCTAATTGATTTGTTGTTGGCTCAAATTAGATCCTCCGGTGAAGTTGCATTAGCAGTAGCTTCAACTGGTATAGCAGCAACTCTCCTTAGTGGCGGCAGAACTGCTCACTCGACTTTCAAGTTACCGTTAAATGTATTATTTGATACAGAATACGTTTGTCCGATTCGTAAAAATGGCCCTCTTGGAAAAATTCTTCAAGAAACCTCATTCGTTGTGTGGGATGAGTGTACAATGAGTCATAGATCACATATCGAAGCAATTGATCGAACATTAAGAGATCTTAGGTGTAATAATAAGTTTATGGGTGGCATAACATTTGTTTTCGCTGGTGATTTCCGTCAAACCTTACCAGTAATCCCTAAAGGTACTCGAGCTGATGTCGTTAATGCTTGCTTAAAATCTTCTCATATATAGAACTATGTTGAAAAACTTTATTTGCGAATAAACATGAGAGTTTATTTATGCGGAGGGGACGATATTTTTTCAGCACAGTTGTTGAAAATTGGAAATGGAACTTTAGAAAATGAAAATGGTTACATTTCTGTCAATCACACTATTGGACGGGTGGTCAATAACGCGGAAGAGTTGATTTCTACAGTTTATCCTGATATTTTTAATCTGTCCAATAAATCTTATCAGTGGTTATGTGAAAGAGCTATTATCTCTCTCAGAAATGTAACAGCAGGAGAAATTAATGATATCATCCTTCTAAAATTCTATGGACACTCACGTGAATATCTATCTATTGATACAGTTACATCAACAGATGATGCTATTCATTATCTACAAGAATTTCTTAATTCTCTTTCTCCTTCGGGATTTCTTCCTCATAAGCTAAAATTAAAAATTGGTGCTCCAATTACATTATTACGTAATCTTCAACCACCGAACTTATGTAACGGTACAAGATTACAAATAAAATCGTTGCAAAATAATATTATAGAAGATTGGGCTACCCATGAAATTTGTTTAAAACTATAATAAAATAAATTGTGTAAAGTTTCGTAATAATTGTTCAACCCTAAGGCGTGCCTCAAAAGGATTAAAGTTCAAAGAAGGGTGGGCTTTTCGATTTTTGTAATTTCAGCCTTAAATATTTAAGATAGGCTAAAAAGTATTAAAAAAAAATATTTTTTAAATTAAATATACTATAATAAATGTTACTTGTATTTTTTGCATGCAACTACTCATTCAATCACAAAATAAAAAAACTCAATTTTTGTTGTATTTTACATGTTCAGTTTGTACAATTGTACATAATATACTTTGTATCAAGAAAATCAACAACATGACTACATAAACAATTTTCTAGTAGCTATTAAATTATCCAGTGTTAACATTGTTAAAACTCACGCTACAAATTAACACATAATTGCAAAGCTGTACAATATTAATTAGACATGTTCTAACATGCCTATACTTGCGCAGACATGAAACCTACACGCGTTATCGCGACGTTGACCTGCAGGCGTTTTTTGTAATATGTATAGTTAATACACTGGGTAATGCGACAATACGTAGTTTTCGAATGTTATGCGTATCTTTACAAGTTTATTATTAACTCGCTTTTAGACGCGTTGTTTATATTAATTCGATTCGACCATTTTCGTCAGAGCTCAGTTTAGAACCGTCAACACACCATCGACAAACATGCTTATTGATTTTAATTTTAAAAATGCAAAGTAAAATCAATATTCGTAGAAGTATTTATTTAATAGGTACTACTTCTCATCAACTTGTTAGATGCAAGTTATCATCAAACAAACAAGTTTTATCGGTCTTATTTTTTAACATTCGAGAAGTCAAGTTAAGTTTACGTGAAAGTGTGCGGTTAGTGATTGACGAAACATTAATATTTTGGCAAAAAGCTCGAATTCATACTAGATAAGTTCGTAATTGTGTACCGCTGTTGGAAGAGTTGTACAATACATGGCGAAGTTTGCAGAAAAATTCAAATTGGCGAACAAATACTCAAATTAATAATGAAAATGAGTTTGTACAATGTTTTGACGAACTTTTCGACATTGCCCATGCAGATGCATTAGACATAATGACTATAAATAAAGACAAACAGTTTTTAATAACTCAGAGACAAAAAGGTCGTTCAGGAGCATTGATTGGCGTCGATTGGATAAGTCAAAAAAGATAATTTAAACGCTTTAAACAATTAGAAGAATCTGAAAAAAAATAAAATTGAATGAAAAAAAAATGAAATCTATCTTAAGTATTTCGTATTTCGTACTCTGTGTTTTTATAATTTGTCGTATGTTAATTAATATAATTTATTACTTTTAGTTGAAACTGTGGAATTATGTTCTTCAAGTGATACAGAAGAAAGTTTGCCTGAATATTGTGAGTTAGGCCAAAACATACAAGGTACCAATAACTCTATTATTATGAAAATGTGTGAAGAATCTTATGAAGTCGGCCCTTCAACTAATAAACGCGGAAGAACAATATTCATCAACAAAAAACTTGTAATTGTTTTAGATAGATGCAAGGTAAGCGATAGAGATACAACTCATGTATTAATTAACGCGGCTCAGGCATTAGGACATAATGTTGATAATTTAGTAATAAACCGTTCATCGATTCCCCAAGTTCGTGAAAAAGTACGAAAACTGCAAGCAGAACAACTACGCTTAAGTTTTAATAAAGATTTATTTAAAGAATCCGTTTTACATTGGGATGAAAAAATGTTACCTTCATTGACCGGTAAAGATTTAGTGGAAAGACTACCAGTACTAATTTTATGTGAAGGGCGCGAACAACTTTTAGGGGTTCCCTCTCGATAATTCGAAAAATGAATAATTTCGTGAGGATTACAGGGAACTTCTAGAACTTAGGATTATTTTTCTCGGAGGAACTCCACATCGTGGAATATCATTTCGTATTCCAGGTGCTTCCCATCATGCTTAGTGGATGGCCAAGGCAATATACTGCTTAAAAATATTCATTTTTCGTAATCAATTCAAAATGTCGCCACGTCAACAAAAGGCATGTCAAGATACATGCATTTTTATTGTTTCTATTTACATAAAAAGTTTGTTTCGAGCGCATATAACAATTGAAGCACCATACCAAGATCTTATGTTTATTTAAAAATTACAAGAGTATGAAAATATAGATCAAAAAGTTGCATTAATAACATTAAAAAAAATGTGTGGACATCTTTGGTACCTAAGTCCTGAAACAGCAGTACTTGCATTTTTTGATATAAACGTTCCACTATCAGAAATGAAAAAAATGGTAGAAGCACTAAGTACAATTGACACCGGTGAATATAATATTAATTGTTTCACCATTGATATTAAAAACTTGAACCTATTCAAATGTAAATGTATAAGTGATTTTATCAACAGCTCATCAGTTAAACTATTTCATAGGTTTAACATTAAAACAGATTTTTTAAATGAAGATCCTGCATTATGGAAAAACAATCAGCATTATTTACAAGGACTTGATAAATTTACAAATTTAAAAGTTGTTAATGATGCAGCAGAACGTGGAATAAAATTAATTAGTGATTACAATAATTTAATTACTAAGAACGAAGACAAAAGCAATTTTTGTACAGACCATATATGATTACAGGAAAAAATATCCCAACGCTAAAAAACATACACTAACAAATGATATTTAATTATGTAATTTATGTATAGTATTATTTGTGTTTAATTTGAATTAATTATGTATAAAATGTTATGTCATGTTAAGAGTGGACTATTTTATAGTTGCTAGAAAGTTGTTTATGTAAACATGTTGTTATAGTTGTATTTTATAGGTAATATCTTTTACCATATTTATATATCAGTTATATTTAGGTGAAAAAAAAAACAAAAAATACCAAATTAAACACAAAATTTTTGAATAACTTATATTGGGTTTCTTTAGAATTACAAGTTTGTCGATAGGCTCAGTCATTAATATCTTATTGACACTTTATTGTTTTAATATTTATTTATTTATTTATTTATTTATTTATTTATTTATACGGACAAAAGTCCAGTTCACAATATATTTGTAAGATAACAATAACATAATACAATTCAAAATAGTAAAACATAACACAATAAAAAATGAAAAGATTAATAAATCGAACAATAATAATAATAATAATTATAATAACAATGATAATGACAACAATAATAATAATAACAACGACAATGATAATAAAAATAAATTCAATGTTTTATAATATAATTAACTATTTCCCGAGGACATTAAAATATTTATGGGGTCGTATGACGTAAACTTTTTAGAAGAATGAGGAATATAGAATTAATGATTGTTACGAGTGTGGTGGCTATTAACTTTGAAATTTAATTGACTTAATAAAAATGAATCATCAATCTTGTTATTTAGCAATTTGGTGAGGAACGTGTTGTATAGTATTGTATATGTTTCTATTTGACAATTAATCAAAGTATTTAATACTGTGATTATCATATATTTATATTATATTTCGTGATCAATAGCTACAAATATTTTTAACCTACATATATGTTTAAGTTGGTTTTATCTGCTATCGTAGATATCAAATAATATTTAAACAATTAAAGTATATATACCCGATTTTTTAGTCGATTCAGAAAATATTTATACTTCCGGTTCGAAGAAAGTACTACCACACTATTACATAAACAACCACAAACTTTGCTTGTTGTAATCGTGGTCAATTACCACATTAGCAATATGACCTTTATGTTATTATAGTAATGGAATCAGTGTATATTTATATAAAAAAAATATCTTCCAGATTTGCATTTTGACAAAGCAGCTTTGTTTACGAATATGTATGCGTATTATGATGCTAAAATTTAATATTTTATTTTTTTGTACTATAGTGGTATTACAGAAAATACGTACACAAATGTGTGAATTGTATTTTAGCAAAAATTTTAGTTATTTTTTTTAAAATTATTGATCCTATGCAGTGGGATACATTATGAGTCTATATTGAAACGGACAACATTTGGAGAAAAAATATCCATAAGTTTAAAGTAGGTATACCTATACAAATGTGAAGATTGGTAGGCAATGGATATAAAATTAAAATAATATTCAATATATAATAACAAGTTTATTTACCTCAAAAAATGTATGTCAGTGATGGAAGGGATATGTGTCTAATTTTACTACATTTTCAATGGGTAACAGCGCTCATTAAGCACTCGCTTATGTGGTGAGTGTACCAGTAAACCATATCTACAGTCCCGTATTTTACGATAGACCGTTGATCTTATGTGTAATGGAGTATATTATATATTATCATTGTAATTACAAATATTTATAATTTCAGTTATGACTTCCAATTTAGTACAAAAATCTGTATGTGTTGGGCAGAAATTAAAGCCTGTACAGGTTGGATCGATTTTGAAGTCGGTACAAATTCAAAGTTCTCCTATAAACCCTGTTATGAAATCTGTTAAGCGTGGTGTTGCTATCACTACACGTCAAATATCTACATCTAATTCTGATGGAACATTAAAACCTGTACTTCCTGCTATTCCTATACCAAAAGTATAGTTACAGTTAATTTTTTGGTGTTGAATGTTAATTAATTAATTTTATGAGTGGTAATAAATTAATATTACAGCATCCTGCTCAATTGCCTGCTCCTCCGTTATCAAAATATGTTCATACACCAAAAAAAATTCCACCTGCACCAAGAATGACCATTAATGTATCTGTAAATACAAATGGTATTTGTATATTATTGATGTTAAATTCTGTTTACCTTTTTTTTATTTTTTTTTATTATTTTTTTTTTATTATTTTTATTATAGCCATAGTGCTTTCTTGGAATGTGGATCTTAACAACACACACGCTGAAATTTCTAACTATCAAATATTCACTTACAAAGAATCACCTACAGATATTCCTAGAAGTGCTTTTTGGAAAGAAATTGGAAAAGTCGATGCTCTTCCTTTACCAATGATTTGCTCATTAAATAATGTAAGTGTATTTATTATTACTTTTGAATATAACTTAATTTTAAATAAAATTGTTTTAGATTATTGCTGGAGGAAAATACCATTTTGCAATTAAAGCTGTAGATGTTCACTGTTGTGTTGGGCCATTTAGTGTACCTATCTCTGTATATTTTACATTTTAATATGAGTTTTATTTGAACTGGCGGCATTAAAAGGTTTAGATGTATTCTAGAATAACAATTATTGTTGCATTGTAATTATTATTTTTTAGTAATTTTTTTTTAACTACGAAATCATATTAAGTTTTTGTGATTTCATTCATGATGTATTAATTTTTCCATAATATTCACATAATCATTTGAATTAAATATATATTTTTAAAGAATCTTATATTAAGTAAATGTAAATTAATTATTTGCAACGTTAAGAGAGTTTAAAAATTGTATTTACTATTATTATGCTTACTAAATTTTTATTTTAAGAATAATAAAAAATATATGAATTGTCATTTCGATGATGTTTCCCTAATAATAATATTTGTTTTATAAAATATATATTCGGTTATAGGCATTATTTTTTATCCACATCAAAAAGTTACAAAATATCTTAGTTGATGATAAATAGTTATCATATTTGATAAAAGTTCAATTTTTTTTATAACTGTATTTATATATATTATGGTAAAGTTAGATAAAATTATTTTTGAAATGGTAATTTTTACAGTTAATTAATTTTCCTTATGAAATAGATATATTACTTTACAAATTGCAATTTATTTCTTAATTACTTAAAGACCAATCAGGACTAGGTCGTTGTTTTTTTAATGGTTATTGCATCATAGTAACTTAATATTATCTGCGCGGAAGATACCTGAATACTTATATGAAAAAATTTAATAATTGTAAATTCGCTCCACGAATACTGTTTGATTTCGACTAGTTTGACCGCAATATAGACCGATTCGATTGGTATTCGTACTCGCTAGTGGTATATCAAAAAAATTAAATAGTGTAAAAAAATATAAATATGTGTACAATTCTAAGCTTTATTTATTATTAATATATATATATATATTTAATTACTAATCGTGGTGTCTTTTTTTAAATGTATACAAAATATGTAATGCATGAATTAGTAATATATTTGGTTTTGCTTAAATCGTCATGTATTTTTGGATAACTTTAAGTAGTTTTATTAATTTCCTTGGGAAGCCAAATCTTTTTATAATATTCATAAACAGAATAATATCTGTTGATCAACTCATACGCATTAAAATTAAAATTTTCTGGGTTTTATCACATTATAGTACCCAAGGAATGCTGGAACACATTCGAGACCATCTGTGACACATGGCACAAGCATAATGGTAATGATTATATACATAATATATCTGCTTATTGTGCTTAAATCAACATGAAGTATATGCAGTGTAGTCAACTGTCCGTTTTCAAAATAATGTATTTCTTGACTTTTGGATCATTTTTTGGCTCAAAAAACAAATTATGAATTAAGAATACTTGTTTGGTAAGGTTACTAATACCAGTATAGTATAAATGTAAAAAAAATTTCAATTGATATATATTTTTATTTTAAAGTATTATACATTTTAACATTTTAAAAATATTAGGAATCACATTATATTTATAAACAATTACATAACATTTATAAATGTATAAATTTTATTACTTATAGCATCTTTAAATAACTATTCATCAATGTATGAACTATTAATCAACTTCAATGTATGAAAAATTATAAATAGATACATTGATAAACAAATAATAGATACCGACGCGCTGTTAGATTGATGAGACGCGTAGCACCAATTTTCTTTTGACGCATGACGCTCATACAAACCTATACGCGCAATACCGGTTCAGACGGCACGTCTACTGTACCACTTTACACCGTAATTCCACGGTTATCGCGACGCGTCACGCGCTGTGTGATCCCACCCTAACGTCGAACGATATAACGACGACGTGTTTGGATGTATCTACAAACATTTTTATAAACACACGATAGAAAAATATTAACTATTATTTTTACTTATACAGTAATTATTTATTGTTTTACGGACATCAAGCGAACATACGTATAGACAATTTGGTTTTTCGGCGAACAGTTCATCGGTTTGTCGAAGAGATCACCATTTTATTACGCTTGTGTGAACGTACCCTTCATAACCTAACCTAAGGAAGTGTTGCAATATAATCGGGTGCAACACTTGAACACCTAGGAGTTTTCTAGAGAAAGAAAACTTGTCAAGGAGAATAGGAACGTAATACATCTAACTAAAATCGTTATGATCATTATTAACTCGATTTCAATGTGACAAC
>NW_020271757.1:1264265-1276545 GCF_003268045.1 Sipha flava | reverse complement strand
TGAAAGAGGTAACTGGTAATGTGGCGAATAATTGTATAAGTATTAATGTTAGGTCGAAGATTGGTGCGATGAGAGAGTGAATCAAGAGCATAATTCAGTTTTTGAATAGTATTTTGACTCCATTGTTGCCTCCATATGAGCAGGTCAGCTCTGATTGTAGATGAGGTATCATCATGGAGATCTTGGACATATATTTTAGCAGCATTCATAATATTTTTATCGTCATACATATTTAATTTAGCCGGAATAAGTCCTTCAAGTGGTATAACATCAATAAGCCTTTGATTCAAACGAGCTTTCATTGATTCTAGTATATTAATTATATCCTATTATATTAAATAGTCAAGATACATTATACATATAAACACGTCCCATGGGGGGGGGGTTATAGCCCCTTAGCCCCCCCCCCTGGATACACCACTGTCTCCAGTTACACCTTCAAATTGCTGATTTTATATTAGCTGCATTATCAGTTATTACAGCAGTAAATTTATATAATAAATTCCATTCCTCAACTAGGTTTCTTAAAAAATTAGCTAAATTTTCACTTGTATGTTTTTCACCAAACTCAATACAGTCTAATAATACAGATGAAACAACTGTCTCATTTTTTGGATCAATAAAATGTGCTGTTAGGGATATAAAACTTTGGTTAGTCCTGGAAGTCCACCCATCTGTAGTCAAACACACAGCTTCAACATTTTTTAATCTATCCTTCACGCATTCAATAGTCATATCAAACATCTGAGGTAACAAACTTTGGGTAATTTTTGGAATAATGTAAGTTGGACATAACATTTTAATTAAGTTACGAAATTCTTCATCCTCCACCACACTAAACGGTTGGTATTCCTTCACAATCATTTTTACCAACTGTTAATCTATCATTTTTGATTTGCTCATAGGCATCGGCTTATGGATGAAGTTTGCAATAGAGCTTTGCTGTTTGTTATGTGGTCTTAAAAATGCTGTTGATGCTGTTGCTACTGAAGTAGATTGTTGTCTAATCGAATTTTGGTTCATCGATGTTGAGGGTTCTGGATCATCAATAATCTCAGAATTTGATTCATTAACCTATTATTTAGAAGTATTATTACCTATTAAATATTCATTATTTATTATTTTAAATTTTAACTGTAATTGTAACTGTTAATAGGTTGGTTGTGTTCATTTTTTAGGTAACAAATTTTATAAAAGTTAACATATCAAGTGTAGGATTGTAAAATATGCTTTTAAAAGTATTTAAAGTAGTACCTTCTTAAATGCATAAAGAAAATATTTATATACCTATATTAAATAAATTGTTATTCTTTGTATTTATTGTATTACCTATATTATAATATTTTTTTTAAAAATGTATCATTACCTTCTATTATTATAATTTATATGTCTAAATGGCTAAATACAATTTTTATATCATGTCTATTAATTATTGCATAATTTGATCATTGATTGCACTATATCATATTTTGAAATATTGATCTATGAAATAAAGTATATAACATAATAATAAAAATAATAATAAATATTATAGCTAATCAGATTTTATAATATAAAAAGATTCTGCAAGATTTGTTATTTTGATTTCTATTAAAATAATAAGACACAAGTATAAAATGTAAAAGTAGATAATGTATTCGTCACCATTTAAAAGTATTATTTAAATAGTCCTCAAACACAAATAAGAAAAAAAAGTATTTGAATACTAATAATAAAATACTTTTATTTAAAAAAATACTTGACACATGTGATCAAGTATAGATTTCTATTGGAAAAATTTATTTTAAATTAATATTTTACTTGGTCATTTCTCTGTAGTGGAACTGTTGGATGCTTCATTTTTAAATGTCTCAACAAATTTCCAGTAGATCCTCCACTAAAACTTATTTTGTACGAACAAACATTACATTTCGCAATGTTATTTTGTAAAATGGTGTAATGGTACCATACATTACTACGTTTCCCATTTAATGCTGTATTATCAGTGTTTGACGAAGACATAGTTATACTACTAAGCATCTAATAATTGAACCGAAATAAACATTTTTGATACTTTTTGATATTTAATAAATATGAACTTACTTTTGGAATCCCAATATAAAAACAACATTCAAGACAAATTTATAATTTAAATTCTCTAACCTTTTCTAATAGAACTAAATAATACCATTAATCACTACATAAATCGCTCATAGAAATGAGTCGCAAAAATATTGTTATTCGATTTGTGAACTAACAAATGGAAGACTCAAGACAGTAGATACTGAGTTGAAAACGACAGCATAATGTTATAAAAAGAATGATGAAAAATGAATTGATTAAGTATTAATGAAAACATTTACACGTGTCATTATATGTTTATTAAATTTATGAGGATTGCAAATGGTTATCATTAACATTTCGTGACAGGAATATACCAGTTTTAAACTTTTTGTTTCACACACAAATATCTACTTTCTTTTTGTAATATTATGGATTAATCACTTATTGAATATAAAAATGCTACAAAATGGTATTACTTATTATGTTCATATTTTTTATTTACTAAATTAAGTTTTGTCTTTAAAATTGTTGATATTTATTGTATAAATAATGTATAACATGATTTTATGCTTGGTATTCTTTTGTTTTAACTTATCTTGGCCATTTTTGTAAATCAAATAAAAATAAATTGTGTATCAAATATCAGTATTTTTTAAAAAATTCCCCTGGAATCTAACTTCTCACTTTCCTTGACAAAAGCAGTGACAGCTTTTTTGGGAATCATATTTAATATACAAAATAATTTCAACACAAATGTATAATATTATAAATATATTAAATTATATTATTTTTATTATTTCATAACACAAAAAATAACATATCTTGCACATTTTTCATGAAAACATCAAATAAAAAGACACAATATTCAATTAATAATCATTATTTATTGAAAAAACTATTACTACTAAATTGAAATTTTTAAAATACATTGGCTATAACAGATTTCCTGTTTTATTACATGATTAAATTATTTAAATGATCATTACTCATTTAAATGATTTGTTTATAATATTCAAAAGCATTGTTAGTCATAAACTTAATAATTTATTCAAATTAAGGTTTAATAAAACAATTATTAATATGTACAAATAATATTTTAAAATTATAATCATAATTATATAGGTATTGAATTTGTCAACAAACAGGTGACTATTACAAGTATATTAGTTACTATAACAAGTATATACAAAATGTACACCTTCTTTAAGCAACTGATGTATTGAAGGTGTTACGTTCTTATTTATCTCTTGGAAGATTTATAAAATCTAACTTGTTAACACAAGTAACTAGGCGTTCAACAACTTTTCTTAGGAAGGGGTATATTGTAGGTTCAGAGATTCAAAAATAGAACAATAAAAAAGATCAGTTCGTTAAAAGATATAATAAAATATGCATTTTTAACTACCGATAATCTATAATAGGAATAAAATATAAATGATATCTAGTATTAGACGATGGTCAAAATGAATTGATTTCCTCCACGAATTGAATTTCGTTAGAAATTCTCTTCTTAAAAAGAACTATCGACTGCGCCAATTTGTTGCGTGCCGTCGCTCAATCGTAATTGATGGTTAAGTTTTTTAAAGGATAATACTTCAATAAAAATACTCAATTGTAATTCAAACTGTTTATTCAGTACAAAACATTAATTTAAGAAATAGTGTGGTGTGAAGGTGCTTGCGACTGTACCTGTAAACCACATCTGCCTAATAGTCTGTTCGGGACTACATTATATACTCCGTTCCTATGGGATATTTGACCCGGACATAGTTTGATGTTAATATTAATATTCTAGACCCCCTTCGAAAAGTATCTACTAGCCAATTTTATGATACCTTTAAGGACATGTTTTTTATATTGTTTCGGTCATTTGCAAACGATGCCAATTTTATAACCTTGTGAAGGCACGTCCTGTTGTTGTTTCGGTTTTTGCAACAAGTTATTTGTATGTAACTCCACTGTAAGATTTGGATATTCACAAGGGCATATATTATGTATGTCCACCACGTAGATATCATGGATATAGTGTAATTTGTATTTGCGTGTGTAAGAATGTATATTATAATGCAAGCCCCAATGTTATTTATGTGGACCCCCATGTATTGGTAGTCGTAAGAACCTACATTTATGTATGTTCGCAACAACAATTTGTAAGCAATTATGATTTTTGAATACACCACAGTACCAAGTACCAACCGGTTTATTATTATTTTTATTTCCGATAAGGCGATAATCGGTGGCTGTAGCCTGTGTGCATTTGTACGATCGCAGGTCGCAGTGTTTGGATTTATACGAGTATGCAACGTACATTATTATTATTATTATTTTCATGTTAGTATGTTATAGAATATAGATCTATAAAGTATAATAGTAATATTGTATGCACTTATTTAATTATTTTACAATGGAAATGGATCTGCCTCCATTTTCTTCAGGTGCGAATTTAAATATTAATATTTTTTGTAAATACATTATTGAACAATTATTAATAAAATCGTTTGGATCGTATACTTTTGTTGAAAAACAGAATATTATAAATAATGGTAGACCAATTTCAAAACTTTTAGATTTAAAAACAAAATGTAAAAAAAAATTTCCGGTATTATAACTATTCATATTACGATTCAAATAAATGGCTATCTGATTGTCAAAATACTCAAAAACTATACTGTTGGCCTTGTCTTTTATTTTCACATGAATCCAATGTTTGGTCGAATATGGTTGTGATGATTTAAGCAATTTTCATAATTTAAAGCATCGTCATAAAATAAGTCGTTCTCATATTGAATCTTTAATTACTTTAAAAAAATTTGGTAATGTAAGAATAAAAACATGTCTTAGTGAAGCATATAAAAAAGTATCGAAAAACATAATGAGACTGTAAAAAATAATAGATATGTTCTAAGTTGATTTATTGATGCGACATGTTATTTAGCAAAACAAGAGCTTGCTTTTCGCGGACATGATGAACAATTAACTTCAGTTAATAGGGGAAATTATAAAGAGTTCATAAATTTGATGGGCACACTTTATCCTAAACTAAGCGGACATCTTGCAACATCTACCGATTTTTCTGGTCTTTCTGGTGATATAGAAAACTATATGATTCAGTCGATTTCTAATTGAATTATAACAAAATTAGCTTCATTGATTTTAACTATTCCAGCCATAACTGCAGGTGCTGAACGATCATTTTCAGCTTTAAAAAGAATTAAAACTTATCTAAGAAACTCACAATCTCAAAATAGACTTTCGGCATTATCCCTTTTATCAATTGAAAAAAAAATGTTGACCACAGTTCAAAACCAAAATTCTTTCTATGACGACGTTCTTGAAGACTTTACCAAAAAACCAAGAAGAATTGATTTATTATTTAAATAAAATTATAATTTGTACATACATTTTTGAAAGTTATAAAGTAAAGTTAAAAGAAATTGTATATATTTTTTACCAATTAAATGTATTTGACTGTAAAAATACTAATAAATTTCCAATAGGTACATTAGTTTTTCTGCTTACACTTTATCAAAATTCACGATACGCCACTGGCATGAAGGCGATCGCGCTTTCGTATTTTTGGTGGCCGGGAATTGACAATTATATTGAAAACACGGAGCGCAATTGCGAGAAATGTATGCAGGTTAGACCCGGACCACCAAAAGCAGTGCTAACACCATGGAAGTGGCCGGAGCAAGTGTGGACATGCATACACGTAGATTTCTCAGGGCCTTACAAAAATAAAATTTTTTTAATAGTTGTCGACGTGACCTCAAAATGGCTCGAAGTGTTCGAAGTAAGTACGAGTACGGCGTCAGTGGTAATCATAAAAATGCAAGAACTTTTTTCTCGTTCCGGGTTCCCCAAGGTCATTACCAATATCCAATTCAATCAACAAAAACTATGTAAATTAACTCATCTTGTCGAACCCAAGTATAATCAAAAACACAGACCCACATTTAAATATTGAATCATCTTATTCCCAAGTGATAAAAAATAAAACCTATTCTAACAAAAATAACCAATACCAGCCAAACCAAACTACCGAGTGTGTAAATAACCTAACATCACAATTGACTACATTCATAAATGACTTAAAATCTATTATAAACCCTATTATATCTTTTCTAACTCAAGTAATTAGTCAAACACATCTCAAAATTAATAATGTTTATTAATCCTAACACCACAACTCCTTTATCAATGATTCTTTGGAATGCTAATAATAGGCGCAATTTCAATAAAAAAACTGAGGGTGCTTAAGCTCTGTATTTATTGGGTATTTAATTTATATTAAAACTATAAGAATTTAATGAGCCGATTTTTAAATAAATACAAATAAAGGTTCCTTTTTAAAATTAATTTAAATTAGGGTTTCGGTCAACTAGACAAAATGTGAATTGACGTTTATCGAATAACATTGTTTTCATTTATATTTCATTACAGTTTTATACTCTAAAAGTCAAATGTCTGATGACAAAAATAAGTTTTTGATACATAAACACCAACATTATTTGAGGGTGCTAATTGTAAAATAGAGGGTGTTAATACCCCCTAAACCCCCCCTATTTGCGCCTATGATGCTAATGAATTAAAGAAACACGCAAACGAGCTTTACTACTTTTTACATAACAATAACATAGATTTAGCTCTTATTTCGGAAACTCATCAGACAAAAAATACAAATTTTAAAATTAATGGCTATAAAATAATTCGCGTAGATCATCCCAACGGATCAGCGCAAGTGGGTGTAACTATTTTAATCAAATTTTCAATCCTTTACACCGAACTCCAAAGGATAAATGAACCATATCTACAAGCTGCAAATATATCAATCAATTTCAACAATTGTATTCCTATAACTATATCATCGGTCTATTTCACTCTCCCCAAACAAAACAATGTTGTAAACTACCAAAGCCAGCAAATTTCAGAACCAAAACTACAATAAACTAAATTTTCTCTTTGGAAACCAGCTATCTGAAATTTTCACTTCCCATTCTTCCACTCTATCAAACAATGACCATGAAGATTCAGTTCATTTTTTTTATATGCTCCTCTACCAACATCACTATTAGCTAAACCATTAACTCTATCTGAAATATTCATAATAATTAACAAATTACACCCTAAAAAGTCTCCAGATCACGATTTAATCACCAATAAAATAGCTTAACATCTTACAAAAAAAGCAATACTTCTGTTAACCCATATTTTCAATGCCATGTTGAGACTATCTCATTTCCCTCCAACATGGAAATAATTAATTAACGTCATGATTTCCAAACCAAATCAACCCAAGAAATTAGTTACATCCTATTGACCAATTAGCCTGTTACCTACATTTGGTAAATTATTCGAGAAATGTTGGGCTTTGGTTCGTAAATATTTGGCACTGACGTATTGCATGGGTCTGTTTACATAATGGACAAGGTTTTGACGGAGTGGCAGACTGGTGAGTGGTTGCAATCAGTACTTTTGATGAAGATGTAGGACGCTGACATTGGGTGGATTTCGATTTTGCAGAGGATTGGAATTGACCAGTAGAACCTTGGATCACTGCAGAATAAAGCCCTGGCCGAGCTTCGGCGAACCGCACGTGAGAACGCAAGAACTCGACGAATTCAGAAATCTGTGGTTGATGCCGTTCACCGAGAATCATTTCCCACCGAGCACGGAGGTCGTAATCCAAATATTTTTCGAAAATATAGATCAAGATAGGACTCCATAGCCGAGTGGTTAGACCCAGGTTGTCCAATGCAGCTGTATGTTCCAGAATTGACTGGATGAGAGATTTTATGGAACCTGCATCGTTAGATAGCACAGAGTGCGGAGCTAGAAGAGCTTCAAGATGGACTCTGGCCAAATCTCGCTTATTCCCATATCGGACACGTAATAAACCCCATGCACTGGAGTAGTTGGCGGCGGTCAGTGGAAGGTGAACAACAAGTGATAACGCTTCACCTTCGAGAGATGTTTTTAGAAATTCAAATTTCTCCACGTCCGGAAGATCTGCCATGTAGGACATGATTGAGTTGAAAATGTCGTCGAATCCCTGCCATTCCGTGATTGCACCAGAGAACGTAGGGAACTTGCGTTTTGGTAATTGATAGTGAGACAGGTTTGCAATACTGTTATTTGGGTCCGTGTTCGGAGCCAATGATCGATCCTGGACTCGTCCCAGCGTAAAATGATGTACATCAGAAAAGGCAGTGAGTTCGTAATAGAGTTTATCGAATGCAGCGGAAAGTGCCCGACTGTCCTTTGTATCGGTGATATCCGTTGGCGCTGTCCCTTGACTTACTGCCCGTTCCATGTACTGGATATCTTCTTCGACCTTTGCACGGATGTCGTTCACGTCACGCAGCATGTTGTCAACCTTTGAACGTTTGCCGGTATTTTGAATATCAGCCTTGTATTCACCGGCGGCGACAATGAATGAGGTAATGCGATCGGTACCGCGGATAACCCGTGCCTTAGCTTCAACGTAACCAATTGATGCGGGAGGCACCAGTGTAGAGGGTAAGATGAGATTACGAACTTGATATGATTGCAGATGATGGAAAGTATGACGTGGTCACGGTTTGTTTCCTTTTATCCGGCTCGAAGGACCAATGGATTGGGATGAAAGATTTTTGTTGTAATAACACAGTTTTATGATTGTGTCACAATGACAAATATGATTTTTTTATTTTAAGTTCGTGACATATGATATAACAATATTTCTGTAACACGGTGTGAATACGAGTTTAAGGTATAGACATATTTAAGAAACAAAAAATCGCATAACGCACTGGGCCGCGACAGCCTAAAAACACGATAACGTACCGCACGACGGGGACAGAGAACCTAACGAACGGTATGACAGTCGGTGCAATGCCAGAATACTCCGACTATTGCCCCATGAACTGCGACAGCGATATCGATCAGTACAATGCCGGAATACTCTGATTATTGCACTATTGACCGATATCAATACCGTCCGATAGGTTCGGGGGGAAAAATCTTTCACCTGAGAAGCGTAAGTCTGCCCGGGTCGGTCTTACTACAGCTCAGGTGAAGGACTGGTTGCCGTTTGTCGGTCGAGCGGCCTTTTATATGCTGGTTTATCGGCGATTACACCCGTCGATATCGTGTTCTGTGACTAACTTTGGGTCGCCGGTCCCGTGTTCTGTGACAGAAACCCGAAACCGCAAAAGTGCAACCGCCGAACAACGCATATAATAATACATAGTAATTAAAATGATAATAATAATTATAATAGTTAAAAAAGATAATTAACGTAATAATAAGATAAGTTATATAATAATAATAATATTAATAATCATATTAAAGTATGATAATAATATATGGCGTAGACAATATGATAAAAACAAAAATAGCTCATTTATGAATGTAGATACACTGCCTCTATTGAAGATAAACTACTTATTAATATTTTGGTCGGCGGAGGGTGGATGTGTAACATGTGACTGGAAAAATAGCAATATTATTATAAATAATGCATAACTTGCCCTTTACAGATTATCACATTCTATCGCCAATAGTCTAATTATTTCTAATTAATCATTATCAATTTTTATTTTTTTAAAATAGCTTTTGAAGAACTGTACAAATATTTGGTTTTCGAACTATCGTGGCCAGTAAGTCTGGTTCAACAAAAATTTTCAAGTTCGATTTTCGAACCGAACCGAACAACAAGTGTTCGGTTCGGTTCGGTTTGAGATTCAAACAGTTCAACCCATTACTAAAATTGATAAATGATTTGTATAACATTAAAATTCGACAACATTTAACAAACCATTATGTTTTTGGGTTGCACTTTTATATCTTAGATAAATAGAAGAAAAAAATGTGTTTCCGTTCTGCACATCATAGTGATAAAGTATGATTTTACTTGAAATTCGAAAAAATTTACATAGTATCGATAAATATCTTAGTAAATTATTGACAGTGAGGACTAGTGTTGTTTGTTGTAGTTTGTTATGCACAAACAATTAATGTACAAGTGTAGTTTTTATATATTTAATAAGTATACTCAAGTGTTTTTTAAAACAGAACATTTAATAAATAATCTTTTTTCCTTCTAAAAAATCGATAACTAGTAGTTTACTATAAAACGTAACACTTAATAAAATCTATCAAATATATAGAGTAGTATCCATTAGTATTCATTCGTAACGAACTAGTAAATTCTTTAAAACAATAAAATGTATTTGCTTAAGCTTTTAGTTTTTCAAGGAATACAAATACTCGTCCGTGCAACAGAACCATCGGTAAGTACAAATGTATCCCGTGTGAGAGATGGTGAAAATCAATCGATTGATTCAATCAGAACAAATGGTCTGGAAGAACAACTGATTGCTGAGGTGACCAACTATTTCATTCGGATGAAAAAAATTGACTCATTCATATCTCAATATTCATTACCGAATTATAAATGTGGTAATTTAATTCGTGATACAGATGTTCAAAAGTTGGAGTACATTATATTTATTTTATTGAATCGAATGTTTGATCATTGGAACAAAGTACTACCCAAGAAGGAAAATGTTTTAAAAAATACAAACCTAGAAACAGATATTTTTAAACTATTTCAAACAGACTATGTACAAATAATATGTAAGCATATTCCACGATGTCTTGATTTTATCTACATTTGTGCACCTACTTATACAAACTTAGGAAAAATATTTTTATTGTATTCGGAAATTTGTTACTCCCGCGATAAATATGTATCAAATTATATTGATCATAATAAATTTCTCGGTAATAATAGAAATAACACCGACCTTGTTCTCGAACGCATAAATTCGTTATACAATAGTCTATCGAAAATTAAGTCTATTTCTGTAGAAATCGATTCCAATTTCGTAAATGGTGACCAGATTTTTATAAAAAATATATTCAAAACAATTAATGAAATTGATAAAACAAATATGATACCAAGTAGTGATTGGTATAAAAAATCAATTTTAGTTAATTATTCAGCACCAGAAATGTTAAAAATTCGTTATTTCCGGACAAAACATTTGATTGTTAACGATGAGAACAGGAATGAAATTAACACACTCGTTCTTGGTATAAAAAGAATCATTCTTGAACGTGGAGTAAATTTGTTAAATCTTTATAATAATTATGAAGTACTAGAATCAGATAAAAATTGCATAATTAAATACAACTTGGCATTAAATGAATTTTTACTTAACGTTCTCCGGATATTTAAATATCATTTCCGAAGAAGTGTTATAAGTAGTATTATACAATTTTCAAACACAAATAATCAATCTCGCTCTATCATGAAGAATATGCTTGAAAAAGCACTATCGATTAAAGTGCTTCATAAATTATGTAAAAACATTCCTTTAATTCTGTATTATTTGTATAATTCTCATATCATAGATCTAAACGTATTCAGTTTGTATTTAACAATATGCAGTGATTGGAATCAATTTTTAATTAAACGATGTGTATGTTATAAAAACTTCAAAGGTAAGTGGATGTACGATTCGCAATGTATAACACAGTCGATAGATGAAAGATTAATGTTAAATTATTATATGATTACACAAAAGGCGATTTTTGATGAAAACAATATCAATAATTTTCCAGATCCAGATTCCTTGGAAGCGATTACTCAAAGTATCCATTATATATTGGAATCATTTTATAAGTATAAGAAGGTTTTTATATGGACGTCATTTGATTGGTTAAGCTCAGCATACATATTTATTCAAAGCCTAAGTTCCTATGATATGAAAGAAATAAGAGAGCAGACGGTAGTATTCGGTTTAGAAAATATACCAATGACGATGATATATAATCAATTATTACCTTGGAATACAAATTTAAAAACACTAATTGATTTTAAAACCATAGTTGAAAATTTTTGTATGCATAAGTTATTCCAATACGTTAAGAATCAAGCAGTATATATTATTATTTATTTTGAAATAACCAACCTAAATGATGTCAATGACGGTGTATTCACGCGGCTGCAAAAAACTACTAAATGGTATAAATTGGGAACAGAGGAATTGTTTATGTTCATGGAATCGACCATTGAGGGGTTTAAAATTCCCGATGAAATTAAATCGATTATCGAAGAAATAGAAAAAATTAGCGTTGATACTATAGGTCAGTTCAGAGATTGTATGAATAATATAAAAGAGGAATATAAAAAAAAATCGCGGTTTAATGATATTTTATCAAATATGAATTCTGATTATGTAATTAAATT
>NW_020271757.1:1239594-1259298 GCF_003268045.1 Sipha flava | reverse complement strand
TCTGATTATGTAATTAAATTGAACTATGGTTTTTTAAAAAACTGTGTTGATGCAATACATTTTATAAATAAATATATTATGTTTTTAAATAGTACTGACTAGTGCTCGCCTTTACACGGGTACACGTGTTCTTATCTGAAACGGGATTAAGGTCCGTGTAAATAAAATACACGTGTATTTGTAAATACCCGTTCACCTGCATTACCCGTGTAGCTAAATACCCGTCATTATCTGTGTATCTAAATACTCGACATTACCCATGTATTTTATTCTCCACGTTTTTGTATTGTAATAATTGAGATTTCTCTATTATTAAATATTAAATTTCTTTATAACAATTGTATTATGAATTTTATTATTATTTATTAATATACGTTATGTATTATTTTTAAATGTCTGCCGAATGATCCTGTTGATCCTCCAGCACAACTAAACTCTTCATTTGAATTATCATCACATAAATTACAAATAGCCCTATTACCTTGACGTTTACCATATTGCCACACCCAAATTTTTGGTTGATAACTCATCTTTCAAACCAAAATATTAAAACTGCAATGCGTTGCGTAAAACAGTGGACGTCACAGACGCACAATATAAAATATTCTTCAAATTGACAAAATAATTCTATAAGTTATCAAAGCCGTGAAGATGGCAACAAAACAACTTTGGGTTGATTTGTTTAAAATTAAAACCAGTTTGAAATTATCGTATATAAAATAATATTACAAATAACGATAACGTAGAATTTTAATGATTTACATAATTTGAACCTAAGTCATGACACTCATAACATTTATATATTATATTTCTAAATAATAAAAGATATAAGATTTTGAAATTATTATATACTTAACCTAACCTTAACCTAACCGTGGATGCAACTCGGACAAAATATCATTTAGGGATGCAATTCGTATGCGCCAGAGCGATGGCATTTATAGAAAATATTTTATATAAATTATGATAGAATAAGTCAAAATATTAAGTAATTCTTAATTAATTAAGTAATAAATAAAGTAATAATTCTTAATTATTAAGTAATAATTAAGTAATATTAAGTAATATTAAATAATTAAATAGGTGTAATCAAGTATTCAAGTTAAAATCATTTTTATAAGAGTGAAATATTCACTTAGTTTAAAAAAAATTGCCAATTTCTGTGAATGCCAAACAAGATTCATACCAATATTTGAATAATTATATACCTTGTAATATACCTTTAATTACCCTGCATTAATAACTAAACGGGTGTCTGATATTTACTTATCGGGTAATACATACGAGATTATACAAGTACACGGGTAACGAGTATTAAATACACGTGTATCAGTAAAAAATACCCGTGTATTGAAAACACGGATATTAATAGATTTAATACACGTGTACACGTAACGCGGGTACACGTGTACTCTAATAACCGTGTACGACTACGACCCCTAGTACTGACGGACTTCCTGATAAATTAGATACTTTTAATGTTCATAAACTCTGTAAAAATGATGATTTAGATAATGTATGTAATTCAAATTAATCAATTTTCAATGTTTCTTGCAAGTATTCTCCATGTAGTGTAATTGAAAAATCACAAAAAGATATTTGTTGGTGCCGATAACGGGTCGGACTCATGGGTCGTTCCCACTAATTAGCAAGTCGGCCATACACACAAGCACACACATTACATAACACCATTAGATATAAGTTTACGTTAATCAGTGTTATCGTTATTGTGAATTATTATAAGATTATTTAAATGTTCGTGTGTTATTGTATATTATCCCCGTCGGCTCTGTCTGTTTTCAACCGCCGTATTGAGTACGTGGTAAATAATTTTTTCGCAACTATTATATTTATTTTACATGCGCTAATCGCCGAAATTTTGTGATTTTTAGTTTTATTTTATTGTATGCACAAATTGCCAGTTAATTTTTTATATTGTGTGGGCACGAATTGCCTTAATATTATTATATATTGTGTGGCACAAATTGTCAGCATTATTATTATCATTTTTTATAATTAATTTGAGTGTGCGCTAATCGCCACTATATTATCCTATTGTCGTTTTACCAGCATTTACGAGTACTATTTATTTATTATTATTATACAAATTATTACAGTCTTAGGTAGTTGCAGCTGGCCAGTCTGCACTCCACCAATTGTGAGTTTTATATATTTATTTTATTAATTGTTTATCTTATTTATATTTATTTGTTATTTATTTTATTGTTGTCCCATAATTGTTTGTTTATTATTAATTATCTATTATTTATTTATTTTATTATTTAATTATTATTGTGCCATAAGAGCCATTATTATTATCAATTATTATATTGGTTGTGCCGAATCGGCATTTTAGTTAGGCTCAAATAGCCAGAGTATATATTATTATTATTTATACAATTTACATGTTGCTGTGAATTATTTTTTGTTATTACCATATTTATTTTAAATT
Source organism: Sipha flava (assembly GCF_003268045.1). Lineage (NCBI taxonomy): Eukaryota > Metazoa > Arthropoda > Insecta > Hemiptera > Aphididae > Sipha > Sipha flava. Next base: position 1,256,846 of record NW_020271757.1, on the reverse strand, counting down.
TTATAATTTATTGTTGGATCAGAAGGGCCGATTCCTATAATTAATTTTATAAATACAGCAACATAGTTACCATATTTTTTACATTATTTTAGTTATCATTTTTTATTCCTTCCATAATTTTAAGTGCACACAACACACATACACACATACACACTCATAGCACCACATAGTCGGATAGTATTTGCGTGTTGAACCCAACCATTGCTATCCAATCTATTGACAAAAATACACACGTAAACACGGTGTGGCCGACGAAGTCGGTTTAGGTAGTGCTTACGGAATAGTGGTGTCCGGATCGTGCGTATTATCGCTATACGCTACCGGCCCGTACAATATTTAAAAAGTAATAAAACAAATAAACCGTAGATTCCTATTTTATTACATATTTTTTATGATATTTTTTATTTGTTAATATTTTTTAAAATTTATATTCGGATATTTAAATCTATTCCTTCTCAAAAAAAAAAAAAAAAAAATTATAAATTGATAGCATTTTACAAGCCTAAAAATATTTATATATGAACGTCATTTGCTTGGTTAAGCTCAGCACACATTTTTACTAAAATTCTAAGTTTAAAAATTTGAACGAAATAAAAAAGCAGAAAGTAAAACTCGGTTTGGAAAATATACCAATAACAATGCTGTATAATCAACTTTTATCATGGAATGCAAATTTAAAAACACTAATTGATTTTAAAACCATAGTTGAAATTCTTTTTATTTATAAGTTATGCCAATACGTTAAGAATCAAGCGGTATATATTCATATTTACTTTGTATTAACGAACGTAAATGATGTCAAAAGCAGTGTATTCGAGCGGCTGAAAAAAGGCTTAAAATATTTATGTTGGTTACTATGTTTAATATTCTATAAATGCGAATTATTAATTTATATTTTTATTTGCTAATTTTTTCTTTTATTTTACAAAATAACTTAGTAAAAATAGAATGAGCAATAATGTATTTTACTGATTATAACTAATTGTTTGTTAATTTATTTATAAGTGTGTATTACAAATGTTAAAAAAAAATTAAAATAATCTTTGTCGTACAAATACATTATTTTTATTTCCTTAATATTTAAAAGTATTAAAACTATGAAAGTTAATAGTAGTCATGGCAAGTTTATATTATAAATATATTATGGTCTTTGTATGTATATGAGCTTTGAGCATTTGATGCATAATTTAGTAACTTTAAGATTTTTCGAGTGGTCTCAAAAAATACGCCTTCCAGAAGATCGTAACCCTTATATCCTCCACGTTAGGGATTGTTATGTTTCACTAAGCTTTTCGTGTAAATTTTATTTTATTTCGTTAAGCAATCCAATGTTAAAAGATATTCGATTTGTACTTGCATTAATTTATGAACCAATTTTTACAATAAATACAAGTCTCGTTTTTTCTAATTAATGTGTGTTAATTTGTGTTCTTAATCCTTTAATGTTGGACCTTGAATAAAATTCTACTAATTGCTAGCAGTACACCACCGTGTCATAGTGTAATTCTTGATTTTTTTTTTTTATTTATTATCTGAAATATCACTGTTATAAATTTTTGGATTTCTGATTCAGTTACTAAATTTCATCGAAATTAAATAAACTGATTCTTTAAGTTATTTCGGGAAATACTGATTCATTTATTTTTGTTGACTCAAAAATATACTTATGACATGAACTTTATAAATAACGAGGTATTTTTATTTAAATTCAAGTGAAGTTAATTTTAAAATAATTAAATAGAAAAATATAATTATATTATTATTTATGATTCATATTGCATAACAATTTACTAGAATAGGAAATTAGAATTAAAGTTAATAATAACTAGAAATTTTCAAGAAAAATAACTTAATTAAATACATTAAGCAATATCCATATAGTCAATAGGTATATTTTATAATATATAATAATATGTAGTTGTATGGTTTATACAAAGCTATATCATCCCATACTGCGGTATATTGTAATAATAACTAATATGATATTATATTATTACTTTGATATGGATACAAATCACAAATTAACAATTCTCAAGAACTTATTATAAGATATTTTGCAATTAAAAAAGTTATTTTGAAATTAAAACCAATTGGGTTATGCTTTAGTCTTTTAGTTCCATGAAAAATTATTTTTTCACGGAAGGTCATCCGCATGGTGTTACTTGTTTCAACATAACTGTATATTTCACTTATGCATACGCATAGTGCCGGAAGTCTCGATAGACCTAGGTGCGCTGCTGATCGCAAGTCTCTGGAAAAAAAAATCAACATAAATATTTTGTATGAGTTGTAACGAAGTACAGTAGAATCTCGGTAATCCGACAGATATTAGACTACGCTACTGTCGGATCAACGAAAACAAGCTTATTTATTAGTTTTTTTCGATTTTAAATTTTCTTTTGTTTGGTTTATAATAATAAATAATTACAGTATTACACAATTATTATTAATTTATATTATTTATACTATGGATAATATTTCAACGAAGAAAAAACGTAAAGGCGGCCAAGCAAGAGATTCATGCATGCCAAGTCTTAGAGGGTTCTGTTCGAATCGCATGCCGATTCGATTTTAACAATTTTTTTTGTTATTTATTTTTAATATCCTGCGATACAGTATTTTATCAATCCATTTTCACTCTCATTTTGACATTAGTTATATCTTTCTTATCTATAATAGGTAATATTTCAGAAATTACATCATACAATTTTAAAGTTAATCGTCTATACCAGCGATTCCCAAAGTGTGTTCCGCGGAACTAAAGGGTTCCGTGGGACAATCTTGAGTATTAATGTACCTGAATATTAAGAACATTAATTGTAGTTAACAATAATCATATACTTATCTTTAAAACATTTTTTAGATTATTAGTTTTTCAACAATAAAAATAAATGTAAATACAAATAATTACAGATTTTGTGTTAACTTGAAACTAGAGACGTTAGGGTTCCACGAAAAAAAAATATTTGTTAAGGGTTCCGTGGTCATAAAAGTTTGGGAACCGCTGGTCTATACTATTCTATATCTATAGTCAATACTCTCTCTTATCGGTATAATAATATTATTATCTGGTATTGGACATCATTAAATGTTTATACATACGTACGTATACATACCTATAATTAAATTTTAAACATTTCTAAATAAAAGCTAAATGCTAAATTGCCCAAACACATTGTAATTTTTAAAAATTCGCCTAAGCGCATGACTTTCCGGCATGCAATTCGGACATACACCTCTAAGACGTGGCATGCAATTCGGGCAGACCCCTGCAAGACGTGGCATGCAATTCGGGCGCACCGTTAATCTTGACCACGCCATGAGTATGAGTATGTTTACACACAAATGTCTGCTTGCAACAACAACAACAACAACAATAACAACATTAATAGTAATATTTTTGGTCGCGCGAAGAAATCGCACGCCGAACGCGAACGCACCGCTCCCAGGCGGTCACAACCCTTTCACCGCTGCAATACACCATATATTCATATGCGCATATAATATTAATGAACAACGACGATCGGCAAGGGACGAACGGAAAGCGTCAAGCACCCGGGACACTTCGGTGATTGATCGAGTAACGGACTTCGCACGGGTAGTTTCGCCGATTTCGTGACCCCGTCCGAACGGTATAAAATATATATGCAAACGTGTGCTCTCCTTTCTGTCCCCATCGGTTCGCTTGTTCACCCCGTTGGGAATTTGCGCTCGTACGGCGGCTGCTGCTTTCGAACGGTCTCTACAACCGCGTGTGCGTAAAACACGACAATTTTATACGTCCGTTACCCTGCCCCCCCCCCATGCAGAAATGTGTGATTTTTTTCCTTTTTAATGTAAATTGAGTCCCGAGTAATTTTGGGTATACTAAATTGCGTCCCGTACATTTTTTTGTATATGTGTAAATTGCATTCCAGGTATTTATATATTAAAATTTATATTAACAATTATATTAAAAACCAATATTCTCCTCCCCATTAAAAATATTGCTGTTTGTACTAAGTACTAACACTTTTTTATTTAAAATGAATAAACAATAATAATAAAAAAACAATTTTTATACGTCATATTATATAATTTATTAATTATGCAATTAACGTATACATGACAGAAACACGGGCCGCAACTTACGTATGTACCTGAGAAATACCGGTCGCAACTTATGTATGTTGTTATGGAGATCTTTTATAATAAATTAAGTAATATGCAATATATGAGCTAATATTATGAGTATATAATATGTACTATTTATTCCTTGGCGTGCGAAATACTATTAAAAGCTTTTAGCTAAATATCAATACTTTGTTTTCTTTTATGTTCGTGCATAGTGATCGTCATTATGTGAAAAAATCTATAGGATTACAAGAAGAGTATAATACAAGACATTCGTCAGATTTCTTCAAATAATACTCAGTCGAATATTGTTAACGAACAGGGTGTATATAATTAGTTAATATAATATTATTTGTAATATACAAGTATATTATAAAAATACATAATATCGGATATTTCTTTAGAAAATAAATATAATAACTATTTTTATCCCATGCCATTATTATCTAACAAATATATGTTTAAAATATGCCTTTGTATAAATAATAATAAAATTATGAATATAATGATGTAGAAAATCTAGATTTTAAGCATTCAGAATTCAACATTTTGAATATACCTAATATTTTTTCACGTTAAAACGTTGAACACAGCAATGATGCAGGATATACATTAAATTTAAAACTATGTGATATTCCAAAAGGCATAACTCTTAATGAAAAATCGTATGAACTTCGTGGAGTAATACATTTTCGCAGAGGGAATAATAATTTAAGAAATTCTGTAGGCTATTACACAACATACGTGAAACAACCTAAAAAAAAAAACCAATACTTGTCAAAGAAACTACTAAAGTTTCATGCAAAATAATAATGTATACGATATAAAAACTTGTCAGTAGAATTTTAATTTTTAAGTCAAATGTTTGTATGTAAATTGAATATAAATAATTACAAAAAATTTAAAAATAGAAATATGTAGTAAAAAAGGTGATTTTTCATATTTTTTAATAATTAATATTCTTTTATTATTATAAAACAAGGTAATAAATAAATTGTATATATAGTATGTAGTTATGCTTATTATCATTTAAATCTGTGGTATGATTTTTGAAGTGCAATATAACGTCAATGATCCTAGAAGAATTGACTACTGGTTTTCTTTCTGATATCGTTCATAATATCGTAGACGAAATATTATTTTATAGAATTATATTTCTAAAAACTTTTCAAAAGAGAAAACAAAATGAAACATTTACAAAAACACTGCCCCACTACAAAGTTCCAAAATTAAACACAATAATGAACAACTCAATGATTGAAATAAACTGTTATTAGTTTATATAATATTATATGTAATATACAAGTATATTATAAATACGAGTAAAATACATACTATCGGATATTTCTTTAGAAAATAAATATAATAACTATTTTTATCCCACACCATTATTATCTAACAAATATATGTTTAAAATAGAAATAGTATGTTTAAAATATGCCTTTGTATAAATAATAATAAAATTATGAATATAATGATGTAAGAGATTTTAAGCATACAGAATTCTTCTGAAAATATTTTTTATTTTGTTAGTATAACACTTTGCTAATTAATGAAAGTGGTAAAATGCTTGTACAAATTCATACAAATTACGTACTAATTATTCGCAAAATAAATTTTTATAAAACGTGTACTTTTACTTGTGGGGGGGGGGGCTGGAATAACGTTATTCCAGCCCCTCCCGCGAAAAACGAAATTTTCTCGGTGAACGAGTTCTGTACAAATTCTGAAAATGGTCGTACAAATTCATAAAAATTACGTACTAATTATTCGCATGAGAAAAATCACTCATTTTTGGATGGAGGGGGGGGGGAGAGCGATGAACGTCAATGTTATCGGGTTCGGCCGTTTCGCACCGACTAATCGTCGGACCATGACTGAAGATTGTCGCAGTCGATCGTCTGCGGTTTAGGTAGGGTTTTCGGAGCAGAACACGGCGTCTAACAAATTGTTTTTTTAAAGAAAATATTAAATCAAATCAAATAGACGTTCTGTCAGGTGTGCCCCAGGGCTCAAATTTGGCTCCTATGCTATTTTTATCATTTATAAATGATCTTAAATTCAAAGAAGCTACTTTTCGCAGATGGTTTAAAAATATTACGAATAATATACTCATTTTATTATTGTGACAAGCTGATTTAAATATTTTGTCTAAATGGTGTAATATAAACAAATTATATTTAAATATTGATTAGTGCAAAGCAATGTCATTCACTAGGTCACGAAATTCACTTCTTTAAACTTTAAACCCTATTAATAACTCTCAATTATCTCGTGTTCATGATATATGTGATATAAGGGTAATCTTTGATACTACTCTTTCTTTTAATAAACATTTAGTATATCCTCTTCAATATTATTTTTAATTGCAAGAATCTGTATGGATTTCACAAATACTTATACTTTAAAAACATTATTCACATCGTTAGTTCGAATTAAATTAGAATATACAATTCTCTGGTATGGTGTCCATACTTTTTTTTTTTTTATTTTAACAAGAAATATACAATCTGCACCTTTGGACACAATAAGAATATGTGATATAATATTTTGTACATGAAAGCGTGAGGGAAGAAACCATCCAGTGAAATAACTACCTATTTGTATATTAATAATTTTTTTTTTATAATTTTTATTTATTCATTTAGTAAATCTCGACACCAATATCTTTTCAGTCATCGTGTGGGATAACCTGGAATTGTGGGAGAAGCTAAATTGGATATAAAGGGATTAGGATGATATGGAAGTCTGTTATGGAATCTTTTGTAATATGCTACTGCTATAGCGTGAACTGTTTTAATATTTAAATCTGTGTGCTGAGTATAGTTGGAGACATATAGTGGGGCGTTAGTGATTAATCTTAAAATTTTATTTTGAACGGTTTAGATTTTATTTACATTAGTTTTTTTTTTTTGCATTGCCCCATAGTTGTAGGCCATAAGTCCACATGGGCTTGACTAATGATTTAAATATGAGAAGTTTAGTGTTTAGTTTAGTGTATTAAATGAGCGTAGTCGTTCGTTTAAGACGAGTTTTTTAGTTCTGATATGAAGTCCCCAGGTAAGACGACGGTCAAAGGTCAGGCCTAATTACTTAATCGAATGGAATGAAAGGTTTGGTATGTTACTAAGGGAGACTTCTGGGCAGGGCGGGAGACGAAGAATGAACGTAGTGTGATTGGATTTTGATTGGTTAATTTGAACTCACCATTTTTCATACCAGACGGACATTAGATCAAGGTGGGTAGGTCAATGTGTGGGTCTTCGTGTACTGATATAATTGCATTATCATTCGACATATCAGCTACAGATGTTATTGGAGAGTTAGGTTAATCTGCTACATATACATTATATAGTATTGGTAAAAGAATGCTACCTTGAGGGATTCCTGCACTAATTTTTTCAATATTTGAAAAGGAAGAGCCAAACTTGACTTGAAAATAATGATCCGTAAGATAAGATTTAATGAGTAAGAAATATGTTGGGGGAAGAAAAGCTTTTAGTTTATATAGCAGAGCCCTTCATGCCAAATCCTATCGAAGGCTTGTGAGAAATCAAGGAACACGCACGAGCAGTATTTTTTCTTTTCAAGAGAAAATGAAATGGCATCGATTAATCTACGCAGTTAATGAATTGTGGAATGGGACACATGAAAGCCAAATTGAGTATTCGGAAGTATGTTACTTGAAGAAATGTATGGCAGAATTCTTTTAAGAATAAGCATTTCAAAAATGTTTGCAAAAAAGGGCAAAAGACTTATAAGTCGACATGAAAAGGTAATTTGGTGGTTTTTTAGGTTTTGGAAATATAATTATTGTTGAAAATTTCCAAAGTTGTGGAAAGAAAGCTAATCTTAGAGAGGCATTTATCAAAACCGTTAGCAAGACAATTGCTTTTTTTGGGAGGTATTTGGCTACTTCTGCTATGATTAGATCAAAACCAGGAAATATCTTAAGGCTATAGTTCTGAATTTCATTTTTAACATCGTTGGGAGTAAAATATTTTGATGGAAGAGTAGGTGGAAGTGGGCTATCGAGAAATCTGTTAACACAAGTTATGTGTTGGGAAATCTGTATATCAGAATGTAGCGTGAACATTTTTGCTAGGTGATTTTTTAATAGTTTTGCTTTTTCAGCATCTGAAGATGCTAATCCACCGATTGGGTTTATTAGCGGAGTATTCGGAGCTTGATATTACAAGGACTTGTTAGTGGCTAACCAAAGGTTACCGATGACAAATTTGCAAGGTAGTTGGCTTGTGCTTGATTTTTGTGACTAGAAAAAATTTTTTTTAGAGTTTGCCAGGTTGTTAAAGTTACGCTTGAGAGAATCATTGATATAGGGCCCTTACTCTGCGTTTGTTAACTACTAATATACGAATATGTTCAGGAATAGAAGGGGAATAGTTTATGTGGTGCCTGTGTGTAGTACTAGTATTCCATGCTGTAGTTTGAATAACAATCGTAAAATTATTATACGGCATCATCAGTTTCTTGGGTGGTTTTAAGACTAATTTTAAGGTTAATATTTTGATTAACTAAGTCGTAAATTTTTCCTTATCAGTGGTCGAGTGGAAAAACTTTGGTGAACAAGAACGAATTGAAGGAGCAGCACTAACAGTTAGAAAAACAGCTGTATGGTCCGAGCTAGGTTCAAGTATATTAGAAGTCGTAAAGTAGATGTTGCTCGTTGTGTTGGAAACAAAAGTGTCGAGTACATCGGGTTTTTTGTGAAGTAAGGTTGGCTAATAAGTTGGTCCGGGGGAGCAAGAACCTTGAAGCCTTTCTGAGTTATGAAATTGCTAAGTACATTACCTCTAGGGTTGTTTGTGCGGCAGCCCCAGCTGTGATGCTTGGCGTTTTAGTCACCGCCTATAAGTTATGGCTAGATGTACTAAAGTAATCAACGTAATTTTGAAAGTTCATATTATGTCGTGGTGGAGAATATATTGCAGATATTGTGGTTGGTACGTTATTGAGGTGCATTAATATGGCACAATACTGTATATTTGGTTGACAAAAGTTAGGAAGGTTTTGGTATACCAGGGAAGCTTTGATTAAATTGCAGCACCTCCATGCGCAGTATTATCCGGGTAGTTGGTTTTTAGAAGATTATACCCAGTTTTGGGAACATGGGAATATTTAGTGAAGTGCGTTTCTGATAATAGAGCAATATCGATACGTTTTTCCTGTAATACTACCTATAATTAATTTTGGTGATTTTTGAAACTGTTAGCATTAAATTTGAGAATCAGAAGTAAGTTGCTTGTAGGAGAAGACATATTTTTAATCTAGAACAGCGGTTCCCAAACTTTTATGACCACGGAACCCTTAACAAATATTTTTTTTTCGTGGAACCCCAACGTCTCTAGTTTCAAGTTAACACAAAATCTGTAATTATTTGTATTTACATTTATTTTTATTGTTGAAAAACTAATAATCTAAAAAATGTTTTAAAGATAAGTATATGATTATTTTTAACTACAATTAATGTTCTTAATATTCAAGTACATATCGCGGAACCCTCAAGATTGTCTCACGGAACCCTTTAGTTCCGCGGAACACACTTTGGGAAGATTCTAGATTCTAGAAGCTTTGAAATTACTTTGGTTAGTAAGGCGATTAAAGGATTAATTAATTGTTTAAACTCATCAATGAAGGTTGTGATTATTTTGTTTATGTCTGGAGTAGGTGAAGGTATCGTATGATTGGAATGAGAATTGGAAATAGCTTGGGCATAGGTAAGAGTTGATTCTACAGGGTGTGTTGTGGAGGCTTTCGCTGTATGGGTATCTTGTACATAAGTATTTTTAGAGCTAAAATGATTAGATAAGTGATTACTTGATTTTGGATTTCTTTTCACTGTAGATCCATATAGATGGAGCATCCTTTGTAATTTGTTGGGTGATCGACAGAGCAGAGAACGCACTTGGATGGGGCGTCATGGGTGTTCGGACAGTTTACTGATAAATGATGACCACCACAGCGAACGCAGCGAGCTGGATAGCCACAGTACAATTTAGTGTGTCTATGTACTTGACAATTAGTGCATTGACTAATTGTTTTAGTCTTATAAGGTTCCTCCACCTTAATTTTTGTATGAAGAAGGGACGTAAGTTGGAAGATTTCGTTGGATTGGCTGGTTGATTCAAGGTCCACAAAGAACAGAGGTAGTGGATTTTTATTTAATTTGGGTAGGATGATTGAGACCTGCCTGACTTCAAAAAGACGTCGTTCGAGCTTGGATTTGATTAACTCTGGCGGAGTAGTTGAGTGAAATTTACAAAGGACAACTCGAGTTGGTTTGTCTTCTTTGAACTGGTAGGTGTGAAATTCATGAAATTCATCTTTTTCTTCTCTTAAGAAACGGACTAGAGTTCTGTATGAATCTGAATTGGTTTTCATAATTTTGAAGCGGTCTGCCAGACCTTTGCAGTGGAAATTGTCGACACCAATAATTTCAATGAGTTTTGTGACAGATCAGTAAATGTAACGTATAGTAGTCTTAAGAATATTGGTGGGAGTAGAGCAAACTTAGGTTCAACGTTTAGGGATGCCACAGTTTTTTAATATTAGTATTAGTTGTATCAATCATTGGGAGCATGATCGTTTTGTGATAATACTTCGTAACGATTTGCAGAAAAAAAACTTTTTATTTTTCTTCACCGGTGTTCGCGAAGTGTTTTGTTGGAAGAGCTAGAATGATTTCGTTTACTGTCCTTTGATGATTTGACTTCGTTCCAATTATTCGAATCGTCGTCCATATTTTCAATAACGTCTACAAGATCATTAGTTGTTTTTAAATGAGTAGATAGTGTATTATTATTAATTTTATTTATCTGTTTCGGTTATATATTAAGAGTTCGCGATTTATAATCTTGAGAGAGTAAAGGTTGTCACGCACGTTTCAGCGACAGCGCGACGAATATTGTTGTTGTATAAACGGTAATATGTTGGTTTTAAACGCACACAAGTTTTTTACATTTTGAAAAGAACGCACGTTGAGCGCAGTTGCACTTTTATAAGTTATATATTATTATAAGCTTAGTAATTTTGAATTTGTACGTAGTAAACTTGTCGCATTCGAACACGAATAACGGGATCACAACAATTAAGAGTAGCGTACGATAACGTGTGTAATGTGTAGCTGCAAATCGCGATTGGTGTCCATACTTAACAAATCAAATTCCATTATTAGATAATGTACGAAATAGTTTTTTACTATTCATGTCTTTCAAATGCAACATTAATCGTGAATCCCACTCATCATATTAGCCATTGTTAAATTTATTCAACATTGGTAGACTAAGTGATAGAAGAAAAATAAATGACTTAAAATGTTTATTTAAACTATTGAAATGTAACATTGTTTGTCCTGAACTGTTATGCTTATTCAATTTAATGTCCCTCACTGTACAACTAGATCAACCTGTATATTTTATGTATTTCCACAAAAATCCTGTTATTTATATTAACTTAATATAATATTAATGTATGTATATTTATTTATATTATTTACTTATCATGTTAATATGATAATGTCATTAGCAAATGAAACAAACATTGACTTATTTAGTTTTAACTCCATAAATACTTTTAATTTATATGTGAATAGAATTTTTATGTAAGATACGTGTTTTCAATTTTAGTTCCTAGTTTCGGTTGCCGTGTGGCAGTCGACAGTGAAGTACGTACACTGCGTTATCGTGCCTCATGCGTTATCTTGCTTTATTCATGCTACACACTAATAATCTTTCACCCGACTTTGTTTTTTCTCATTGTTTCATTTTCGTTTAAAACACATCTCTTTTTGTTAAAATTATTTTCAAGAACGTCTACATTCTCTCGATCCTTCGGGATCTAAGTAAGTTATTATTCACTAATAATAAACTCCCAACAACAAAATGTCAAAAAAAAAAACTCAGTCACCGCCGACATCACCGGCTCGGCCTTTATCTAAAACCACTAATGAGCTCATTACGCCAATCATTATAACCAAGCGCAATCAAACAAATTCTAATCTCAATCCGTCGATAACCGAAAACACGTTTTCTGATACAGACTGGGTAATTGCTACACCTAAAAATAATAAAAGACCTTCAACTAAATCACCTGGACTATCTCCATTAAATAAACACCCAAGCATAGGAAGCTTTTTCACAACATCGAATCGATACGCTAATCTCGATATCGAAGATGATCATAATATGGAAACGACCGAACCAACCGAACCTATTTTTATAAAATCCGATGTCGATTTTCTTAAATTTTGCACTGCAATTAAACTTTATTGCGACGCTGATGATTTTACTTGCAAGAGTAACACATCAGGAATCAAACTACAATTAAATACACCTGATACCTTCAGAAAAGCTGTCCAATTACTAAAATCGAAAGAAGTCAATTTCCACACCTACCAGATCAAAGACGAAAAAGCATTCCAAGTAGTACTTCGTCATTTACATCAGTCTACTTCCCTTGACTTTATTAAAGACTAATTGTCAAAGCATGGTTTCAAAGTTAAGAAAGTTACAAACGTTCTGCAGAACCAAACAAAAAACCGCTTCCTCTCTTCTTCGTAGATCTCGAACCCAAATCAAATAATAACGATATATTCAAAATAAACCTAATATACCACTCAGTAGTCAAATTCGAGGAACCTCGCCCGAAAAAACAATTAACGCAATGTCATAGGTGCCAAAACTTCGGACACACAAAGCACTATTGTAACTACCAGACTCGCTGCGTAAAATGTGACGGTTCTCACTCGATGAATGAATGTCCCAAACCCAAAGATGAGCCACCTAAATGTACATTATGCGGAGGACCCCATCCAGCCAACTATCGAGGATGTCCAGCTTACAAAAGTTACCAACAGCAAAAAAAATAACAACTCAAAACTAATTAATAAACCAAGCCATACACAAAAATCAAATATAACACTTTATAAAGAAAATAATGTTCAAGTCCTTACTGGTAACGACCCTTCGCCAAATTGTCCTAATAAGACCGATCTCAATGCAAACTATGCAGTTGTTTTAAAAATACGAACCAAAATGACACCCACAAACATAATAATGATACTGCTACTAACACCAATGATTAAACAAAACATTTTTCACTCTTCATATCAGATCTTAAATCAGTTATCAATCACCTAATATCACTACTAACTACAGTTATTAACAAAATCATCATAAAAAATGACTAACAATCAACCAAATGAATCTTCTCTGCTAAAAATCTTACTGTGGAATGCAAATGGTCTTCCAAAACACAAAAATGAACATCAAATCGTATTAAATGATTTAAAAATAGATATTTCACTAATAACAGAAACCCATTTCACTGAAAAAAACCAAATTTAGTATCTACAATTACACCCTTAATAAAACAAATCATCCAGATGGAACAGCACATGCAGGTTCCTGTATTTTAGTATCCAACTCCATCCAATATAATATATTAACCTCTTTCCAAGAGTCCTCTATTCAAGCAACTAGTATTTTAATAAAAATAAATAGTATTCCAATAACAGTATCTTCCATATATTGCCCGCCTCGTCATGCCATCCAACGCGACACATTCCTCCGTCTCTTCAATACTCTAGGCCATCATTTCATAGCAGGGGGTGACTTCAATGCTAAGCACTCTCAATGGGGCTGTATCTCCAATAACCAAAGAGGAAAAACACTCCACTCTGTCCTTAATAATTGTAATCTGTCGTTTGTGTCCCCACTTGGACCAACCTACTGTCCCTCACATTCAAATCGTAACCCAGATATACTCGACTTCTTCATAACAAATATCCCAAACCATCTTAATACAGATATAAGTAATATCTGGTTTATCTCCAGTGACCACACCCCCGTAATTCTCTCAATTGGTGGATCACCTAAATAAAATGATCGGCCCTCACTCACCAAAGGACCCGTCGCTTGGGATTTATTCAAAACTAATCTTGACAATTTAATAGATCTTAGAGTTTCACTTAAAACACAAGATCAAGTAGAAAATGCAGCACAAAACTTAGTTGAAATTATAAAAAAAGCAGCTATTTCCTCAACTAAACCTACCCCCGTCAATTCACAATCCCAAAACATTCTCCCTTTCAACTTACGACTCCTTTTAAACAAAAAAAGAAATGCGAGATCTACATAGCAAAATTCTCGCCTCCCCAGCGACAAAAAAATATTCAATCACCTATCAAATCTTCTAAAAAAAGAACTTATCAAGCACAAAGCCATAAAGTACGAGAATTATATCAACTCTTTAGAACCCACTCCCAATTCTTTATGGAGAGCCACAAAAAAATTAACTAAAATCCGAGAAATCATTCCACCTCTCCTCGAAAGTAATAATATGCTAGCGTCAACAGACAAAGAAAAATCCCTTATTTTTTCTGAACACTTAGCTAATACATTCAAGCCCCACCAAGACATTTTTCTGAATCCTGAACACTTGAGCCAAGTTAATGAGTTTATCTCTTCCCCCCCAACCAATGTCTCCTCCTACAAAATCAATTTCACCCAACTAAATGTTTTGTCTTATCAAGAAATTACCTGCACGTAAAGCACCTGGGCATGATCTAATCACAAACAAAGTCTTAAAAAACCTGTCAAAAAAATGTATCCTCTCATTAACACATATTTACAACTCAATGCTGCGGCTTTCTTATTTTTCCACCATCTGGAAACATGCGATCGTAATCGTTATACCAAAAGCAGGAAAACCAAAAAAACTTAGCTTCTTCATATAGACCCATCAGTCTCTTACCAATGCTTGGCAAATTGTTCGAAAAATTGATTCTTCTCCGAATTCGACCCATCCTACACGAACATCAAATCATACCTACCACCCAGTTTGGTTTTCGGCCAGGACATTCCACTATACACCAAGTCCATCAGCTCACTGACTCAATTGCCATTGCCTTAGAAAGAAGGCAATATTGTGCCGGACTCTTCCTGGATATTACCCAGGCCTTTGATAAGGTCTGGCATGACGGGCTATTATTTAAATTAAAAAAATTCATGCCAGCTCAATTATTCTTAGTTATCAAATCTTTTCTAAAAAACCAAAGTTTCACTGTTAGACAAGGAAACTTCTTTTCGCCCCGATTCAGCATCACTGCAGGAATGCCCCAAGGTAGCGATCTAGCGCCTGATCTTTATAATATTTACACTGCCGATATTCCACAAACTCCCAACACACTATTAGCCACCTTTGCCGACGACACAGCCCTATTGTCCACAAGCGATGATATTTCTATAGCTGCACACAATCTACAACATCATACTAGCCTAATCGAAGCCTGGTGTAAAATCTGGTTGATAAAAATAAATGAAAGCAAGTCAACTCAAGTCACTTTTACCCTTCGCCATGGCAGCTGTCCCTTAATTAAATTAAATAACGTGAATATTCCTGTCAGTAATGAAACCAAATATCTCGGCATAATACTTGACAAACGCCTAACTTAGGGCCCTCACTTAAAAAATAAAATAAAAATAGCGAATAGCAGACTTCACCTTTTTCGGCCTCTCCTAAAATCCAAACTAAAACTAAAACTTAAAATACTATTATACAAAACCGTTATCAGACCACTATGATCCTATGGTATTCAAGTTTGGGGGCCAGCCAAACCTTCAAACATCCGTCCTATTCAGCCATTTCAAAATATAACCCTTAGAATCATCACTGGTGCTCCCTGGTATGTAACGAATGAATCTATTCATAACGACTTACAAATCGAAACAGTAAATAAACTTTCAAAACGTCACTATAAATCCTTTTACATAAAACTGCCATCGAACATTAATTACCTAATTCAAAAAATGTTCTCAGATCTTATCCCTAACAAATCTCTACGTAAACTAAAAAGAAATTGGAATCGTGACCTACTACTCTGAAAAAAAAAAAAAACAACATCAACTATACAATCATCCTTGCTACACCTAGATTTACAATATAATATAATAAAACCTAAATATTTGTGAGGGGTATTACCAGTGGGTGACTTCCCCTATCATGTGAATCATGTTATGTTCATTCAAACTATTAGCATAATGACTTATTGTGCAGATTATGTGTATAGATTGTCTTTTTCTTAATAAAAAAATAAAAAAAAAAAAAAAATTTCCTAGTTTCGTTTGTTCACATTGTACCAAAATTGTATGTTTATTTTATAATCCAATATTTATGTTCATATTTAATTTTTACTACCAATATTATATACTATTGTCTTCTTATATACAAAAACCTAAAATGTATAGTTATTGGAACTACGATCCGTTAAAATATATATAAATATAAAAAAAAAAGTGTCATCGTACGGCGGCCGACTCGTGCAAACGACGAAAAAGTGTTTTATGGACGGCCATAAAAACGTGCTTCTAGTTTTATTATTATTATAATAATGTACAGGAATGCGTGTTGATCTACGACCTCTCGGAAAGCGACGCGTCCTTTGGTGGTAGACGGCTCGTTATTATGCGTTAACGAAATACTTTGTAATTGACTGTTTTCGACCATGCATGCGACCTGCATGTCTCTGTTGTACAATATTAATTTCGTTTTGTAATTTTTATGCATTTGGATTGTCTTTCTCCACTCTCCGAGACCTGCGCAAGCACTTAAATCGATCTAGATTTTATGTTCTGCAGTATTGAGTAGACAACACACGTATAGTTCTGCGAAATCGTCTGCAGCAGCGGTACACATCATTTACGTCTATGTTGTACTTGATTTATTGTTATCCAAGGAACGGTTTGAATAATGTTTACTTATAGTAATACGCATGGACGATTGAAAAAGTACCATGCGAAAGCGAGTCATATAAGTATACATTTGTTTACACGTCGCGTACACGTACAATATGATATATGACCAAAGACAAATTAATGTACGCGCAGTGTTATTAACAGTTATCACATCCCAATAAAAACTTTACCGTGAAAAAAAGAGCAGGTTTCAAACACTATTCCGAAAAACACCGTGGTAGATGGGGCAATAAAAACATTGCATCGAGTGAACGTAGTAGCAAGTTTGTACGAAAAGATTAAAAGTCAAATATTCCGACCATTGCGATCGGTGTGTGTATGTGTGTGTGTGTGTGTGTGTGTGTGTGTGTGTGTGTGTGTGTGTGT
>NW_020271757.1:1091166-1239584 GCF_003268045.1 Sipha flava | reverse complement strand
TGTGTGTGTGTGTGTGTGTGTGTGTGTGTGTGTGTGTGTGTGTGTGTATGTGTGTGTTTGAAGAATGAAAAGAAATCAAATGGTCGATCTCGTACCGAGGTGAATTGCAGTTAAATTAGAAGTTTCAATAGAAACTTAAAGCGAAATTCTGACAACAGAAAACTCACAATCGTAGGCTCAAAAAGTCGAGTCTACGTACCGATGATGTTTTCGACGAACCGGCCAGCTCTGTAGTAATCTTGAATGGAAAAATTTTGACGGAAACACAACATGTCGTCATGAAGATCATCATTGGCTACACCAAAAGGTATTTGATTATTATTCGACCTCGTGAAAATTGATTAAAAATTGTATCAAAAAGCTTGCAAAAATCGTTCACTCCGGTCGAGTCAGAGAAAACACCCTCGACAGACGAAAAGGTTTTTACGGTCGTCGATAAAAAAACAAAAAATGGACAGTCGGAGAAATTCGAGAAACAATTTATTCGCAGCGTTAAGAACACAAAGATTATCGTCTCCGTCAACCGTTTTGGATTTTTGACGGTAGACGATGATTTCGAGTCACGATCGAGTAACGTAAAATATCCAAAAAGCCGATAATACTTCAAGATACGGTTACAGTTCCGACGGCTACACTAAAATCAACGCAATTCATTACTATTCATCTTATCCGTTATTTACCATTTGAACGAACGTCGAAAAAATCGTATTTCACCGGACTCAAGAACATTTTCGATTGTAATAAATTACAAAGCGTTAGTCCATCAACTTTTGGGTTGCTCTCGGCGGGCGACTGGCGGTACGGAAGCACCCGCGAAAAAACGAAACTTTTGAACTCCTCGTCGAAGGATTCCGGCGAACGGTTGAGAAGGTTTTACCGGAGTTTTCCGTTCGCGAACCACAGTGTGCAGCACACCCGCAAGTGCACCGATTGCAAGAATGCAACACACGCGTTGAAAAATGTGTTGAAAAAAATCAGTTCGACAACTCAGCGTGCAAACTGTACCTATTACCGGTTGTGCCTAAAGACATGCCACGTAACTACCCTGGTACGTTGACGAAAGCGACAAGACGATTAAAGAAAAAAAAAAATCAAAACGGAATTATACGAAAATCTCGTGCGCTAAGTCTTCCGGCGATAACTCCGCAACGCGTATTACCTGAACGTAATACATAAATATATCACATACACAATGCGGATTAAAAAAATTAAAAAATAAAATTACCTCGTCGAGGGGAACCGCTGCGTACAGTACACGCTACACGCACACCGGTCGTATTGTTGTTGTTCGGTCGTTTTATAAAACGCCGGCGGTACGCAGGCACTTCGAAATTTATTCCGTCCGTCGGGGATTTTATAATTCGGTTGAAGTTTTTCTCTCTCGGTTTTGAACCCTTTTTTTTTTCTCTCTCTCGAAAAAAAAAACCTTAAAACCTTTCGCGTCAACGGCAGAACCCGCGTCCGAACAACGATCGGCTACGTCTCGGGGACGCGATCGGTCGGAAATTTCCGCGGGCGTAGCGCACGAGGCCCCTATTTTTTTTTTTTCGTTCGCTATCCCTTATCTGCGTCCATCCGTCCGCCGCCGCCAAATCCCTCGCACGTGTCGCGCACGTGCGCACGCTCGCTTTTGCTCGGTCGGCCGCCGCCGCCGAACTGCCGTTGTCACGAGCACACGATGACCGCGGTACGTATACCTGCGACCAACGAGCCCAGTTTCGGTTACCGCCGGAGGGATAAGCTTATCCTACCGGTCTCCCGCGCCCTAGGGATCCTAAGGTGTCGTGTTCACAGCTTTCCGGCGGTTTTCCCACGTGCGGATTCTCTAGACGGTCCCGTGATCCGCTACGGTACGTCGACGTGTTTTTTTTTACCGTAACTATTCCGTCTAGTTTCGAGGACTTCCAAGCGACTTTCGTTCACCATCGCTGCACGCCGCGGCTTCGATTTTCGCAAATATGATATCTGGACGTTTTGCGCAGGCTCGACGTAATGTCGACACGGAATAAACGTTTCGCTGAAAACCGGTTCGACGGATAAATGAAATAATATTAGAAACGGTCTGGTGGGGGGAGGGGCAGAAAAAGGTTAAAGAGGAAAGAGGAACCATACTTCAAGAGGCGGTTGGACACGATTGGAAGCGATTAATTTTTTTTATTTTCGATTTCTATTTGAATTTGAATTAACTTACCTACCTCTTTTAACTGAATTTGTTGTGTGAACGATCATTTGTTTTTTTCGACTAATGTTTAACATATATTTTGTGTTTCGGTAGGACATTTCCCTGGGCAGCGTTTAGTCTTGATAAAAAGAATGTAAGAGACACACTGAAAACGCGCAACGTCTTATTACAATAAACACTCCTCACATCTTAACATACATATCGAACTCTCGCGACACGCGAAATCGCTGAGTAACCGACTCCACATCGGTTTCGTGTTCGAAAACCGTCTGATACATTACGTACTAAGTACTCGTAACCGCTGATTATTTGTGCTTGTAGTTATAAAACAACGAGTTTTTATCGTACGAGTTCGACGGGACATACTTACCCGTCTTCCTCTTGACATTAGCCACAATGATAATTACCACGTGGTCGTTCAGGGAACAAGCGACACGTTTTTAAGCTTAACAAAACGATTAAAACAATCAACAGACAAACAATTGAACAGAAAACCAAACGAATGCCGAAGACGCAGATTTCCCGAACCCGATCAAACGATCGAACCGTTATAACGAATTGAATTGGATTCGATTTTTTTCGTCGCGCGGTTGTACAGGTATTTTAAAGTTGGCGTTTCGAACCCTACCACGGTTAGCGTCCGTTCGCGACCGGTACGCGCAAGCTTATCTCGGTCGGTCGGTAGGCTGCAGTGGTGAGTCATCGCCTGAACGTGTATATTGCCTGAAAACCATAACGGTTAAAGATACAATTATGTACGGGGAAAGAATAAAAACGGACCGAACGGTCGGTCGTAAAAGCCGTCGACGAACGCGTCCACCGCGAACGCTGCTGAGTACCATGAACTGCTGCTGTTGCTGGCAGCTTAGTGAAACCCGCACTCGATTATGTATTATTATTTAACGCGCTCCGACCGGTCGACATTTTTTTTTCTCGTTACCCCGCGATAAATTATTACACGCTAGACCATATTTCATGTACGGTTCGTGTACCGCCGCCGCCGCCGCCGTCGTCGTCGTCGGCAAAGGGAACGAAAATAAAAACAAACGGAGTAAAACGAACGTAATAATAACATATGTGCGTGCACGATGTTTCGGTCGAAATCGATGACTCCGCGATTTCAACGTTTGCCCGCGACCATCGACTTTTTTATTCGTTCGTTTATTCGTTTATTTATTCGTCCGTAATGTTGCAGTTTTCCTGGTGTTACGTTCCCAGTCGTACTCACGCGATTAACGCGCGTAATATTTACGACAGAAAATCGTAAAACAATCGAGTACCGTCGATACGCGCGCGCGCGTGCGCGTGTTTTATCGTTTGGAAAAAACAAAAAACAAAAACCAATATCCGTAGATGTCCGTGAACGTCCCGAGGACGATTATACCCTTAAAATATTTACGATTTCGTCTGTACGAATGATGAATTATAGTTTGCGGATAACGACTTGAAACGAAATAACGGTAAAATAAAAATGACCGGTGTAACAGGCAAATCATACCCCCGGAAAATATTACCAGGGGGGGGTAAGATTTTCCTAGGATATCCCGGTACAATATTCCTACGTTCTAAAAACAAAGCACAAATACAATTATTCTTTTAAGCGATCTGTTTTTTAATGTAAAGACAATGGTGTAGGTATAAACGTTATTTTATTACTAAAATTTGTTTTTTCTCCTTCCTATTATCTTTTTATTAACATATCATATGCAATTTTAGATTTCAGGACGACAATTTTGCTAATTTTCTATATTTTATGATTTTCCGATAACTGGCGTAGTAAAAATGTAAAAAAGTTCGTTGTAGTCGATAACGCCTTACAAATAATTACCAATCTAAGGAAACCCATGATCAATAATTAGACACCAGACATTTATAACATACGTATACATGATAATATACTGATCAAAGGTTCGTATTTATTGGCCCGACCGGGTCGCCTAGACCAGGGATGGCCAACCCAAATGATCTTGCGGGCCACTTTGTAAATACATTATAATCCTGCGGGCCACATATAGAGTTGCCGAAAAAAGGTCACCAGCCAAAATATTAATATAATTACATATTTTTATATTTCTATCAGATTAGATTAGAATTATTACTTTTGTTGCGATTACGTTGTTAATAATACAGATACTGCGTTGCGCGGGTATTCCAGAATATTCTATGGGCGCAAAAATAATTTTGTTTTTGTAAATATTTGATAAATGTCGCGGGCCGCAAAACTTTTCAAGGCGGGCCGCGAGTTGGCTATCCCTGGCCTAGACCATTGTATGCGTTGCGACTATTTTGATAATATACAATGGCCATATGAGGTAATTATGTATAAATTTAGGTACATATCAAACAATGTTGATAAGCATGATAATAATAACTATGCCATAGTTCAGGGATGGGCAACTCAAAGTTACTATCGGTCCAATTATTAGAAAATTAAAATCTAGAGGGGCAGAGGGCTATGAAAAATAATTGTATTTGTGCTGTGTTTTTAGAACATAGGAATATTGTACCAGGGGGTAAAAATATCTTAGGAAAATCATACCCCCCTCGAGGTACAATATTCTAAGTAAATTCTTACCGGGGGTAAAGATAACCTAGGATAATTGTACCGGAGGTAAAAATATGACTAGGAAAATTGTACCCATCTCCCCTGGTAATATTTTCCAGGGGTATGATTTGACTGGAACACCGAGACCGAAAATCGTATCGCACCCATTTGGTACAACAATAATACAACGTACAGATATTATTGGCGCAATGCATTCGTACCGCGATTTCTTTAATAATTATATAATACTAATAATAATAATAATAATAACAATAATTATTGGCGACCGTGCGAACGGATCTTGCGTAGCAGAACGACGAGGAAAACGGGTAGTCGACAATAACATAACTACTCCGGATCGGTTCATAAATATAAATATACGTGTACGCGACAGCCGCACGTGTAAACGATTTGGGCGTTTCGAAATCGTACGACTGCAGTAAAAAGGGCCATAACGCGATAATAATAATAATAATAATAATAATAATAATAACACAATACGAGGGGAATTAATGTGTGTATGTGTTAGGATATATATATATACATGAAATGTTTATCATCAAATATAAAGATCACCCTTATACTATTATTATGTTGTCGCGTACATAAATGTTTGACCGTTTTAAAGCGATGCGAAAGCACTCAGAGCTTCTACTGCTGCAAAACCGTATCGTTTCGTTTACAAAGTTCTTGGTCGTTAAAAATCGCAAATTTTAAAGCGAATCGGTCCAAAGCACGTAAAAATTATATACACAGGAACGGAAAAGCTGAAACCATGTTGTTTCGACACATTTTCTCGTAAGTGAACACAATTGTGTACGGTCAGGTTAGCTAAAAATAACACCATATTATACTATTCGAAAATTGTTGAACACACACGATTTTGACAACCGATGGTGGAAACTGTTTGATATCGGATTCGAGAGCATTGTACTCGTAGTAATTAAAACAAACGTACAACTCAAACAAAGTAGGCGCCCTTGCGGTGCCTGTTGCCAACATGCGTTATTAAAACACGAAAACTCGTCGCTTCCACGTAACTCTTTCAACTCGTAATATTATGTACTCTTATTACTATTATTACCGCACCGTATACGCGTAACTGCGTAATTCGATGTTAAGTGTACACCGTTATCAACGCCGCGGTTTGACGGCCGAGTTCGATTTACATAACTGAAAACGACGTGTGTGAAGTTAGCCTCCCCACTATAAAAAATACTTTCCAAAATAATTGTAACCTTATTTTCTTAATTTGTAACTATTTGTAACCAAGTTTGTAACTATTTGTAACCTCATATTTTTCAGGCTATGGGTACTTTCTCAATGAGGGGCTAACTTCACGCAGCCCCCCAATCCAACGAAATAGTCCAAAACAAATTGTAACTTATAAAATTCAATTTGTAACTATTTGTAACCATCTTTTTAGAATTTATAACCTCGGCCCTTCCGAGTAATTATAAATTTCTCAATGAGGGGCTGCCCCCCCCCCCCAATTCAACCGAATCGTCCAAAACAAGTTGTAACTTATAAAACTCAATTTGTAACTATTTGTAACCATCTTTTTAGAATTTGTAACTTCATCAATTTTAAGTACCGATGGATTTCCCAAAGAAGATAACTGAATAAAAATTTAAGTTTTTAATTTATAATATCACCCAGCTCAATCAATTCGTCTAGAACAGAGCGTAAGTTAAAGAAAATAAATCTATATTTAAGAAAAACAAAATCTAGAATAAATGTCTTAATTAACTAGAATTTTACTTTTATTTGATTAGGCTAAAATCTTAAATTACAGGTATTTTACAACATACTCAAATTATAAACGTATAAAATAAATTGTTACCACTTGTAACTTATTATAAGAAGCCACTTCACATTCATTAAAATTCAATAGTATAAAATAAACTATTAAGTAGATTAATGTAAATATTTCTTTGTATTATTATAATTATTTTTTAATATAAATATACACCTGTTAGAGCCTTACAAAAATAAAAATTAAAATTAAAATAGTTCTTTTGCAAAATATATTCATCTTATACTCAGAATTTAAAAATGTTAAATAGAAAAATTATTGCACACA
Source organism: Sipha flava (assembly GCF_003268045.1). Lineage (NCBI taxonomy): Eukaryota > Metazoa > Arthropoda > Insecta > Hemiptera > Aphididae > Sipha > Sipha flava. The sequence continues at coordinate 1,232,774 of NW_020271757.1, read as the reverse complement.
TTTCAATCACTTTATAACACACTGTGTATAAATTATATTAATTTTAAAATCGTTTTGAAAGACTGAGAATTATTTTTGTTAAGATTTAATGTAAAACGTGTTAATGTAAAAGTTTTCTTATTTTAAAATAATCATAAGTAAAATATCATTTAATTTGATGTATTTATACATATAAAATTGCATAGCAAAGATGTCTTACAAAATACAATTAAAAATATGTTTTAAATATTTAAAAAACTTACCTTGTTGGCCATAATGAAATGAAAAAAATTGTTTTTGAGTACTAGCTCTCACACAACTATACCAGTAGAAACACAGACCACTGAATAACTTATAATAAGAAATTTTTTGAACGATATCAAATATAAAATAATATTATCTGTATGTCTAAATTTAGAAACACTGTGTGGATAGTATTATACTAATCCACTAGATACACAAGACAAAACCAAGAAACCAAAAAGCCCAAGTGAATAACAGTACTGAGTATACTCAGAATCCACCTATTGTTGTCATATATTATAGTCACAATGAATATTATATATTACTATAATTATATTTTATACTAATAAACTATAGAATATGTGCATTGTATATAACACCAGTTCAACTCACAACATGCATTACATTTTAAAATACCGTAATATAAATTAATTCTTGCTATAATACAAAATAAAATGAATCTGTAAATTGTTCTTTACGCAGTTGATATATAAGTACAACTTTTTTTTTTTTAAATATTTATTGAGTGAAAATGATTTTCTATTAAATATAATGATATAAAATTATTATAATTATGGAGAGTACTATAAACACAATGAACTAAAATTTTCCAGTTTGCTATTTATAATAAAATAACTATTCGTTCGTTGTGTTATTCAATAAATGTAGTACCTACCTAGATAATATATATTGTTCCTAGATTTTTTTTTTCAGGGAAGTGGGTTGTGCTAAAAAGTAATTTTTGAATATCCTGACTTGGCCTCCAATTAGCCCTACCAGTTAAAAATCGTGGCACCTTACTGATTACACTTTTTATGTCTGCATTGCAATAATCCAAATAGAATATTAAAACAAAATAATAAAATAAAACAAAAAATAAAATTACTAATAAATAAATTAAAATTAAGTAATTATAAAATATTTCCAGTAGATAAATCTTATGCTAATGATAAAATGTATACTAATGAAAATTTAGTTAAATATTTGAAGAAAATAAATAAATAAAAATCCAATTTACATTCGAAATACAAAAAAGTAATAATAATAAATTTAATTTCATATATATTATAATTTCCATAATAAATAAAAATTTTTAATTTAGTATTAAGAAGAAACCTACAGAAACTGATGATGTAATACTACCTAACCAGACGATTCTAATCAACCTTTTTCTCAAAAAATATAATTTTTTTAATTCAATATTCTATACCCTTAAATAAACATAATAATGTTATAATTATCAATATTAGAGCCTATACAAATAATTTAAATTTAAATTTTATCAAAAAAATTAATAAAGATAATAAGGAAAAAATAAAATACAACTCATTAAATAATGTTGTTTACTATTGTAGTATATAATAATTTAAAATTCTAAACAATAATACTAATAATGAAAAAAATCGCTTTTATGACTAATAATTATAATTATAAATTATTTATTCGAACATATAAATAATAGAACTAATAACTTCACAAAAAATGTATTATGTTTAACTTACCTTTTTTAGTGCCATTCTTAATATATTATTATTAATTAACTTAATTAACCAATTGAAAAAATTGTGGTATAATTACAATTTCACTGCATTTCATTTATTGAAGTACAAAACACAAATGGTGGTTATGATAAAATTATATTTGGCAATGATAAAAATTAAAAACAAAAATAATACAATGTGAGAAAACTAATTATATATATTGTATATGTCGTAGGCATATAGTTAAATCAGGCATATAGTCAAATCAAATAAAATTAAATGCCCAATTAATTTATTTTCTTCAACTTACGATCTGTTCTAGACGAATTGATTAAACTGGGTGATATTATAAATTAAAAACTTAAATTTTTATTCAGTTATCTTCTTTGAGAAATCCATCGGTACTTAAAATTGATGAGGTTACAAATTCTAAAAGTTTGGTTACAAATAGTAAGCAATTGAGTTTTGTAATTCACAACTTGTTTTGGACGATTCCGTTGAATTGGAGGGGCCAGACCCTCATTGAGAAATTTATAATTACTCGAAAGGGCCGAGGTTACAAATTCCAAAAAGTTGGTTACAAATAATTACAAATTGAGTTTTATAAGTTACAACTTGTTTTGGACGATTCGGTTGAATTGGGGGGGGGGCAGCCCCTCATTGAGAAATTTACAATTACTCGGAAGGGCCGAGGTTATAAATTCTAAAAACTTGGTTACAAATAGTTACAAATTGAATTTTATAAGTTACAATTTGTTTTGGACGATTTCGTTGAATTGGGGGGGCTGCGTGAAGTTAGCCCCTCATTGAGAAAGTATCCATAGCCTGAAAAATATGATGTTACAAATTCTAAAAACTTGGTTACAAATAGTTACAAATTAAGAAAATAAGGTTACAATTATTTTGGAAAGTATTTTTTATAGTGGAGAGGCTAACTTCACACACATCTGAAAACGTAGTTCCTACGTTTTTTATTATTTTATTATCATAAATTAGTCAATAAGTAAAATAGCGATGACGTTGACGTTTTTTTTAAAAAAAAGAAACCTTACAACAAATGTTTTGAACTTTCTCGTTTTTCAGATTATATTTATATTAGAATAACATTAAAATATTTAAGAGTAGGGAAGGCGGGGTCGGTTAAGGGACAATAACACAATGAATAAGTCACCGCGTTGTCGTATGGAAGTATGAACTATTATTTATTATTATTATTACAGTTACGTCGAATAGAACTGATAATGGTCGTGGGTTACAACCGGACGTACGTCGTTTGGACGTAGGAATAGTTTTTCGGAGACGTCTTATCTGCTGACGGTTGTTTTTTCCCGGTTTTCTGCCCCTTTGAGCACAGTGGTGCGCGCGTGTAACGCGGAGGGACGCCCCGTGGTCGTGCGCCAGGCAGGTCGTCTGTTTTTATTTTTTTCTTATCACCGTGAGCCGATCTAAATGCGACACGTCATGCTTTATACGATGATAATTTTCGCAAATATAACGGGTTTTTAAGAAGGGGAGCAGAACAATTTGGTAGGGGTCTAGTCCTAACGCTTGGTTTTCCAAATTGGTTCAGCTGAAAGGAAAAAATGACTATTTCACCGAGTGGATACGACTTATCGACTGTTTATGAGATATAAACGGTTGTTCGCACATGCATGTGCGCAAGCTACGTTTTTTACCATAGGCAACTTAAAATGTATTATTTGTATTGTACATAGTTTAAACGTAAATCATGTTGATTACTTTAAACATGTTTGTTATACTCAATGAAAATTCCAACGAGGTTGGGGTTAAAAAATGTAAACGAGCGAGGAGAGACTACGTATTATTATAGTGTGTACCGCGTATACGGGCAGAATAATACACATATCGATACCAGTGTAATAACAAAATTGCGGCAAAACTTGCTTGACCCGGGAAAAGTGCACGAGACTTTTTCATCGTTCAGAGACTACGATGGACCATTGTACCGTCGATCGGAAACGACTGTTCAGGAGCAGAGGAAACCCGTTTAGGAAAATCAACAATGTTTTGTAATGTTCTAGACGTCCTGCGGAACCGGAACAGATAATTAAATACGGGACGATTATTATTAGTGTTGACGTTCAGAGATCTAAAAGAATCGGCCGAATACGATGTCGGAAAAAAACATATTGTACAACGTAAAATTATCTAGAGGTTTCTTGTTTAGCGAACAGTGGGCTGGAGGAGACATTATTCCGAAAAATGATTAGCCCACCCGCTCACCGATGTGCTCTTGCATCGCATAACTCGAACAATAGATAAAACAGCGTATTATTATAATACACATCACTGCGGTTGTGCACGAAACATCCGGACACACGGTTTACCGCAGCTTGAAATAGCTATTCGAGTGAGGCGAACGTGTTACGATAATATTATGACGTTCCTGTAACGGAGATCCGCGATAAACTCGTGCGCGTTCTGAAGTGTACATTATAATTAAACGAATAATAATAATATTTCGAATTAAAATTTTTATTCATTTTTTCTACGTATATATATATATATATATATATACTTTAACGAAAGACATCTGAGCATCGCAAAATAATTGATATAGATATTATTTATTTTTTTACCGAGCAACGGGCATTGTGTACTGGCAGCTCTTCCCGGCTGTATTGTTTGAGGTACCATGCTATGTCATCACGGATCCTCCACAGCCGCGTCGATTCAAACGAAGGAGAAAAAAAAAAGCTCCATTGTTAAAGTACAATGGTTCTCGAATCGTTTTCATCGCACGCAAGAACCTCTTACGAAACGTCTTGGACGTCGTTATTATTAATTTGCTTTGAGATTATTATTTGAATCTCTAATCGCGGACGGTCACTGCGGAAAGCTAGTGCCGTGTCCCCACGTGTACGGAGAACCGCTGCGGGAGGTGACGCGAAACGACAACACACGGCCATCGCACTCGGTGTGCAAGGTCTAATGACATAAACGGAATCGGTGCGGCGGTTTTCGAACCGTTTTCGATCGTGCAGGACCTCGTACGAAACGAAAACGAAAACGGTTAGTCGGTGCAACGAAAACGATGCTTTCCGTTCGGCGAGGTAGTAATTCATTTCGAAACTGTTATCGAAATCGTCCGCTACGGAAACTATTCGCACAACCGTACACGGTCAGCTCTTGCCGCGGGCCGTTGTAGGTAGCGAAATGTATCGCACGCTCGCACCGGGTTCCGCGAAAAAAACCCGTGACCGGAGGGCGAAATAAAATCCACCCGAATCTCTCCGCAATAAATCCTCCCCGTGTCACCGTTAAATCACTGTCCGCGCGCGCTATCCAAATAAATCTGTAGGTTAATGAGAATTCGCGGTCTCGCGCGCCGTCCATCGCGTACGTATTGCGTATTGCACGGATTCGCTGGCAAAATCTGTTTCTCAACGCGGTTCGTCGGATTCTGTTTTTGCCACGAGACGACCCTCCGAAATCGAAATGCGCGACACGAAAACCGAACACGAACGTATCTGCTGCACACCGAATATTAATCTGCTAATCGTATCCGTTTCAACATCGATAAATAGAAACTCATATGAACGCGTAGTGCAATTAGTTATCGCCATTTAGACGTATTGAGTGTATCCAAAACGTTATCGAAAAACGTGGAAGAAAATAAACAATCTTTACAAAATCCAAAAAAAATATCAAACATCGGAGGGAATAAAAGTATAGACAAATATCAGGAACAATATTGAACGGCTGAATAACGTCATAGCAAAAGAAAAATATTTTAGTGAAAAATGTCTAAGAGTGTTAAATAAATATATAGGACAGTGTTAATGATATTGCGAAGTAGAATTATCTTTTTTTTTGGTAAAACAGAATAATAGATCCCTAATACACACTTATCACGAAAAACGAAAAAAATCCGAGATTTGACCAGTTAAAAAAGATAAAACGCCGATGAAAATACTTTTTATTAATACGTTTATCGCATACTTAATATAGTGCTGCTCAATAAAACTGAAACGGATTTCGATAAGCCTGCATGCCGATGTACGGAGTGACCTACGAAGATATATTGATGTATAATCTACTTAAACATTTTTATACACCGTTCTTATCATCGCGCAACACCCTGAACATGTTTTGCGCTGACAAAAGCCATGACGCTACAACTTTTCGCATTAAAAATATGAAAATTTTAGATGTTATCCGGTATCCAGACACGCGTGTGTAAACGCACGAGTTGTTTAGGCCAGTGCCTCCGTTTTCGAGACTAAATAATACAAATACACACGCGCCGCGCGCGCGCGCGTGTGTGTGTGTGTGTGTGTGTATGTGTGTGTGTTCGTGTGTGTGTTTGCGCGTATGTTCGCGCGCGCGTGTACATATTGACCCAGCGAAAATGTTTGCAACAACCGAGCTGTGCAAAGATGCGACCAACGCGAGTAAATGGTGGAAAAAGCGATAGGACGCACGTTTCACATTTTCATTTTTATTTTATTTTTTTGCCCACATTAATACCACCATCGGACGCGATAATATTATGTTTATATTAACACATTTGCACGATAAACAATATGCGTAAACCATCGGAGCACGAATAAGTTGAATAGATTTGAATAAAAATGAAAATCTCCAAACAATTATTATAACGGTATTACGGACGCTGCGAATAATACCATGTTCTTTATAACCAAATTCGAGTGAACACCGGGAAAGGAAAATAAAACGAAGAACCCTGCCGTAAGGAACAGTGTGAAGTAATAAAATGTAATCGATGCGTTATACTATGATATTGTAGGTACTCGTTCTTATTGCGTTTACAAAAATATCATAACACATGTGGTGTACCTATTACTAACCTAACTTATGCTTGTATAATAAAGTTCCGATTATACATATTCCAAAACAGTACTAAATAGTAATCATTTATCAGTTATCACAATATAATGCAGTATTTTATGTAATCTTAATTTTCATAATACAATTAAAAATTAGTAAGTAAATGATTAATACTCCTAAACTAACATTTAAATGAATAAACAATTTTTACATCTTAATTTTCTGTTTAAAATTTATTTTTCGCTCCGATATAGTGTTTTATTTTCATGCTGTGATTTATAGAAACTGTGGTGACGTAAGCAACGCACCGCGAATCGACCAAGTTGTTTACAATATTGTCAGTGGATAAGAGGAAATCCCATGTTCTAGAATATGCGATGATTATCTCATTATGGTAATTTCGAGAATGTTCTAGACAATCGACGCCGATATATATATACATATACCGGCTGGTCAGACGCTCATTCAGTCGGTCCGTGAGTACAATCCGCGACACACCGTGAATTACACTCCGCGATATATTCGGCAATTCCTCCGCAATTGTAACGCGTATCGATATTTATACATAAATATTTATATAATATAGTGTCTATTTTAATTTAATTAAATTGTGAGTGATTTTTATTACTTAAATCCCACAGAAACTATTAAAATAATATTTTTAAATGTTTTCTATTATGCCAGCGTTTCTTAAACTGTGTTCTACGGAACCCTGGGGTTCCGCGAAGATCACTTCAGGGTTCCGTGAAGCTTAAGTAATTTTTTAAAAAAATGTAAGAAAATTTAAAACTTCCAACTTAAGATTAGCAATGTTGAAAAACTGTTTGCATTATAGAAAAAAAAATCTTTGTATATTAAATAACATGTATAAGCGATATGGAATAGTTTACATTTATATTTCGGTGCACATCACCGCGCATGCATCGTTACCATTTTGTGATATATCACATAAAATCCGCATACAAGGTTTTTTTTTTAACACCCTAACTCCGCACATCATTTTTGTATATATTTTTGTATATAATTTAAAAAAAAACAATCAGTATTCTATCAATTAGCCATCATTATATAATTCTATGTTTTTATTTATAAATTCCATATTGGTTTTTTGTTTAGTTCTAACTATCCTACTTCATTATGATTAGCAGAATTCATTCGTATGTAAGAATCCGTCTGCATAGCTAATAAGTTTTTAATGAAAACTGCAATATTTAGATGTAGGTACTAAAGTAAATAAATTACCAAATTTTGCATGAAAAGACTCATAGTTGTTCATTGTTCTCTCCAGTATTGCTTCTTTTTTTGTCCAAATACTGGGTGGAAATATTGCATCGTTTTTTATGTATGTTTTGTCTAAGTAAGTGATGATTTTTTTAATTCGTGAATCTTGAGTTGGTAATTTTTAAAGTAATTTTCAAAACATAGTTTTATGCTATGCGGACTTTCGGTGTTAAAAATATTTTTAGAATGTGGAGCTACGGTACTTTAATTTTTTTAACCGTGCCGAATTACGGTGCATGCGGAGTTGCGGATTTACAAAATAATTTTATTCGCGCGGTGCGTCCTTATATTTAGTCTAATTAAAGTAATTGTTATTAAAGTATTATTATTGTATATGTAGATATTTTTTAATTATTTTAATTTTAATTTTAAAACATTTTTTGAATTAAATACCTTTAATACAATATTATATGATTATAATTTATTTACAAAAAATCCTAAAAAAAGCTAAAAAAAAAAAGTAGGGGTTCCACGATAAATGTAGACATCAAAAAGGGTTCCACAGATAAAAAAGTTTAAGAAACTCTGTATTATGCAATCTAGAAAAGATTCGGAATTGATGCGATATAGTGCTTGAATACGTCACGGTAACAACAGTATTTTTCTTAGTTCATTTTGGTTATCCGTACCTGTAAAAAATTTACATTTATTCGATCCTAGAAAAAATCATCTCAGATTTACCATTCTATTGACCTTTTTTTATTCCGGAAGCATAAATAATCAACTTTTAAATGATGAATTCTTCTTACGACAAGAACATATTTTGGTTTGATTTATGAAATAACATATAAATAGTTCAAAATATTAAGCAACCATTCAAATCAATAACTCTACAATGTAGAGTCTACATGTTACAGAAATTCCTTTTGAAGAACATAAACACATATGTTCTTTAACGTCAACATAAAATTATAATATAATTATGCACAAAGTCGGTTGGCGATCAATTGTTAATATCTTGTTGCCTCGCATCTAAAATACATAGCCGATACGATGACTGGCATCAATTACTATACAAACACCAGCGCTGGTGTACTCAATATGTTAACGTAATTTACACAAAAAAAAAATTTGACCATTTTGATTATTGTACATGTTGAGTCATAATAATGAATACCAAACAGCGCCGAGAACGTAGAGAAGTGTAATATCGGATGGGCACATCACGTACGAGTCATAAACGAGTTTTCAACCACAATAGTCAAAACCATCGGTTACTATAGAACACGGCCGCACGAATATGCCAATAGATATGCTTATAGATAATATAATAATAATATGACTATAGATTGTGGCAGAAGTCGTACACAAATTACTGGAATAGGTCGAGGGTTATCGAATATTGTTACATTTCGGTATGCAGCTGCTGTGTATTATAGTCGGAGAAAAACTTCTCGTCGTGGACCACTACAGCAACCCGACTTGTACGGAACAGGCGACCCGTGTGAAACTTGGAAAGATTCCAATACTCGACGAACAAACAGTTCCGTAATGTTACACCTTGTACAGTATACATGCAGTGGCGTGGTGAACCACGTTTGCCCAATGCTTAGCCCTAGAAACCTATCAAGGGGCTGGGTATCCCTTGGCTCGTGTACTTATGAATGTATTTTATTTAAATAATTAAATTTATTGGCTAATTGTATGTATTGAAATATAATTTAATACGCAAATACGATAGATAGGTTAGGTATTTAAAAGGATTAAGGAAAATCCTGTACGTAGTACAATTGCATGGTTATATACATATATTATGTATTAAGGGGAGGGGGTGGGTCGTTGTTTAAATATTTTGCTTAGGGTTTGAAATATGCTTGCCATGCCACTGTGTACATGTATAAGTATATTGTGTTGGATATGATATCATACGGTTATATGTTGACGCGATTACAATATATATTGCACAGTTCATGATTTGTTCAATACTAGGACATTGCCATGTACCGCAATACAGTAGTAATATTATAGTAGTGCCGTAGTGGTGCAGGGCGGTTTCTTCAGTTTTTGGAATAATCTCCATACAGAATCTTAATCTGGTTAAAGTTGATTAACTCGTCCCGATGTACCTTGTAACTGACATTCTCTGACGTACCTAGTCTGATCGTATTCGGATGATCTGTACAGCATGGTTTTGATTACCAGCCCATCGTACGGATGTTCCGGCATAAAAAAGCTGTAATTGTTGTCAAACGTCGAGACGTTAGACCATAAATAAGTAAACGTCTACGCAGTTTTTGTCTTCTGGCTTATGACAACAATTGAAAAGCCTAATCGTAGATCAACTGCGATTCCGATTTTATATCAATATAGAATCGAAACCTAAAAACAGACCGACAGCAAAACGATAACTATCCACATAGTGCTTCTATGTCGAGGTGAACTTTCCAGGGATCTAATGTCGCTTGTGCATTATTTATGTATCGCACCACGAATATGCAACCTTGTGTGTCGCAAACGACTTGATTGTACTGTAACGATTACTGGACCGGGGACGTTACAATACGCACCTATTGTACGCATTGCATTGTTTCCAGGAGGTCTCGGGCGGGATAATGTTACTAGTGTACTTACACTAGAAACTGACCGAAATTGTTGGTACTCGATTTTCAAATTTTCTGACCCCGACGCGTTACAGCGAAAAAACATGTCTCGACGGCTTTCCAATTCACATCCAAGAGCTTTCTAATAAAAGTTTTCTTTTTTAAATATTGGACGGCAGTTCGGCGTTTCTCGGTGTCATGAATCATACGAATATTTGCGGACGGACAACCGCGAGTTCAGTATACACCAGGGGTCGGCAACCTTTTAAACCAACCGGGCCATATTTTTTTTTCAAATGTTTATCAAAGGCCACATTAAAATTTTTTTTTACATATGATATATACTAATAATTGTATTGCTATTATATTTGATTATTTTATATAGAAATATGAGTGCAAAAAATACGAATGTTACTGGAAAAAATTGCTTTTAAGAAAAAATTTAATTTTTTGATAAGTTAAACATAATGGCTTACCATTGTTTTCGACAAAAAAGTATAAATCAACCCAAGAATTATTAAAAAAAACAATGTTCATTACAAATTTTTCTTTTTTTAGTCGCCATAATATTTGGATTTACTTGTAAAATGAAACTATTACAAACGCAAACAGTCAAATGTAAAGAGCGTAATCACGGTGTAATACTAATTGCTACAAATGCAAAGTAACTATGACCATAGATTGAATATATTAGATACATATGTATTAAATACATAGATTAAATATATTTAAAATTTTAATTTTTAAATATATATAAGTATATTTAATTTATCCTATGACTGAGTAGTGCAGCCATCATTATCTTTGACTCCTATTAGATAATAATAACAATTTTATTTATAAAGAAAAAAGAATTGAATAGTATTGAAAATTGTATGAAAAATGTATTGAACAAAAATAAAACACAGAAATTAACCATCTTTGTGCGGGCCATATAAAATTACTTCGCGGGCCACATGCGGCCCGCCGGCAGCGGGTTGCCGACCTCTGGTATACACCCTTATAGGACGTACGATCATCTCAAACGATATCGTCAAGTTGAAAACGAACCTTCTGGATCATTACTCGTTTAAATGTAACGGCCTGTAGATCGGTTGTTTTTGATTTTTATTTTCTATGTTCAAACAATAAGATTGTAACGGGGACGGGTGACCGCGGACGAGTAAGAACGGTTCGCAAAGATCAAGCGGAACGCGGATAAATGCAATTTCACCTACGGATCGGACGCGCGCCAAGACCGCACCGGTTGGGAATGATAAAAAGCGAACAACACGATAACGCGTTACATGTAACGTTTCACGCGGGCGGTGTCGCATATATTATAAATGCGTTGCGAACGTACGCGTATCCCGAGGGCCGCCGAGGACCACGTGTACAACAACAATAATAATATTCATAGGTTTTTTTTTTTTTCTATACCCGTCGCGTCGTCCGGTAAGGTTTCTGAAGTGCGCGCGTCCCGATTTTGACAAGGAGTAAATTAAATATCTCGAAATATTTCCTTCTCGTTCGGCCGAAACACACACGCGCGCAAAGGAAAACGAGTAAAATAACGCGCGCGTGTGGAAGACCGCACTCGACCGGGCGATAAGGACGAAGAACGAGGGGCGGGCGGGAACACGCGTTGGATTTATAAGATCCTGCGAGCGCACCGCGAAGGGGATCTCGCGCGCGCGTGTGTCGTCGACACCGAGAACGATGATCGCTTGACACGTCTCCGTCCCCGGGCGGTGCGGTGCGCGAACGTAGTATGTAGTCGTCGAAATGAAAAAAAAAAAACTTATCGAAATATTAAAAAAAAAAAAAAAAACAGTAAAAGGTATGTACGCGCGGCGCACAACCGATGGTATAAAGAATTTACGCGGTACGTATCGGCGTCTGTGTGGGTTTATCACTCATGTAGAAAATTAATCACACACACGCGCGCACAAATGCCACTCACGTTATAATATTATAATAAAACGCGGTAAGCGAACGCGGCGACGACGTCTGACGCGTTTTCGGGCGCATATTCGACGGTCTTCGTTCGACTTCGGTGCACAATCACGATTATAATAATATTTAAATAATTGTTACGGTGTCGCCGCCGCCGTGCGCGTGTGCGTTTACCGCGTGTACACGCGCGCACCGATAGCACGGCCGAAAGAGTGACGTGGTTATTATGAACGGTGAACGCGTGCTTACGATCGCCGCGTTCGAAAACCTGTGGGAAAATCCGTTCGTTCGAAAAGTCGATTTGTTCCAACAACGGGACATGGGCGTATTTTACGGGCGGGGTGAGTGGTGAAGGGGCGGTCGCCCTCCCATGAATCCGTATTTAAGGAATCGATTACATGTGAGATACACGTTTCAAATGTTTTTAATGTGGATCGTTTTGTAACGAATTTACGAATTACGCGTGGCTGTGAACACTGAGTTGGGCTTTTTGTCGGGTCCAGTTTCGCTTGGTGAAAAGTCAAATAAACCACAAGCGTAACTTTCAAAACACAGACAGGTGTTAAAAAAGAACTGCACAAAAGTCGATTCTAAGTGGATCCGGCGTTAGATTAAAAAAAAAATGATATATAAATGTTAAGCCTGAATTAAAAAATAAATTTGAGTCGCCCCCTCTCTCCCTTAAAAGTAAATCTAAATACACCCCTAATATGGAACTGCGCGAGGCGAGCCGTTTCGTAATAGCGATAGGCTTCGTGTTCATCGCAGTGCAGTACGTGTACAATAACACGAACCGCGTACGAATGCTCGTGAAACGGAAAAAATGAAACGAAATCGTATCACGTGCCCGTGATCTGCAGATCAACGGTGGTGCGAATTAAATTGATGGGAAGAGGAGAAGAAACGAACCCTGCTCCCGCGAGATATTTGTACAGGAAACCGTTAACCAGCGGTTCGTTTCCGGGACACGGTACCCGCGAGGGACGAATCTCTTCGTTTTCTTCTCTCCGCGAACCTCCTCGTAAAAATATGTGTCCGGACCGAACGTCATCTTATAGGATAATATTCTTCTAGTCATGTCCGCGTTGCGTACAAATGCTTTGTTCGTATCAAAATTGAGACTTGAGCGTGTCTCGAAAATTTCTACCGGTGGGCGGAGGTGTTTGACTTAGGTAACTTGTACACAGCACGTCGTTGATCGATCGGTAGACGCTCGATATTTTCAAAAACAAAAATATCGGCAAATTCCTACAACGGTCGACACGTCGGTCTTTGTAATCCTGCGTAATAATCCCTCACACGTGTAACTCCTCGAAGAGAAAGTTTAATCAGCGAAAAATATAAGTAAAAAAAAAATATATTATAACGTGATAAGCCGAGACAAACATTTGAGCGGTACACGCGCGAAAAATTCCAATGCTGTTCACGGTGCACACGTAGGGAACGCAAACGTGTGAGCGCGCGACGACGGGTCTCGCGAGACATTTTCGGCACGTCCTGGCGCCGTACATACTAATTTATCGGGGATTTGCGAACGCGTTCGCGCGGCCTTTGCGGGCTTACAAGATCGGACGAGAGCAGCAGAGTGACCCGTCGCGGCAGGCATAAAATTAAAAGGTCAAACGCGACAGCGGGAACGAGGGACAGCCGTCGCGCGTGGTGATGTTGAAAAGGGATCGTTTGCACAGGGATTTCGTGTTCACCGGCTGCCCACCCCGTCGAGTGTTGGTCGGGTTTTCGCCCGGACTCCGTCCGACGACGGTGAAATTAAGTGTCGGGGAGGGGGTGTACGTTCGCGGTGCCCGACATGAATACTAATCCGACTCATTTGCAAGCTTTCGAGGGTTTTCGCCAGTACACGTACGTATAAAATATATATCTATATATATTTATAAACGTGTATACATTTATTTATTTATATATGGCACGCGAAGCCTACCTGTGAACGTTTAAATGGTTTTTTTTTTCGCGTCACCTCTTTTAAGCCGTCTTCCAATTTTTTTTCGATATTCCCTGTACATCCCACGCCGTTTCGTGGCTAGGGGATTCGGGAAGGATTCGAGATTGCAGGTAAACGCCATTTATACGGTTGTTCGGTGGACGTTTATCTGCCGAAACAACCATTAAGGTTAGGTTAGCCGGTCGAGTGTGATGGAGCGTCGGGGGCGCCTGACCTTAACTGGTTGGGGACCTTGTTCGGCCGATTTGTCACGCGCCCGGAGTGCGTCCCTTGGTAGAGATCTAGAAGGGTTAGTAGTGTAAGTAACACCACAGCAGTGTTATGAACCCCTCAATATTATAATATGATTATAATTATAAGTATTTATATAAATTTACAGGTATTTGATTACACTGTAAACTGATTGTGTGCGTGTGTCTATATATAATATTATTTCCCCATACGACTGTCTAAGGAATCTGCTAATTCAAGCATTGAGACGAACAGTTCGTATAATACACATGACACACAATTCAGTCTTGGTCTTACAGAGCATTTCAGAACATTATTGCGAGAAGAATTACTACTTACTCGAATGTTATTATTATTATTGTACTTAGTCAGGGTTCATGTATCAAAATTATAGTAAATTTAAATCGAAGTGATATTTCTTTTTATTTGTAATTGGGCACACGAGTGTGTCTGTTACAGCAGTATTTGAACACATACTTATTGGGGGGAGGGGATATATCGATTACGTTCTTCCGAACAAAAGTTCGTCCACAAACGAAGGGTGTGTCTCGTCGGATAACTGACGGTTTTCATTTCTCCGCCAATGGTTTAACCGGATTATTACAGATATTATAAACATTGCATTTTCACTTTCGTCTTACGATTCTCTCGTTTAACCGTCTGGCATCGCAGCGGTTTTCTTTAACTTTACCACGTCTATCGTTTCGCACGGCTAAAGGGTAGCTCTTACCGACAGCTTTCCGAAATCAATGAAGAAATAAATTAAATATCGTGGTCCCTGTTGTTCGCTTGATTCTATCTTCAAAGGCTTGAACTTTGCTAACAAAAGCTGAACAAAAGCTCTGAACTTTATCTTTTTCGCTTTATTAGAACTATTGTTCAAGGTTTCCATTCGTTGTGCAATACGCGCGCAAGGACCTAACACAACCGTTCCGTATGCGTACATAGTGTTATCGTGCGAACGCCTTCGATTGACGAAGAAGGATGGTAAATGGAAAGCCACGGCCGCCATGCGACCTACGTGACTTACCGCCGTGACAAGTTCGTCCGCGAACGTCGGTCGGACTCGACGGAGCGTACGGTACCGCTGGATTAGTTCACCGGCCGAGGGTCCACAAGGGTTTTCGCCTTCGAGACAGGAGTCGCTAGTCCGACGCAAATCCCACCGAATTAATTCATATACCTTATCTTCGATGAATTAAACACGAACGTGTGTGTAAGCGTTTACGCGTGTTGGGCAGGTACGCGCGGAACATAATGGTAACAATCATACCGCATATACTTTACGATTTTACAGTGACTTATCGCGTGGCACAGGAATCATGACCGAACAAAGGACACAATATGCATAAATATAAATATATTTTATAATAACAACGTTCACACGCGCACATCGTTACAACGTGCGCAGGCCTATGGCGAGCGGTGTCTGCGGGTTCGGAACGCCGCGAGAACATCAGACGCATTCTTCTCGTTTTCGCTCCGCCCGCAGTCACCGATGCCACCACACCCGGTTGTATACGAACGTGTGGCAGTCATACTTCTTGTGCTCTGTCAAAACGTCCTCGTGGTTTTGTTTCTCCCTTTTTTTTCTTTTTTTTAATCTCATCATACGCCTATTTATTGTATTTAAATACATCTTGTAGTTCTGTGTTCGAATCCGTTTCCCGAGGCCATATTATTATTATTTATGTAATATAATATATTATATCTGCTGTATATAAATACCTTTATTGTACCCACGACGCACTGCCTATCTCGTTTGACGACTGAGCAAACCTGCCTTGTTTTTTCTAACACAAATATAATTCATATACCTACACACACACACATATTTATATATATATATATACACTAATTGTAAATGAGAGAGACGTCAAAATAACACAACATGTATTTATATAAAATAATAAATTTTTGAACGGAGGAGTACCCAATTACATTGGAACAGAAATAAGAAATATAGATTGCATTAATTATTGATACTCGTGTCGGATTAAAGATCGTACGTCGTTTAATAATGTAATAAGACGACTAATCACAATTTGGGTACATACCATACATTATATTATAATACGATCATGCGTATTATATTTTATGCGTTTTATTAAATATATTTACACATTAAATAAATGTATGTGTACATGCACCAAAACATGCGTCACCGCATTTACGAACTAATTGACAACACTTTAAAGTATTATTACATATTCAACGATTTATTAAATTTATAGTTCCGCACAATTCGGTAGAAATTTTGATATACGGTAAACGATAAAAGAGTTAAACGGAGCAGAAAGATTACCACTAACATCGTACTATGCGACTTTTTTTTTACCGTTTTTTCTGATTTAGAAATATTATTATTATTTTTTTTTTTGCTCTTTTTCTCCGTAATTCAAAAATCAACACTGGGCTATT
The DNA here is from genome assembly GCF_003268045.1 of Sipha flava. Lineage (NCBI taxonomy): Eukaryota > Metazoa > Arthropoda > Insecta > Hemiptera > Aphididae > Sipha > Sipha flava. The sequence continues at coordinate 1,215,891 of NW_020271757.1, read as the reverse complement.
AATTTTTTTTTTTTTGTCAAAATAAACAGATCAAAGGTTTCAAACATCATAGTGTTATGTAATCGGAAAATATAATAGAGGTACATGTGCTGTTTGATAGGGTTCAAACGATTTCGTTGACTAATACAATGATAGCGATCAATGACGAACTTTTTATGTGGATCTTGACTAAAGTCTTAGTGAAAATATTTTCTACGTTCATATTTCTCTTCTTGAACCAAGCCCGTAGCCAGGCCAAATCTTCATGTGGGCCACACAAATTTGTAGGGGGGCATTAGAAAATAATCAATATTAATTCTAGTTTTAATTTATTAATATTACTATAATTGTTATGATAGGTACTTAAAATTAAAATAATAAGAATTAGAATAAAGTGAAAGTAATTAAATACCAGACCAACGTTGTTCTATTAATCTAACTGTATTATTACCTTCGTATAATAGTTTTATTTTAAAATTTAAAATAAAACTATTATACGAAGGTACATTTAATGTATTAAACACTTTATGAATAAGCCTACACTTATAAAAAAGTGGCCAATTTCGGTTACTTCCGACACTGCCTGGACTCAAGACTTGAACTATGCCGAAACAGGTTGTAGGCGAATGTACGCGATGTACAGAGGAATTTTTTCGTACAAAAATAAGATTAAGATCGAACGAATGCGAAAAAATCCACGGAAAGAGGATAATATTATACCCGAATTGCATAGAAAATGTTTATGATATTTGTTTATTATTATACATACATCGATCTCTCGTCACGTATTATAAATACGTGAATGTATTCGTAAATCTCGTGTAAATCTCAAATCAAATTATTATTTGACACGCGCACGCAAACAAACGCAAACACACAAACATGTTACGTACATTTATATCCCTTCTTGTGCGGTTTTCGTCTGGCAATTTTCAGCGAAGGGCATACAGATTGTGGTTTCGTGGGTAATAGTACTATTGTGTACAAATGTACGCAAATATATGATGCGTATGTATGTGCGGAGCACAAACTTTGGCTGGTGACGAGACATTTTTACAAAATATCTCATTGCTCTGCACCGCTCCCGCCAAACGTGCTCTGAAACAAGACCTATTTGATTTTGAACAAAACTGTGATTTTCCGTTTTAGGTATTCGATTAAAGCGAGTTAATATTAATCATACAACCGTGTTTCTCGAACACAGCGAAAATATTTCCCATTGCATCGGTCGATTCATGTGCTTTTCAGAAAACGTTCTTTAAATATATTTTGAAATCGTTACTGTGGAACATTTTTTATTCAAAAAATTGCATAATGACTTTAAATACGACGAAAAACATTAATGTTTAAGGTCGTGTTCTATAGATTCTATAGTATAGAACACTGTACAGAAAATTATACGTACTTAACTCGCAATTGTTTTGTTGGTAAACTCTGTAAACGTATCAAAATACATAATTTCAAACACCTGTAGAAACACATATCAGAATACAATACAGTAATCCCTCGTTATCCGCGAAGGTTACGTTCCAGCAAACCTGCGCGGATAACGAGACCATAAATTAATGTAAAAAGGGAGGTTAGGTTTTATTTTTTTTAATTCCTATAACTAATTTATTTATTATCTATCGTATTGTTTCTTCATTTTTATTGACATTTTACATTGAGATGCCATTTAAAAATATTTTCACTACTACATTTATTAAATACTGCTGTACATGCGTCACGCACAAATATCACCTTACAAATGAACAATTGACGATTATTTATCGTGCATGTGTAGGTAACTTTTTGTGGTTTATCTGCAATAAGTATAAGTATGTATAATGTATATGTTTTATACCTATAGCGATATAACAACAATTTTTGTCAAAAATAAATGTCTACAATGTTCGTGCATTGATTTTATAATATACTATTATATTATATTATATTATATTATATTATATTATATTATATCATATTATATTATTATATTATATTATTATTTTATATTTTGTATTATAAAATCAATGGTTCGTGTAATAACGGTAAAACGTTATCGCAATCGCAATCACATTAATAATATGTTATCGTGGACCTAACCGCGGATGATCGAAACCACGGATAAAAAAAACGCGAATAACGAGGGATTACTGTATATGATTGATAAGTTCGTTACAGCTTGATCGTACATTCGTGGATGCATGATGATAAGAAACCAAATTTTCAACGATTTTAGTAATGGTCATTCGTTTTTCTGGAATCTGAGGAAACATTTCTAGAAAAAAACTCTTTTATGACCTGAAATAACGTTTTAAATGTACTATTTTTGTTCTAAATATTGTAATTGACGATTAATGATCATAAATGATAATTTGATAAATGTATTGAGCATACACTATCAATACGTAACGTACTAACCCCCAGATAAATGTTTCAGAGTCAGTACATCCGTTCGAATCACACTATAAACTAAAATAGTTGACATCGAAATAGGCTTTAAAACTATTTTAAACTTACTGAAACCATCATGAAACATAACACAATGCATTTATATATGTCGTTGAAAAACTATGCCCGATGATTGCGCTTTAAGTCGTCTGACACCGTGGAATGTCGATGAATATCCATACGGACACATCTATCGAACTTAGAAACTTAGAAACGCGCTAGTATGTTTGCCGTTCGGCCATTTATGCATAATTGCATCAACGTTAAATGGGGACCCGAACACTGTAGTTAACGCGTTTAACAAAAGTAAAACTTTCTCGGTTTAAGAATATTACACAATAATTGCCTTTAAAAATGCATTCGTACACGGCAACAATTGTTTAACTAACGCGCGGATTAATATTCACGTGCGCGTAAAAGTCAAGCCAACATAATTTTACCCAAAGGACAATGAAAAAACGGTCTCAGCCGTGTTTAATCCCGGGAACGCATTAAAACGTGTTTGCTCAGACAAAATTAACGTTTATTATTCACAAACACATTTTAATTACTAATCGAGCGTAAAGTAAAAACACAGACAAGTGAAAACGAGATTTTATGTGCTTACGCAAAAAAAAAAACAATTGAACCCTTTTTTTATATAAATAATGCACTGAAACACTGTGTCACTTAAAGTTTTTGTATGCAATAGAACTTTGAAAAAAAAAAAAAATGTAAAAGCCATAACCCTAAGACCGACGGTACATTTTACGAATGCCTGAGTATATTATTCCAAACGGAACGGTTGATGCGTTTTGAATAACTCGTGTAGTAGTGCTCTGCACGGTCCGTTATTTTAAGAACCAGACCGGACTTTATATTTTACCAGGGAACCGAAATCGGACCGGACCAAACTTAAACGTTAATCAAAGACCAAAATTGGACCGAACCGACGGCTTCATATTATTTTTAGACCGGACCGGACCAGTAATTTAATAACATTCAATAAAGTAGACCGTGGACCGAACTGTCGGTCCGATTTTAAAACATTTTGGACCGTTTATGGACCAGTCCGTAAGGTTCGGTCTGTATTAGCCCAGACAGTACCATATGATACGTTTAGTATTACACTGGACCGGAATACCCGACTTTATAAATAAATATATACTTAAATTTATAGGTTTTTTTCGTTTTATTTGTTTACATAACAATATCTGTATTTAGATTTCAAGTTCCATGATTGGGACCGGACTGATTTTCATTTTTTTTTTTTTTTTTTTTGAAATCGGATCGGATTGAAAATAATGCATTTGATCAGAGGACTGGACCGAACTATTCCCAAAAATTATTAAACCGGATCAAACCGACGATTCAATAGTGTTTGTATGTTAGGACCGTACTAGACCGGACTATGCAGAGCACTGACGTGTAGACATTTGACGAACAATAATGTAGTGCAGCAATGTAAACTACAGAAGCCCTATTCTTTTGTGTTATAGCTGTGCACGGAGAACGTAATAATTGAGATATTACATTGTAGCCGGTGATAAATAACACGTAAAGGTAATCGGTTTTCTTGGATGGTTTTTTTTTTTTGGATTCAAAACGTCGAAAAAAAACGATATACGTATCATCGTGTTGTTTAATGTACGGGCGCCGCGAAAAAGTTCGTGATACGTGACGACGAAGAAATTGGGTTACACGGTCGATGAGCCGAACAATAAACACCAATAACTGTACGCACAAGGCGGCAGACGATTTCGAAACGCGACCGGTTAACAATAACGAATAAAACGAATTTCTTTCCCCGGAAATTAGCCCGTCGGACCTCCCGTCGACACCCGTGTGCCGTGTGTGCACACGAGAAACGCCGTTATACCGTTTCGTTGCGAGGAGGAAAAACCAGTCGCGTACACCGTGCGACGCGCGCCCGTGATGTCAAGGGGAGGATCCACAATAATAAGTAATAGTAATAATAATAAAAGAATAAATATAACGAACCGCAACGCACAGGACGGCCCGGGGATTTCTCGCCCGTCCTGATCGTCGCGCGCGTATTGTCTGTTGACGTCTTCATATCTGCCATCTGTCAAACAGACAAGCTCCGAGGAGCAAACCCACGCGCGTTTACAGGAAACGCTGCAGCAGAGCCGGGTAACTCTGATGATGGACATCGCGTGAGAGGGAGAGAGAAACAGCTAAACCCTACTCGAGTACACGACGATCGCCGTGTTTGCTTTCCTCGCCCACATCCCCCGCCCGAATTGAACACTACGCGATAGTCAAGCGATTATTGCTCGACGAGTCCGTCGCAATATTGTCTCGTGCAATGCGAAACGTTGAAATGTCAACGGCCCCGGACCAGAGGAACGAAAACGCAAACGAGATTCGCGTCGACAATTGGAAATATCGACGTGTCGGGAGATCCGCGTCTCGTAACAATCCAACGAGACGAGTTCGTGGTCGTAGGGTCATATTTGCTTTTTGGGTACTCGATGGAGTTTTTTCGTTATTTTCGAGATCGCCGGGGAAATCGCATGCGCGCACCAACGGCATCGACTTAGGTATCCTGTCGGTCGCTCGCCGACCGTTCGAAACAATAACGTTTTTTTCGCGACACGCTAATTTTTCACGATTTCACACGGTCGGACGAAGGTCGCCTTCGGTATATATAAAAAAAAAAAAAAATTAACGTTCGTGTCGAGGACCGTCTATTGTCTAGAGCAATGGTTTTTAATCTGGGAGTCATGAATCATAGGTTGGGGGGTCGCCAAAAATAATTTTCGTGTAAATATTTTATAGGTAATCAAATCAAATTTTAATGAATAAAACAACACTTCTTTTTTTTTTGAGGGGGTCGCATTACAAAAAAATAAAAAATGAGGGGTTGCGATCCGAAAAATGTTGAAAATCACTGGTCTACAGGGCACGTTTGCGAATTCGTGGCCAACGGCGATCGGGTTCCGGTAGAAGCATAAGCACAGCACCAGAAATTTCGTCAGGGGATTGCATCGTGTACGCCGATTTTCTAAACAATACTTAAATTATTTTAGTTAAATACGCGTAAGAATATTATTTTGAAATTATATTGAAATACGAAATTACTTTCGTTTTTTCTGACGAAGCATGACAAAGCGATGCATGGCTACTAGAAAATCCGATAATAATAGTAATATCGTCTATCCTACAATTTTAAAAATCTTATTACTAAAAACGATTGCGCACAGCCATTTAAATATCGTGATGATAAAAGCGCGGGAAACGATACGATGCCGACTTTTGCCCTTATTCGTTATCGATAACGATCTGCACTGTTTTTTTGTTCATTCGATCGCGGAATCGCTTTTGCACCCGCCATACGTTACAAAACGCATTTGTCGCACAACATCGACCGGGTCGAGTGATTTTTTTGCGCGTAGCGCTCGCGTGTTTTTCTCAACCACGTCCGAATGCAACTAGAAATTCTCGCGTTTAACAATAGTATTTTAATAATTTTTTTTTATCATTGTAGTGAAACGTGAATAATACGCTTAAGTTATCCACTTGTCCGACGCGTTTACACCAACAACACCGCGCTTCTGATTTTGATCCCAAAACTATGTGTAGACAAAAACCGCACACCTATCAGGTTACATTGTTTTTTTAAATTTTTTTATTTAAACAATTTTTCAAGTATTACATTAAAAATATTTAAATGAAATAATACACGCAATTTATTCATCCCTTAAAGCTAAGCTTGTGGTGGGATAAATGAATTATACAAATTATTAAGATTATTCAACAGTTTACTACGCAAGTTTGTATACAATTTTAAAATAAATAAAATTAATGTTCACCTAACAACCAGTTTACGATAGAGTTTTTTATTTACTATACATTCAGACATTTTATTAACATTATGAAATATTTTATATATTTTTAAATACATTGGCGTTTAGATCTAGATCTAGATAATCCAGAAAATGTTTACAAACGTTTTTTTTGTGTTGTGGACTTGGAAATCACATTCATAGTAATATCATCAAACGGTACGTTAGTTTTATCTATAGAAATTGCAGCAAATTTACTCTCGTTTATATTTAAAGTTAATTTTAGATTAGACAATTCATTGAAAAATGTATTTACTTCAGGAGTCGCTTTACTTTTAACATTTAACCGAGTATCGCTTGAGAAAAGTAGGTACGTATCATTTGCATATGTAATAACTTCACCTTCTGTACCCATTATGCAAATATCATTAATATACGTATAGTATGAACAACACTGGATCTAGAACAATATCTCGGAGTACTCCATATGATGTTTTTTATTATCACTAAATATACAGTTTACGGATACCATCTGTTTTCTTTTGTTCAAATAACTTTTAAACCATTCAAGACTCTTATTTTTTATCTCTAATCCTGACAAAATGTTAATTAACTTATTGTGATCAACTGCATTGACAGCTTTTGTTAAATCCAAAAAAACTGCAACAATTTTTTGATTGTGATCAAGTTCATTATAAATATATTTCGCTGCTCATAAAATGCACCAGCCATACTTTTACTAGGTCGGAAACTATATTGATTTTTCGATTGAAATTTATTTTTTTGCAGGATATAAAAATTATGTTTTTCACGATATTCTAATATTTTTAAAAAATTGGAGAATTGATTTTGTCTATAATTTGATTTATTCTCTTTATTTTCTTTTTTATGTAATGGTTTCACAATTGATAGTTTGAATTATCGGGGAAAATACCTTGTTTTAAGCATACATTAAAAATGTATGGTAGAAGACGATAAATAAAAGGTTTTATTAGTCTTAAGATTTTTACTATTATTTTACCAAAAAAAACTTCGGTTTCATCTTTTAAATTATTTATGAACCTAGATACATCAGTTTTTTTTATTTTTTATACGAAAAATAAATTAAAAAAAAAAATAATAACACACTTAATCAATTTAATTAGGAGAAAAATATGTGAAATTGTTATTATATTACTCATCAAAAACAACAAAATAATTACCTATTTAAAATATTGGTAGCTTTGAAATATTTTTATCAAGAGTTAATTATTTGTCCATTACTAACTAGACTATTTTTGAAAATTGTATTAATGTTACTAGTTTTAGATCCTGTTTGTTTTTTAGTTTCATGTATGTTTAGGGTAAGGTATGTCAATGTAGATTTAATATTATTTATTTTGTTTTTGATAAAAAAGTGTTTACAATTTGAAGAAAAGGGTTCAGACCAAATATTATTGGTTCCTTAGTAATGTGAAGTGAGGGAAAGGGTGCCAGAGTGATTGAGCCTATGGACGCCAAAACGCTAAATCCGCCACTGGTTAGCTGGACGTACACAATATGCACAATTATTGTTAATGAAAACGGATAATTTTAACATATTCCTTCATAAGAAAACAGTGTGCGGTTTTAACATACTAAAAATGTACGATTTTATCTTGTATCCTATCAAAAGTGTGCGATTTTGGATTGCAATCGTACACAACCTGACTTATAAAATCAACGATTTTGGTAGAAATTTTTATTTTTATTTTTCGATAAAATGCAACAATATAAAAAACAAATTAATTAAGTACAAGTTTGTATACATTGAAATTAATTAGACATTAAAATATATATTACGTTATAATCACGTAATAAAATTGGACGCGTGCAACGTAGGGTCAATTCTACTTGACTGTGTTAATATTTTTATGGTTGTTCACCATTATTAGAACTCTAAACATAACAGCTCGGTCAGTCATAAGGCTGTAGCAACGATCAAAGAAATCTTGACCTGACAAGTTCTGGTCTTACGATTTATTATAATACGATCAATTTAGCTATTTTGTATAACTTTCGGGTCTCCGACGCGAATCACCGACCGATAGCAAAGCGGCACAACGCTCATCAGCACTGTTCGATTGTCAAACAACACAAAATAAACATTAATGACATTTAAGGGAAGTTCGAATTAACGAACTGAAAGGTCATATACAAATTAAGAACGGGTCATCGCCAGTGTTTATTTCAGGGGGTGACCGGGGGCGATAACCCCCGGAGAAAAATATATACCCCCACCCCCGACAAAATGTATGACAGTATTACGTAAACTACACATAATTGTGATGCGATATGTGAAACGAGTTATTATACAATCGTGAGTTATTATGTGCGTCAAAGTTGATAAAAAATAAAATAAATATTTAATATAATATTTTTTGGGGTATTACTTGTAGTATCAGGCAATTCAAATTCAGGTAATATTAATGTCACAATAAAAAATAAGCGAGCATAAACATTTTTTTAATTTTTTTCTATTAGCATGTTAGCAAATTATTATATTATTATCGGTGGTGGTGAATTTCGGCCCGATCCCTAAATAACGTACGAATTGCGGCCCGTGCTTATAAAACAGACGTACGAGTTGCGGTCACATTTTACATTTTATTTATCACTTCATATCAGCCTACCAGTGTTACCAAGAAGACACCACGAGGAGATTGGCTGAGTCGTCTCCCAAAAATTTGTTTTTTTTTATTTATGTAAAAATGGCAAAATGTATGGTAATTTATGGTAAAATGAATTTTAATATTTATGTAAAATATGTAAAAATATATATATATTTATTGGTTGGGCAAAAACTTAAAACATAATGATTTGACGAAATCAAACTACTCCATTTCTTTTTGTGCTAGCTTTGTCATCTGTTGTCTTATAAATGCTTCTTTTTCACATATTTTCTTCGTTTTTATTCCATTGCTTCTATCGTTTTTTAGTGTTTTGTGGAAATGAAATTCGTAGCCTTCGTAGAGAATAATTGGTTTTGATTTTTCACTATTTACAAACTCCTTAACGCACTTATAATAAACTGTATAACACACTCGAACAGAATTTTTAGTTTTCGTAGATATAGATAATAAGTGGTGAACAGACTAACACTGTAATATTTTTCGTTTGAACTATTGACGTTATGGTATCTACTTTAGATAAGATACTGCCGATACTGCCGGCACAAAATTGAAAATAAATAAATTTCCCGGGCCGCAATTAACTTAGTAATAAAATATGACCGGGCCACAATTCACCGGTCTTCAACACGTAAATGACATGTCGGGCCGCAACTCACCTATAGCCATTATTATTATTATAGTTATTTAAATTTGTATAAAAGAGAGATCGTACTAATAAAGTGGTTCTTTTGTGATAGTCGTGTGACACGACGACTACGGAAACATGCATTATTTTAATTGTTACTTTTATAAAAATTATATTTTATGTGCCTATACGTACGATTTTGTTCGGCGTATACGACATATCTTTTTGTATGTTAATTAATGTGTATCAAATTGTACGTCAACATAATTGATTTTAGATACCTTATCTTATGTAGGTAATTTTTTAAATGTGCTGTCGTCCGTCCACGTATATGTTAATGTATATATAATAAATTTCTGCTCTTTTTTTTTCCATACAATTAACCAACGTTAGATTTTTAAGAATCTCCGTATTCGTAGGTATTTATCTAATACCAATAAATTGAGCTTAAAACGATACTTTTACTTCTCTTTATTATTTACTTCTAAGGCATAGCCCCTTGGAAATTTACGATACCTCCACGGGATAGAAAGTCTGAAATAAACACTGGTCATCGCCGTGTTGTTTTCCTGTTCCTTCCGCGCAGTTGGAAAAACGAACGACCGCTTCGAAAACAGAAAATCATCATGTGTCGCGTTACTCTGTGTACGAAAATACAATTGTTACACTTGAAAAGTATAACGTATATAGTTTTATGGCGTAAAACGCGACCGTTAAATATATTATACGACTGTTGTACGGAATATTAAAGCGAAGTATCGTTTTATTTATTTATTATTCGTACATAACTGCACGTTGCACCGATAAAATCGAATTTCTTATACATCGCAGCGCCCCCGTTTCCGCCTTTTCCTCGGTAACTGGAGAACAATATTGTTACGACGAATATTATTAACGTCATCTCAGTGTGCTTTCGGAGAAATCAGCTTAAATTAATTTTCACGAGTAACCGTGAATATATAAATAAAGGCAGTGGCATGGGGATGTGGGTAGTCGCGAGGCGGCCACCTCTCAGTTTTTTGAGGAGGTGGGTGGGTATCGAAAAAATATACTTGCCTCTGAAAATGATTGAGTTCGCCACGCCACTGAATATAGATACTGTCGTTTTACTGTTTCGAAAAATTCGTCAAACTGGCACATTTACGTTTATATATGTGTATATTTACAAGTTGAACTCGGAATTTTGATTGCTGCGCGTCTACGAAACGGCAATAACAAAATTATACACAGTAAATGGACAGGATTCATTTCGACCAAAACGAACACTTTTTTTTCCTTTTCGGCCATTGTCTAATATTTATTTTTTTCGGACGATGTTCTATGTTTGAACATCATTTTAAACGTTTAATACATAACAAAAGATTTTTTGGTTTTTTTTTCGAAGGTCACAAAGATTATTGTATACAAACTATACCATTTTACAATTTATAAATGTTGGATCCCTCTTAAAACAATTGCATTCGAATTGCAAACTTCTGTATCAATAACAGAGTGATAGTTTAGCAATTATGTGGTATAATTTTAGTATCGGTTATAACAATTTGAAGTTGAACGGATACAAACATAATTAAATTTAACAATAATTATAAAAAAAAATATTCTTTATCTGTATTTTAAAAACTATTAACTGTCGATCAAAATAATTAACTGGCCGAAAATAGTGATTACTGAAAGGCCCAACAAAATTCCACTCGTTTAACCCTTCCAGGTCGAACAATTTTATAATAATATACAATATGTGACGTTCGATACAATCAATGTAAACACATTAAAAACATCGAACGATAACGTTGCTTGTGCACTTTATCACTATTTGTATTGTCATCGACACACTTCGACAAATTCTACCAAGAAATAAATAAAATTGCATCTATTCATCGCCGTCTAGTATTCTGTCGATCTATCACCGTTGAGTTCGCCGAGTCGTATCTAGTTGCGCCTTCTATTTCTTTATCTCTGGCGGAAGTCCGAATGGCCAGATTTATAATCCATCGGGATATTAAAACCATTGCCAATTTATTTGGGTTAGAGACATTGATCAGACGAGAATCAAAAAAAAAAAATAAATACTATTTCTGTCACGTTCGCGTGTATTGTTCGTAGAGTTTTAATATTATTTTTATTATAAATCATGTTTTGGATTAAGTTCGTGCATAGTGCACATACTCGTACTCTAGCCGAGTACAAATATTATTTTTATATTATTAACAATCTCACCGATCAACAGTTGGGAGGGGAGTTAAAGGGGAGAAAGGGAAATTACGAAAATCCAAAGAACAGTATAATCGCTGCGAATAATACGGAACTCCAGACACCTGTTTTAACCAGAAAAATCGATGAATACTCGCACTATAATTCCGCGACGATAATGCATCACACGTGAGACAAATCGGTTGCGTAAACGTTCCATAAACGTCCAGCTTATTTGATCTTCAGAAAGCATCTCGCCTGATACACAGTATTCGATTTTTTTTTTTCCAACGAAATCATTCTCAAACACTCTTATTATATTATCCTTCGCAATATTTAATAAATACTCGGTTGAGTTATATAACATTCATGTTTAATCGTTGCAATGATACAATAACGTTTTTTTTTTTTTTTTGTATCAAACATTTATAAGAATTGCATACATTAATTTTATATGGTCGGTATAATATAAGGGCGTGATTAAGATCAATACGTTTAAAGAACCAGTAAAAATATTCAGAACAAAATAACAGCGACTGATGACGTAACGTATTTATAACGTCGTATATAAAGTGACGATATATTTTTTTATATTTTTTTTTTCGCCAGTGTTTCCTATTGTTTGTACCGTTAGGCTAAGTAAGAGTCAACAATCTCAAATCGTTCAAACGCTAATATTTTTTAATACAATATCTTTGTTCGCCTGAAACTTTATATACTTTATTTTGTTTGTTGACAGTCGGTTAAATTTTCATCTGTTGTACGTGTTAAGCCCTCCAGGTGTAATTTATTTAAATCGGTTTCGACGAGTGACAGCAGTACAGAAAATTGAATTTTTGTTCTAACCGAATAACGAGTTTGGATGATATTAATCTATTATTAAAGTAATCCAGTTTTTTCTCAGTATTTGTTTTCATAAATAATAGTTTATGAGACGGAAAATGTAATAATCATCAACATGTTCAAACTGAAATTTGCATGATACGACACACATTTGTGGGAGAGTATTAGGTTCTTTACAGTGTAATGGTTTTACAATGATCATAAATCCTTTATGCCTAGAGCTAAAAATGTAAACATTTTAATATAGTGCATTATTCCGTGGTGGTTTTTGTCATCCGATAAGCGATTAATGGCACGGAATGAAAATAAACGGTTTCCGTACACGTATTATTATTATTATAAGCGACACCTTCGGAGTGTTGGTTTTTATTCATTCTCCGACAACAGGATTTCCCGGCAATGGTTCGACGGTCAAACAAAGTATAGGTTAAGTTAACAAAGTATCCTGTGCTGTAGGTTTTTTATCGAACCTCGGCTATACGGATGATTTCCTCCACAATACCAATCTTGGATATACGACTGTCACCGCAGTCTTTTATCACTCGGTTTGTTTCACACTTCAATCGCCCGCGCACTTTGTTCTCGATGCGCCATGTGGTTAATTGTTTTAACCTGTGAAATTTAAAATACATATTCCAAAACGCATGGCTCCTATTCTAGGGTTACCATATTTTGTTTGGCGAAAACCAGGACAATTTTTTTTTATTCGTTTTTTGTTATTGGTATAATTTTTTCAAGATTTTTTTCACTGTACAAGTTAAATTTTTACAAAACCGTATTTATTCATTAACTATTCACTCCTACAGCATAACGTATACCCCTCCCTCCCTCGGAACGGAAGGTCTGAAATAAACACTGACTGCAGTACGACTACGCTGCAATACTACCCTACAGCAATTAATTCACTGCAACTAACAAAGTATCAAATAATAGTTAGCGAAAATCATTGTAAGGGAACGGAAATACAAAGAACGTATGATACGTTTGTCAATCGTTACTTTGTCAAGAAAACAATTATAAACACATTTCGTCAGTCAACTGTTCAACTCGTTATTTCATCAGCCTCATCCCGGGACGATTGGCTGCGCCGAAACTCATCATCGGGACACGTCGTACTCAAAATCGGCTAATCCTGGTCGTACGGCAACACTATCCTAATCCGAACTCTCATTCCATTAAGACCGAGCGAAACCATGGGAACGCAAACGTACAGGATTCCGTTTCAAAGACCGCACCGGTGTTGCATGCCGTCAATTCAACCGTAAAGATGGTGTTGATTTAGGAATGTTTCAAATAAAATGCTCAAACTAAGTTAGACTGTTTTATTAAAATTTCTCTAAATGCAATTAATTAATTCAACAAACGATCTGGCGTGGAGGTGCTTACTAAAACAAGTATAAAACACATCTAAATAGTGGTCTGTTCGGACTACTTTATATACCCCGTTCTTATGGGATAATTGACCCGGATATAGTTAATATTCTAGATCCCCTTCGAACAGTATCAACTATTTAATTTTATAACACCTTACATAGCATGTTTTTTATGTTGTCTCGACTTTTTGCAACAACCACTTAGTTTTATGTGTCTTCTCTGTAAATCTGGATATTCACAAAGACATATATATTATATTACATGCTGTTTTATATGATGCTCCCATGCAATGACCTACATTGTACATTTCTGTAAGAGTCGTAAGGACCTACGTATGTATGTCCGTAACACCGGTTATTCTTTGTTTCCTACCTGTGACCCGTCATAGGTATTACGAACCTTAACTCGTCACTCTATCAATATCGACTTTTAAGAACCGTAAGCCGATCGATAATCGTTGACATTCGAGATCGATTCGGATCCATCTCTCGTTTCCGTTCCGTCACGACCGTCCGGTATCCGCCCGGCTTGGGCCGAACGCCTTGAAACCCGTTCGTTTTAACACGACGACCTCGTAACGGCCCTATACGATGCGCGCAATGTATCCTCGGTGGACATACATACGTATACATGCATGTATACTTTGCACATAACTAACGTGTACGATTATCATCCAACCCCGCACGCATAATATATTATGGTTCACGTCCCCGCGGGCGTTTTGTCGTCCCGATACAACACACGCGGTACATCGTGTACACCACAACGGCGGGGTTCGTTGTGTACACACACACACACACACACACACACACACACACACACACGCACACACACACAAGTTGCAGTAGCAGAAGTAGTGGTAGGTAGTGAGGAACATAAGGCCGGTCGTGTTCAGTGTTTGCAAATCGATTCCCAAAAGCACGGCGCGTCGAGTGCGTTTGACAAACGCGAAAACCAGCTTCGCCTCCGGTGACGAGGAAAAAATTCGGGCGAACCGACGCGCGCGGCGGTAGGGGGAAAAGGATAAAAAGAAACGAGACGGTGTTATTATACGTATATTGTGTTGCGTGGCGGAGGGGACGGAGGTTATATGCGTAGAAAAAAAAAACTACACGCGAAAAACGCCCCCACGTAGGTGAACGTCCCCGGGGGCAGATTTATGGCCAGCTCTCGCGAACGAGTGCGTCCCGGTATGAACCATTGTGCGGTGGTCGTACGCGCGCGTACACGTATAATGTCTCCTTTCGTTTCGATATCGCAACGATGTAAACACGCACCGACCCCACAAACGCACCGGTATTGTACACTCGTTGGCCATATGGCGCGCGTAAATCGGACGTTTTGCGCACAATATCCTCCCCGGTGCGAGCGCGACGCGTACGATGTTTTCGCGGGGTATGGGCTTTTTGTGATTTATGTGAACACGCGCGATTAAGGGCACGTGGTGTTCGGACCCAGGGCCGGGGCGTTACCTTTTACGAGGCCCTGGGTGAAACTTATTTTACCCGCAACAATAGTCACCCGTAGCTTGCAGGCCGCAATCAAAGGCGATAACATGCAATACGTACGATATCGGGTAATGCCTGATTAAATCTAAGGAATTTGATCAAATACGTTTCCCATGTATCCAGGTTTCCACACGAGTGCGGCGTGCCGTACGGGTACGTCGTTGGTGCGTACATGACGTGTTAAACATAATATTGTTGTTTTGTCAATTGGTTTTTTTATTACACATCAACGGATTTCTCTAGAAATCGCACTCGCCACGCGATCCGCACATTTCACGTTTTATTTTATGAGATTTTCGTACAAAATATTTTTCAATTAAAATTTTAAGCGCGAGGCCCTAGACAAATAGCCCGTTTTGCCTCCACCTGACGCCGGCCCTGTTCAGACCGCTCCCGTACATCATGACGATGGGGGCCATTCCTTTTGGATTCGGAACGTCGTAACAAAATACCCGCGTGATTAATTTTTCAGCACCAATAACCACCGCCCGCAATGCCGTCGATAACAACGTTTTCCCGAGCGGCGCACGCCGGACGATGTTTTCATTTTGTCAAATATTCTCACCGTCGACGCGCGTCACCACTGCAAGTCCCGTTAAACAGTCGGTCGTGTTCGGAGCGGGACAGACGAGGTATCCCGTCGGATCTGACGGTAAGTGCAAATACCACGTTTCGATACGCTCGATTGGAGGTACGTTATTAAAAAACGCCGAACAGGAGACATGCAATGATGATCGAACAAAAAAATTCCGAGAAACGGAGTTCTCGGTAATGCGTTCAACGTTAAACACACATGGTTGAAAATTACCGAACGTTTTTCGTCTTTGTAAGAATTAAAAATCGACCAAAACGCTCTATGAATGTTTCAAAAAATAAATAAATAATTAAATCCGTCGAAGATCAAAAAGAAAAAAAAACTGGAGAAGATTATTTCCGATCAAACTTTTCAATTTTATAAAATTAAAAAACGTATAAGTTCTAATCAATACAATTATAACAAAGGTGATGCGTACTAAACGCACTTGAGAGGGTAAACGAGGTAAATGAGATTTAGGAAGACGACGTGCACGCCATTTTTCAAAAAAAAGTTATTACAACGAAGTTTAGAAATAAAAATATTTCGTACAGGCTATACTGCGTAACAACAGGCGTACGTTCCTCAAGAGTTTAATAAAGCACACGACGATATTATGTAAATCAAAGGAAAATGCTGCATTCACTTGTAGAAAATGAATTTCGCTAATCGATAACGGACCATTGATTTTCTTGAAATAGCCGTTAATGTAACGAGCTTCGATAAACAACTAGAAAAAAAAACACGCTGTTGAACACGATTATAATGTCCCCATTAATATGGTTTGCTTTACACCCCTCTGTTCCGCGTTTAATTCGTATAATATTTTCCGGTTTGAGCCATTACGTTGGTTAATTCGCATTGTGTCGACGCACATGTGGTAATAGTCATGTTATATTATCCAATCATCGGTTTTTATTTTTTATTCGATTCGCGGACTCATTTTCGACTCCACATGTTGCGAGAAAAATTCGTGGTTCAGGGAAACGCAACGTTATTGTAATACTATCGACCGGTAGAAAAAAACCCCAACATCCATCATATACGTCGTTCACGGGGTGTACGTAGAAAAATAAATGCATGGTATGGTGTGTATTATGAAACGAATATTTTACGATCGTCCGTAGAGGCGTTTTCAGGATTTTTTTATTAGGGGGTGGGTATATGTAAATGTATTAAAAGGTGAGCCGTGAGGATCAAGCCCCCATACTCCCTTTTTTTTTTTTTTTTTTTGTATAAAAACAACATACATTAAATGAAAATGAAAAAAATATTATATTGTTAATTAAAATATTAAATTTACAAAATAATATCGAATTTTCTTGAGTTTTGAGCTGTCATAACAAGAACTTCTTTGGCATAAATTGAGATTTCTCTATGGACGGCCAACAATGTTAAGCCGTTAAGCCGATTCTATGGATGATATCAGATTATGAAAAATATGAAGTCACAATATTAATTTTTGAAAAAAAAATGTATTATATTTGAATTACTTCTTTTCATTTCGATCAAAACTAAAAATACAAGTCAGTTGTTAGTCGTCAATACACTATACAAATCGCTAAAAACAATTGATAAACACAAATGTGTTATCACTTGTATGATCGATGGTATCGTGAGACTAATTTATTTATTGTTTACATTTTACTTCAATATAATATAAGATTACAGACATTAATCTGTAACCGTGGTCTGTAATGGTCTCCGTGCTTATGATGCTACACGTGTAGTCGTAACTGGTAAGGTTGTAAATATTTGATGTCGTTTGGTATCGAGGAAAAGTCATTTCATCACGCTGTTGACTAGCTCAATAAACGAAAGATAAAAAAAAAAATCTGTACGTTGGATTTAATGCTCATAAACCTCCATCGTCACCACATTACGATCGACGCTTAAACCGGCAAAACGTTGAGGTTTCCGAAACTAGAAGTTCATCTTTCGATTGCGGATAATATTGAGAACCGAACATGGCGATAATAATATTATTCTTCACAGGCGCTTACACATATGGGTTGCACTGCTTATTTATTCTGTTTTCGTAAGATTTGGTGCGGACTCATGCAGCTATACAAAACGCTAACCCATACCCAAGTTTGACGGGTCACGAAAATTTGCCCGTAGAGCAAACCTCACAAAAATCTAAATAATAATATGCGTGTGTATACGATCGGTGCTAATCATTTTATACCAAATATAAATTATAATGGGCACATTTTTACTAACAACTCGTTTTAACTGACCGATTATATTCTTAAAACGTAAACACGTTATTAAAATTGAATCTTCTACTATCGTTCAATACGTGTCAATAATTATCGTCCAAGTGCGCGAAAACGGCAATTTGATGTAAAAAAAAAAAAAAAAGAAACATTATAATTAACACGATTTCGGCTACGGTTGTCAGGTCGGACTAAGAAAATTATGAATAGCAACGACTACTAAAACGTTATTCGACCAAATAATCATACACATGTGACTCGTGTGCCACGCGAGGCTCTCGAAATTCAGAGGGATCTTTATATACGAACTGTCCCTTTGCTTTTGCGGACAGTCTGCCAGTAAAGCGTTTTTCGAGCATGTCCACCGTAAAGATCTAACAATCATCTAGAACAACAGGTCGCCTAGGGTCGACCCTGGAAAACCATGAACACCTACCGAGCGATAAGGGACGCGCACCGTGCCGCACGGGCAACAGTGCGTAATTGCTCATCGGACGTCTGTCCACTGGTATTTCTGCACGTGTAGGCGTATCGCAAGGGTGCGTTATCACGGACACACGCAGACGTATACAACGTGCGTACGTTATCGTGGTCGTGTTTCGGGAGGGGCGACGGGCGCGGGTCAAGGAGAGCAAAATCAATGCGCCCCCTCGTCCACCGCGGACCTATCGCGTACTGTTGTCGACGGCGGAAAACCCCGAGGCCAGCATAGCGGTGTACACGGGCGCGGTGCGTACGCTGCCGCACACATAAGGTCCGTAACCAGGCAACCGTCGCGGCACAAACTTCCCGTCCGGGCCGTGGTTGGCGGGCAGGTGGGTAAGCGGCAGGGGAAGCGCGTGCGTGCGCGATCCGCTGCAAGGGGAGGTTCAAGACGGCGAGAAGGGGTTTTCGGTGCATGGCAGGGGAAACGGTCGTCGGTGACGCGCGAGGTGCACGGGTACAACCCCGACGGCGAGGGATGACGGCGGCGGCAATCGCACGGGGGGGGGGTGGATCCGACTGATCACTTCACACCTCGGTTGCTCTCCGTACGCCCCGCGCGCGCATGGACGCGCAAGACCGTTCGGGTCTTGATATCTGTACAGTCGTATTATATTTTTTTTTCGGTATGCAAACGACAGCGTAAATATATGCATTCATTTTACGAACCAGTTCGCGTGTACGTCCGACCGGAAAACCTGTTCGAAAATAAAAAAATATTAAAAGTGAAGCAATCGTGTACGTTACACGCAACCGTGTCAACGCTTATCGGGTGCAAGGGGTGGGTGGCGAAGTTTTCACCAAAGTCGGTCGTTCGGATGGTCACGTCTAGGAAAACGTTAGCGATCAACTCCTGTTTTTACTGTTGTATAAACCCTACGGTGGCTTAAACTTGGACGGTTGTACGAAAGACGCATACGTGGTACATGGTAAACGATAAATATTCACGTTCGCGAGCATTGCATTGCGATACATTTGTTAGACAGCGACAATTATCGACAATTTGAATAACATTTTAGATCCCTTCGTTACGTAAATATTTCCGTAATAGCATCACGACAAACGAACATTTTTAAAACTTTTTACAATCAACACTGTGCTAATTGTAGCGACTGTCAACTGTAGACATGTGCATGGGTGCCGCGAGAGAGGTACAAGGGGGTGCATTTTCACCCTCCTGGATTTTTTTAAAAAAAAGAATAACATTTAAAAACTTAAGATCTATTCTATTATTATCATACCGAATTTTCTAGTAGCTCGCATTACTTTGTAGCCATCGAGAAAAACGAAAACAATTTTCATATAATTTGAAAACGTATTGAGCTTAAATAGTTTAATCATTATTTAGAAATCAGCGTATATACTATGCATGATGCACCCCCCATGAAATTTCCGGCGTAGCCTATGTACATGTGTAATATCGAAGGTAATAAATATATTTAACAATTTTTCATAACCATACCGACCCATCATTCTCTTATTATAAAACCGCTTACGATTTCAATAGATACCTTGTACATTCTACGTGCATAGTTGTGTTAGAAAAAATAATACAATTCGTTCATTGATAATAATACAGAAAATTCGTTTTCAAGCAGTAATATATTGTTTGCGATAATAAAAACGACGGTTCCAGGATTATAAATTAAAAATTAAAAAACTTAGAGTTGGTAATTTTTAATTTAGGCATGTTTCAGTACACTCCTAGTTTCACTCAGGTGTATAATAAATCTTAATATTGTTATATTACATACTTGTGTGTGTGTGTATGTGAGAGGTCAATACCAATAATAACCTATTTTACACCATGTCTTATATATGAATAAATATAAACTATAGTTTTTTAAACGACTCTGCGTTTACTTTAGGGATTTCTCGCGATTCCAGCGCGGAGTAGCTTACAACTTTCGTCTGACGTTTTAAATTTATAACCCAAAAGACGTACCCCACTACTCCTCGTCTAAATCATTCGTAAAAAAAAAAACACCATCCCTCATATTACGAAAAGTTTCCTGTCGATTTCTATTACACTTTATTTTTGTATTTTTCAACATTTACTGTAAATCGACTTTACGAATAATGTATACGCTTCGTCTTATTCTACGCGAGAAATAAAACGAAATTCGTCCAACTAAACACTGGAAATACAATTCGATTTACTATACATAGCGTAAATTTGTACCTAGAACGCTGTGAAATGTTGCTTTAGTCGAACGATGGTATTTATTTTGACGGTAAACCAAAGTTGAGTCGTGCAACAAGTGATCAATCGAAGAAAAATTTTCGCCTCTATAAGTTTTCAAAAGATTTTTCTCAGCCGTATTCCGTTGACGATATTTTAAAATTCTGAGAAGCGTGATATGCACGAAAAAAAAAAATAAGCAAGACAATTTCAAAAGAACCAATTGTACATTACAATTATATTATTGACCTGTGCGTAGTTTTACTTACGTAGCAAATATTTTGCCATCACATTTTCTCTTAAAAAACAACCCGTTTATGTTACGTCTTGTAATTTTTAGTTCACGATTGGTTAACTGATTAGAGTTACGCTCGTAGTAACATTGTAATATTCACCACAAAAATAAAACTTACCCGTTCGGCGTCGTACGGTTTGAATTTAATTAAATTTTATTCGCTGGAGATTATTATGATTATAATAAGGCTACAGGCTTTACTCACGTGATCCACGAACGAGAGAGTGTCGCAGGTTTGTTACAAATCGATCAAACCTAACCAGACTTTAAAATATTGCGTGGAAAAATGTTCAAAAGGTATGTGTTCAAAAGGCACATTGCGCTTCGTCGGCGCTAACGCATAGAAAATAGATTATACTTTATCGGAAAGACGTGTAACCAACTAATATCTTAGGCTGACCTCAGACGATACGAAATCCCGTCCCGTGTAGAAATTCGATTTGCCCCCGTCACGTATTGTACACAGACTTGTGAATGCAATTCGTCTGAAACTCGGAAAATAACGGGACAGCTTGGCCTTAGCATTTTTTTTTTCTGCCGCCATATTTATACGCTACTTACATGCATTGTGCAAACTAGGAACAGGGTTCCCGTGCGTGATAATTTCGAAAGGATTGAAAATAGTATAGATCAACAGTCGTAGAATATTGTCTATTTGGATTGCAATAAGAACAACAACATAGTACAGAATACAAATCGTTCATAATCTTTTGTCACGATAAATGTCTACCCCCTGTAAGTAATGCTTGCGGTGGAGGCGAAGTAATTATTGTTTATTTTAATAATTAATAAAACAAGATAACACGCGCCGAACGAAACACTAGCGACCCTCGTCCGTTTCGAGTAACCGACGAATTTTTTCTAATATTTTCGCTTTCCGTCCACTCGTGGTAATCACAAAACAACGTACTGTCCAGCGGTGTTAACAGAAATACTTAAACCGATGAAATCAACACGTCAAAACATATGACCATCATCCACCGTATAAAAAAAAAAAATATCTTAAATACTTAGCGTTTTTATACTAGCTTAATGATGTTGAACAATATGATACGGTATTTTTAATCGTTTTTCATTCGTAAATCAATTAGTACACTGTTATTATTGTACGTACCGATGTTTTGTAACGCACTTGACACGGTCATTTATAATTTTACAGATTTTGATTGGGCCACACGAAAACAAAAACACGCGTCCGATCAATTTTGTTGGGTCGTTGATGAAAAAAAAAACAATAATACGGTATTACGTCCAATTAACCGTGGTTATACGTTACGTCTTACGTTTTCTATTTATCTGCCGTTGTATTTTAGATTTCGATTTTTAAACAACGTTTATCTTATCGGTTGTTTCGAAAGTTTATAAAGTTAAAATTCTGATTTCGTTCTCAGCAATATCACGATCGGCCGAAAAAAATATCACGACCCATTGGTTTGGAAACGCCACCGTGATTATGGAAATCGCGATGTGTACAAACACACAGGTACATATGGTTTGAGTTATTTGGAACGGAGTCGAACTTTGGTTACGAACGGACATGGGTCGTGACTCGTGTGGATTTCGATACCGGTCCGCTGCTCTGGTCTACGTTTACACGTATACGGATGCAAATACTACGCGAGGTAGTTACAAATCCGTCGTGCACTTGGGTCGGACCTACCATCCAGTGTATAAAACCGTTATCGCTCTTTGAGTTTTGAATTTGTTAATTTTACTAAACTATCGTAATATATTGATCGTAGTTATGGAATGATCAAAATGATCGTAAAATAGCGATTTTAAACATATACATTAATATAATATACGTATTTTACGTTGGTGAATAAACATTATTTCCATGTTAACATTTAAACATTCAAACGCACACATTGTAGGATAATTTTTTCAAAAATCCAATCATCAAATTTTTAATACACGGTTTTAATTACGGTTGGGTACTTCCATTTCTTTTTTTAATATTAATCTTTCGTGCAAAATAATATACAGGCAAATAATAATTACTAAAAATTGGTATGTAAATATAAAAAAATGAAAGAAAAAAAAAGTTCTAAATTGAAAATGTTAGTAATTACTTTTTAATGTGTAAACATTAATTGTCTTTGTAATAAGATATGATTGAGAAACTGAAAAAACCAAAATTCAAACGAGCAATTAGTATCTTTCGTAAATTTTTAACGAGTTTTATTTTTGCATAATGTAAAAGTAGCATTCATGAAAACATTGAAGGAACTGGAGATGAATTATACAAATATATTCCAAATGTGATAATGCAAAAAATCAAATTAAAATAACATCTGAAGATTATGGTATTAAGTTAAATCCAACAGTGAAATATTTTTGTCCGTATAAAAATATTCAGAATGGCTGAGTGGTAAAAATAAATAACTGCGTATATCAAATATTATGATATCCATATTGTAATGATTTGAAGATTTTATTAGATTCGATATTATTTATAAATACGGTTAGTTCAATCGGTTTGTTGAAATTTCGTTCAGTGTACATAGACAACTATGATGTTTTGATAATTAAGCTGCATTTACACAAAATATTATTTAATTAATTACATTTCAATTAGATTGTATATAATACAAATACACAGTATATTTATATGCTTTGAGAAATATTATAAATAGTTATATAGACTATGTTATTCTGTTCGAGGGTGACTTGGAACTTTGTACGCAGGTTGAATCTGTTTAAGACGGTTCGTATCATCAAAAAGATCTTAACACCTTTGTACGTTAAATACGTAAACTAACGTAAGACAAATCGTATTTCTGTTAATCCCAATAAATTCAAAGTTATATTTTTTTCTCGCTGTCCCGGATTCGATCAATTTTCATCATTTAATCAATGACTCGTTATCGCCTAGGGTATTCTCTGCACGTGACTTGGGAGTTATCTCGTGTAATTATTTAACCCTTAACGATCATATTCAATCGACAATTGTGAAAGTTTCTCACGTCGTCGTAGCAGTTGAGTCAACGAGTTTTAAGTCCTCTTTAAGTTCTCTTCACAACCTTTTAGTTGACTAAATTTTGGAACGTGGATCGGTAGTTTAGAACTATGGTTAGGTGATTATTTTTTTATTTTTCATTTTTCCACCGCGGCGATCTCCCATGAAAAAGAGGGTGTGACCATTTCTCCAGTCGTGTGTTGTTCTCGTGAGCAGTATCGCATGCTTTTTCTCGATATTTTTCACCGACTACGTTCGTTCGTCATCATCTCGTCCGTTCCCCAGAGCTGTGCATCTTTTTGCATCCGTCGTCGTACAGATTAACGCGCTCCCGCGAAGAGTTTAAAGGGCGTTCTCCTCGGGAACGTTGGAAATATATGTTTCGACCGCGTTGCCCGTTAACAATACATCGATGCTAACATACAGCTGTTTCAAAACTGTACTCGTAGTTTTTCATTGCCTTCCATTTCGTATTAAAAATAGTGCGTTTCAAATTGTTCGGTTCGGAAATTTCTACGCGACCAATCGCGTGTACCAACGGGTACGGTAAAAGAAACGAAACCATTCCGCGTCCCGAGGGCTACTACAGCGTCACCTTGTCCCGCGTGACGACATCATACAGCGACGGCGGCGCCTTTTTTTCTTCGGTAACAAACGTGGGAATAAACGATAAAAACATGTGTGTGTGTGTGTGTGTGTGTAGTAGTATATATATTATATACATATTAAATCCGTCCGAGTGATCGGCACCCACGAAAAAGACCACTGCGCGCGACTTATTGTGTTATTGCGAAGCAACCTGTTTTTTTTTTTTTTGTGTGGCTGCTCTCTCTCTCATCCTCTCTCTTTCACACTCTCTCTCACTCTCCCTCTCTCTCTCTCCCCGTCTCCTCTCCGTGTCTCGCTGTCATTTCTTCTTTTTCTTCTTCTTGGTTTCGAATGGTACGGCGGCAAGCGCGGTCGACCAAGACGCCCTCCCGTAGCGTCCACTATACGCGCGTACCCCCCACCCCCACGCCGGGTACCGCGCGCTCGTCATTTCGCCGTCATTAATCACGTGAAGCGACGAGTGCCCGGTCGTGTGCGCGCCACAAGTGTAGGCAGTTACGTGCGCGCGCGCGCGCGCACACAACAACAGAAATGGTGATAATAATAAGAACCGTGTTCGTATTGTGTATACCGTAAAAAGTACAAAGGTGCCGGGCGGTGTGGCGCCCGATCAGCACGAAAATCGTCGCGCGTCGTCCGGACGGAGAGAGAGAGAGAGATAAAGAGAGAGATCGATACTCGGAAACGTAGACGGATAGATAAACAGATCGACGGAGAAAGCCTGAGATCGAACGAAAAGAACCGAACGTCGATCGCGGGAAAAGCGAATGATCGATAGAAACGGCGAGTGGGAGACGAGAAAAATATTGAACAATGCAAGCGGCGCGTACGCGTCTCCGTGTCGTCCGTCTCCGTATCGCGCTACACCTGTGCGCGCGTGCGCTCGCGTGCATTGTGTTCCGAATGAAGCGTGTCCCGTTGTGCACGACGGCGGCAGGGTGTTGCGACGAAATGAAAAGAAACGAAAAAATGAACCGACAGCGGACGACTGTTCGGCGAGGTCGAGACCCGTCGACGAGGTGTCACGTTTGAAACTCACGAGCGCGCTCGTACGTCGTTTTCCGTCCGCGTCACGAGCAGTGCCGGCAAAACCTGGACGAGAACCAGTGCTCGAATTGGGGGGGGGGGACACAGGCGGACGGGGTCCGCTTTCATTTTCCCATAGATTTCAGCGTCCCCCTTTGTTTTAATTAAGCGAGGAACGCTAAAAACGAGTCCTCCCCTAGGTTAGGTTACTTTTGAACGGTGTATTTGGATTTTGCTTTCGTTTATTTCTATTTTCTATAACAAACTGCAAAGTAATGGTTATTTTTTCCCAGAAAACGGTTATCGTTGATGACAATCACCGGCTAAGATAATAATCATGGCTAAATAACTATATCAGTTTGAAGTGATTTCGGTTGTATAGTCCTATAGGTGTTACTACTTTCTAATTTTGACAACCTCTTGAGAACTTTTTGTTTAATTTTCCACCAATTGACAAGATTAACATATCAAAATGAATTGAATCGTGGGTTAAAAAAGGCAAGCGAACAGGAGAGGAAGAAAATTTTCCTAAAAGAATAAAAATTACTGGAGAAAATGCATACAAGTCATTGTAGAGTTTAATTGAAAAATAATATTTGTATCTGTTTAATGTTATTACAAAATATCGTTACAAAATAATGTTACATTATAATAATAAGCAAATAAATATAATATAATAATACTACCTTTATAGTGCCTTATTATATGTGCAGGGGACGACGACCACAACGGATTACTTTACAATTTATCAGCTATGGAACGGTGTTTTTTGAACTAAAACCAGCGTTCGTCCTCAATTTTTTTTTCAATTCCGAGCACTGACGAGAGCACCACCCGTCCGCGAACGTCGCAGATACGGACGACCCGTGTCCGGCATTGAAGGCGTTTGGAAACACTGTTATCCGTTGGTCCGCGGGTGCAAATAATCGATCGAGGGGGACACAAGTACGTACTCGAAAGCGTTTTGAACGGTGCAAAACGTAAAAATATATCGCTGCCGGTCAGCGCGGTTTCAGTGCCACGTCCGACCAGCGACGTCGGGCGACGAGTCGGACGGACGTTTGAACAGAGCCCGTCGCACTGGGGCGAAAAACAATTATTCGGTACTCCGGGACTGTTGCGCCTAGTGTGTTTTTCTTTTTTCACTGGACGGCACGGGGACCGGGGACCATGCACCGTCGTACGCTCTCCGCGGATTTCGGTCGGGACGAGAACGCGGGTCACCACATCCTCTCGACTTCGTTGCGCGTCTCGCGACACACGCGCAACGTTTACACGGTACGTTGACTGACAGTGAGGATTGTCAATAATTATATAAAGTATGCCTATACAGATCGATTTTTTAGTACTGTCCAATTTCATCACGCATGACAAAAATGTTAAAATACTGATATAAATATAAAAACTGATTATGATACATATATAATATATATATATCGTCCAAATAAATTTCATAAAACAAACTTTTCAGTGTGTTTGGGCAGTTGGTAAAATCCTTAAAATAAGCCCTGATATTTGATATCTATTTATAACATCATAAATATAGAAAAACATTACTAAATCGGCCTTATTTTGTCAATATCCATTTTTGCCGTATGATGGGGACAGCACAACTTGCTCTTTCTTATGGTACCGTCGGAAAAAAAAAACTGCTATAGCAGTAGTGACACTTTTTGGACGGTTTTTACAGTACAACTATAGCAGTATTCACAGGTGGAACTAGGAATTTTCGCGCCCGGAGAAAATGTTAAAATCACGCTCTATCGTAGACCGATAATCAAATACTCTTCTGGAGATTTTTTTTCTTATAACCGATACACAGTTATACTCATTGGGTCTTAAACTAATATCAGTGTTTAACGGAGTTAAAAATATCAAATTAACTGTGAACAGTTACAAAAATTACACCATCTAAAGTTTTACGCCCGGGGATGAATCCCCGTTTTCCACCCCTTAGTTCTGCCCCTGGCAGTATTATTCAAAAGTGTTCCCTGCCCGGCACCACCAGACTAAAATACTGCTACAGCAGTACTTTGATGGTGACCGTCCGTCAATGTGATATTATCATCGGTGCGTTGGCGTACGCGGCGACGGGTTCGCGTTGTTCTCCCGCCGGCGGCGGCGGCGGCCGCGCGAGGCGTTGATTGATTAACGACGTCACCGCCGCACGTTCTTGTGTAAACACGGCGAGCGCGCCCGCGACCGACATAAAATAAATTATAAAAAAAAAAAAAAAAACCGGATCGGCCCCCGACCCTGCCGTTCCCCCCGGACCGGCCCCCCCCCCCTCCCCCAGCCGCACATAATTAATAGCAACGCGTTACTATGGCCCCCCGAGTGAACGAGAACAATTCGATTACGAACCCAAAGAAAACCGGACGCTAGAGGTGAAACGCCTGCGACGGACGGCAATCGAAAGCGACAAGAGAAACGTACCCCAAGACATTTAATAGAAAACATAAACAAGTATTTTATTTGTTTTTTTTTTTTTTCGAATTCGTACATAAAATGTGATTCGTTTTGAAAAAACAATAACTTTAAGAGGTACACACGATCATCGTGATTTTTTTTTCTCTTTCGTTAGTCGATCAAACACGAGTTTACGAGTTTTCGGCTAAAACATGTCATCGAAACAACGTTTTCGAAATAAAATCGAAAAGCTTATCAACGGTCGAAAGGAAATGTATAAAAGTTAAACAAATACGTTATAAGACCATGACGATGATGATGAATTTTTCGTTTTGTTTCGAAAACGTTGTTAAGATTACGTTTTAATGAACACAATTATATCGGCACCGATGGCGTACAGAAATCGTGTATTCCGCTTCGACTCCCGGCGTTATAATTATGTTACGCAGGGAGCCGCGAGAACACCATTATACCCGTTGGAGGCGAATGTGAATTCGAACGCGATTCGCGATTGCATTTGTGAAGGTTTAATTTATGACTATCCGCCTCGTGAGTAGTCTCAAACCCATAATATATGTATACTGCCATGCATTTAAATCGAACGCGTCGTCGGTGCAGAGGTCATCGGCGATGGTTCCGATAATACCCTGACGGTATGCTCCACACGTGCCGCTCGGACCTAATACGTGTTTCAGTTACTGTACAATTATTGTTTTGAATGCGTTTTTGGTGACGCACGTTGCGTCCGAACAAGTGCACATGATAAGTTTGCCGAGCAAAATCGTCAAAAGCTTAGAGCAATCTTGAAAGTTGAAATTGTTTTGAGTATTAGCCGATGTAATATGTTACGATGATCACAACGTACAACTGTTTTATTTCGTCTCGATCGTTGTGATCTTCTAAGTATGACTGTCAATCGTTGAACAAACCAAATATGAATAGATGTACACACATTTGTTAAGCTTTTACGACACGTTTGTGACGAGAAAATCGTTCTGTCTGAAATCGTTGAGATGCCAAATGCATCCGCCTTGTCAACCTTATAGACTGTAATAATATTTATACGTTGTGCACAGGTATGATATTCACGTAAAATAACATCCTTCTCCCCCTCGGTTCGTTCATTCGGTAACACCGTTATGATACACGATTATCGAACACTTCGTGCCAAACGTCAAGGGGTTAGGTCAACAAGCGGTTTGGTTTTTATTGGGTATAATTTTTTTTTCCACAAAAATACAAAAAAAACAACGGATAACCCTACGACGATTTATCGGTTGATCGTTTTGTACACGGTCCACCTCTGCAACATCACATCGTACCGGCATATCATAATAAATAAGTGGTTTATTATATCTGTATAACATATATTTTTACCTGAATCCAAATAAATCATAACACATGCGGGTGTTTGACACATTTATTGGGTTATTACATCATCGTAAAATCTAAAATACCTCATAATTTGTTTCTATTTCCATCTCTCTACATCCCTCTCACCGGGGGTACACATTTCGTACACATGATGATAATATGATCCAACGAAAATATTTGACGAGCTATTCTGTAGTAGTTCAACCACGTTAATAATATCACAGTCGGTGACGGATCTAGTATTTTTTCTCGGTGGGTGTTATATTTCTAATAATGATCAAGGTTCATAAGTTCATGCACTAAAAAACGCATAAATAATCATGCAATAATCTACTGACGTTTGATAAAATATGTATTGAAATATGCACTAAATTCAAAACATGCATTTATATGCATTAAAAATCTTAAACCGTGCACGAAAAAAAAAATTTTAAGAATTTTTTTGAATAATAAAAATTATCTATTCATATTTTTAAAATTTATATTTTATTTCTTCGGTTGCATTTCATTAAAATTAAAATCAATGAACACGAGTTGCAACGAAAATATATTGATAGATTGCTATGAACACGTCGATAGGAGGAGGGTGGTAGCGGTGCGCAAACATTGTTTCTGTGGTACTGATTTTAACTTGTAAAACTCATGCCATATAAAAATAAAAATACTGATAAAATACTAATTTTTTTAAACATGTCCGGAGAAGTAAATAAGAATGAGTTCAAGCATTAATTGATCTAATACTTTTTTAACTTCCAGGGAAAAGACTTTGCTGGATTTACATAAAAAATAATATAAGCTAAGAAAAAGCTCAAAAAAAATCTACTACATGCTAAATATCCCAACACACAAAAAACATGCAAAAACACGCTTTATTAAACTTTATTTTTTTATTACCATTGTTATGAAACGGTTTTGTATCTCACTTAGCATGTTTTCCGGTGTAGCAAAATAAAACTTGCATGAACTTATGAGCCCTGATAATAATCCTTAGTGTAGGACTTCAGAAATAAAAAACTAATAATTCTGGATGTAAATATTCAGGAAAATCAGATGTGCCATGTGCAAGTAATTTGTTTTTTTTACTAGAAATATATGAGCTCTCTTGACCATTGGTCCCCTTTTCATAAATATGTATGATAATATTAAGCAAAAAATGTATTGCAACTTTTTAAATACATCCGTTTTTATTAACATGCCAAACGTACATAATGTATTTACATCGTAAGAATAATTGAAAATGGAATCAATACAAATACACCTATATCTTACATACATAATTGCATCTAAAAACTATAGATATTTTAATATTATGACT
This sequence comes from Sipha flava, assembly GCF_003268045.1. NCBI lineage: Eukaryota > Metazoa > Arthropoda > Insecta > Hemiptera > Aphididae > Sipha > Sipha flava. Next base: position 1,185,055 of record NW_020271757.1, on the reverse strand, counting down.
TCATACGTCGTTGAAATGTACGAGTAATTTTCACAGTTATAATTTAGATTGACCAGTCCTCTAATTGCATTCTTCTTTTTTTTTTCTAGAAAACTCATTGACAACAACGTCAATATCTACAATATATCACTTAATGAACATTTAATAACTATTGCGCCGCGGTCTTTTGAAAAATGTTTTCGACGAGCGTTGCCTGCCCGTCCCCGACGCATATCGGTTAGAGGACGAGGGTCGCACGCTCGTATACAAAAGTGACGTGACGACGGCGTCTCGTAATATTCATTCGCGTGTGTTGCGTGCACCGTACCGGGTCGGTTTTTGCCGGGGTGGTAGGGGGTGCGTTTAACGATTATTACGTGCGTGGTGCATGTTTTGCGCGTGAAACAATCGCGGTCCAGACGCCGACGGACCGTATCCCGGCGGACCCTTTACGCGCGCCCGCAGCTGCCGTCGGAATCGCCTCTTCGGCGACGACGAGTGTCCGTGCGCGCACGTGGGCAACGTCAATGGGACACGTATTTTTGACGTATATTCTCATATTAACGGTGCGTGTGTCCAGGGCCGTGAAGAGAGAAACCCGAGCCCGGGGGATATATCTTAATTTTTTCTGCAGTGTTAATTATATTCTTATAATTGATTGTGTTTAATTTTTAATAATTTGTAGTCCTTAATTTCCGGCCCTTCTCAAAAATTCCGGTCCCGGGGGGATCATCCCTTCCCCTCTTCTCGTCAAGCCTGCGTTGTCAGTCAACGCGTTCGCCAAGCAGGAAACGATCTCCTTCCAGTAGGAAGTTATTCGCAATCGCATTACGTGCATTTACTTGTACGCTGTTACATCCTACGCGTTGCAAACGCACGCGCACGTGCACCGTGGATTGTAAAGCGTAAACGAAAGTTACGTTCGAAAGTGTACGCGTTTCAATGTACGAGTATATCTCGTATTCAGAATTCTGTTAAATCATTTTTTTTTTTTTTGTAAATCGGTCATCGGCTCTTTGCCAACACGTACATCCTGAACCATTCCAAAGCGTACCTACTACGCGATGAACGTAAAAATCGTAAACGTCCTGCGATTTCTTCCGAGATACCGATAACAATGAAAATGTCGACGAATGATATTTCGGTTTCGTTTTATTTTTACACTCGTCGTTATACTCAACCAGACAGTCGTAAACATCGAGTGCAAGTAGAAGTATATGTATGTATATCTTTATGGAGAGTATCGCGGTGAAAACGAACAAGTTAATGAACTTATGCATTGAACGGTGAAAAACGCTGTGAGGGTGAAGTCGGACAATGGAGTGACAAGGCGTAATTGCAAGCAAAACGGTTTTTTTTTTTACCGAGCGAGGGTCGAAACGGGTGGGCGCGAAGAAGCGTGTTCCGTAATTGTATTCCAAACCGTTTGTACTGCGCGATACAAACAATAACCCCTTTTAAATTATACGACCTATAATCTGGGCGTCTGCGGACTATCAATATATTATTTTTGTATAGAACTACATGAAATGGAAATAGCACTGGCCGTATACCGTTTAAGTTATATTGATATTGTTTTTGACGTACATAAAATGTTATACGCATTTAGCATGTAAGCTCTTTGTTCGACCGCGGACAGCGCACGATGATTATCCGTCGAGCACGATTCGAAGCCGCGGAAAACTTCCGAGGTGCGTATAAAATCCTAATTAAACCGACGTCGATCACGGACAATATTGTTCTTGCACAGAAACACGTTCGTCGGACACGGTCACTTGTTACTCTTCCTGTACACCACTCGTAAGCACTCCGTACACCGGCATGTGGTCGTCTAACCGGCGATAGTTGTGTCTCCGTACAATCTCTCCTACGGTCGGACGTTTACATATCAGACGACACATGATTCCCACAGTTCGTAATGCGTACCTAGTATCGTTCTGCGGTGACTATTGACGTGCTGACGCCGATCAATTACCGCCATAAGTACAGAGTTCCCGCAGTTTTAGGAAACTTATTTATTCTAATCGTAGTATTACTTCCACGGAGCACGTAACATTTTCATTCCGTTCGCAATACATTTGTGGATGAAGGTGTTGAAGTAGTGGAAAGGATCGGACATGGATATTTAAGGCAAGACAAAAAGTGAACTGTTACTGCGTTTCGGATACAAGAACGTGCAAGGCGGAACATTTCTCCAGACTCGTCTCTATATTACGAATTGAAGAAAGAAAGTATTTGTATACATTGTTTATTTTCATCGATAAAATACAAAAGCTTATGAATAACATTTTAATTCAGGTCACGACAAATCGGTCAAATATGTTTTGAAAACAAATTCTATCTTACGCGGTGGAATATGTTAGGTTAAGATAATTTCCCTGTATGTAAATGAGTTACTCCTGAGTATCTATATTTAATATCTATGAGTATTCAGTAATCTTATTTCTTCCCTTTGTGAAACGTATCTGTAAACATAATCCTGTCGAAAACATGTTTTACACTACACACATTTACGTAATAATATTATACGAACAATATTCGTCGAACATAATACAAAATTATACTGCAGGCGCATATATCAAGATAGAAAATGTTTTGATTATTTGTATTGTTTGTGATTGTTTATTTGAAAAACTATGTATTTAAAACAGAAAACTGTTATACATCAAGTCAATTATCTCGCAGAAGAAATAGGTAAAAAATAATGTACGTAAATATATCAAGTTATCAACAGGGGTCCTGCACAATTATTAATTTTAAATTTTAATACTTATATTTTATATTTAATTGTACGTTTTAAATTATAAAATATAATGTAGTTATCCAATGATTTTTAATATTGTAATTATATAGTTCCTGTATTGAATATTTATTTTAATAGTTATGATTTCTGGCTTAAAAAGCAATATATTATTGATTTCATAATTGAAGATTTGCCTTTTCTTATTAGTTATCTTTCGAGTTTGAATATTAATGAAATATGATTATCATGATTTATATTTTGTTAAATTTAAGTTAAATTCGAAAAAGTAATAAGTTTTATGTACAAAAAATAAAATTAATCAATTAGCCAAACAGTTTTTGATACTTTCTTCGTTTGATTTACATAATTTAATTTACATAAGTTTCTGGTTATATACTATATATTTATTTTTAAATCGATTACAAGTTCTAAACACAGTCGTATACTTATAATGTAAGTCTGACATGTATATATACAAAACAAACGCGTCTCTTAGTCTACACTTACCATCTATATTATAATGATGATGATGATGATGATGAAAGTGATGTGTACAAAACTATATTAATTATTATAAGTTATTATTTAATCTTACACCAAATTTATCTTCTCAGAAACATAATCATAATCACAATCTTTCGATAAGTGATTTAAAACATAATACGCTCGATGACATCGGAAACAGAGTTCATCGCACACGTTAAATCAACTTTGAGTACTACTAATGTTTTCGTGTTGACATTTCGGTTGACCTGTTGGCGGAGAGTTGACGCGTGGTGGACGTCAAGCCACCCCTCCGCCCCGGTGCGTGGACGTCTGCGTGATACCGTAAGTATAATGTTATTAATACTCATAACTCGGTTCGGCTGTACACTACGGTGAAACGTACGATTAATATTCCTCGCATAACCTCGTGTTACGCCATCAACTGTCAAAAACCAAGAGCTCGTTTCACAAGTATTTCGCCGGAACACTCGTAAGGCGGACGACCAAGTGCATTTTTAACGAACAAGTATGATATGTTGTGAATACTGCGTCTGTTCGCGTACATTTTACAACACGTTTATCGGGTCAAATCGGCATTGACATATTGCGAAAGTGACGAACACACCGGTTTCAGAAATTATACGCAATACGACTTTTACGTGTTCGTCACATCCATTGCGGTTGTAATGGATGGCCACAGGACGAAATCTCTTCAAAAACCAAGCGCATCAGCTTACGGCGAAAAATAAAAATAAATAAAACAAGTGCTTTGATCGTAATTCAGAGAACAACAATAATAATCCTGCACGGAGACTCAAAACCGTATAGGTCTATAAACCTATTAGTTCCACTGAGTAATCCCGATTCTGATGTGTACAAGTCGCACTTTTGTTTCCCAAAAGAAATCGATGATTTATCGTTGCTCTCAAGCGCACAATGCAATCATATAGTCGCTCAAAAAATCCACCAGCGGCCCCCGGTGGCTTCCCCAAGCAAAGAATTTAATTCAGGGATTCGAATATCCCTGAAAATTTTCGAGTTGGTCGACCTAAATAATTTACGACTGGCATAGTTTTATTTTTCTTATCCCCCTATTAATCGAACTGTCACACAACCGACTTCACACACACACACGTATAACAATATGTTCAACACAAACAAACACGCGTGAAATTGTCGTACTGTGTAATATTACGGACCGTGTACAGTAGAGCGGTACGTGCAATGTAGATTAGAAATTTGCGAACGGATTTCGAGTAGAAATAATCGAATACGCCGTTGGAACGCGGAAAACTTGTGCGCGCATAACACGTATTATCGCGTGACGTTAACACAAATATACATGTATACAAACGCGTAAAGGAAGAAGGAAAATGATGCGCTGAATAATATACAAAATGATAAATCATATCGAAGTCCTTGCTCGAGTCTAAATGCATGGCACGTGCATGAACCCGTTGAGCGTGGTACGTTATTTGTACGAACTCTAAACACTTGACGCAAAACTGTGCAAACATTGAAATGTTAAACGTGACCGTATTTTTCCGCGACAAGAAATGTAACCAGAAATTCGGTATCGGAAGTCTTATAAACACGCACATAGGATCGGCGATTAGATACACTGCGGGTGTTCTTCAAATACAATGCGAAATAAAACCCACTGGGATACGGTTTACAATTCTTCCGACACGCGATTCCATTCTTCGAACGATTTACGGTGCCGTCTATGGTTTGCAATTAAACGTAAATGATATGCCGGAGAAGATTTCATCTCGTCCTGCAGAAAAATTCAGTAGGTTCGGTTGAAGTATTATTCACGGAGAAGCTTTTGAATAGAAAATTTCTTTTACAGGTCGTACGATTCGAACATGTTTCTTGTTCTGTGTTTCGACACGCGTTCGATTTGCGTACATTGTTTTAGCGCTGAAACTCGCGCTCGAACGTCAACCGGTTGAATTCCGAGTGCGTGTCGTAAACGGATATGCGTACGTTTCTCGGGGTGCTAGGGGTGGGGCAGGGTGGAAAAAAAAACGACGAACGATATACACTCGCGTACGTTGGTCGGATTCTCCGTCGCAGGGCTCACCCCCGCGCGTTATTCATAATCGAACGCGGCAGCTGCTCCGTGTAATGCGTGTGCATGCGCTGACACACCGGACCAGCTGAGTACGAATCTTATCCGAGTCATTAAATAGCTGCTCGGCCTCTCCCTTCGCTGCGCTCATCCGTCCCTGCATCGCCGATGCGACGGTTCCCCGAACACAGACCGGCGGTTAACGTGTGCACGGCACGATTAATACCGTAATTTTTCTCCGTTTCCCTTCGAATTGCGGTGTAGGGGTGCGTGTGACGGCCGTGGGGTGACTGACTGGTGCAGCAAGTGATTGGGGGAGGGGGGAGAAAACAGTCGCCTTCGACCTCGATGGACTCGGTGGACGGCTTTGGCGCGCGTAACCTTTTCGATAGTGGCTTAACCTCCCCCCCCCCCCCCCCACCACCAGAAAAAAAGGTTAAAAAGTCATGAATAACTTGCTACGTAGATACCGAGAAAGATAATATTAATTTATATTTATATTTATATTTAATTTATAATAATTTATATTATTATTTATATTTATAATAATTTATAGTATGTGTTTTTATTGTTTTTAATGTTTGTATTACCTACAATTTGTATAAATAACTCAAGTTGAACTTTTGGTTATTTTTGTCGCATCGTCGCCGTCTGACGACGATAATAATGTAATATATATATTTATATAATTACACCGTCTATTATAGTCAGTGGCGTATTTTCGGGGGGGGGGGGGGTCGGTCTCGAATCTAAACCCACTTGACTCCCCCCATCCCCAAAACAAACACTTTGAAAATATGCCACTGCTTTCCGAGACATGATTTTCTACTGCCGGGCAGCCAAGAAGGTATACACGTCAGCCTCCGTCCTTGCGCACATATTGGCATTGCTTGCGTCAAGTTTTCCGTCCAACGACTGTTCATGATTTGCTACAACTTTGCTGTCGTCGTTTGCAAAATGTTTTGTTTTTGACGAGTTTCGGATCCATAGGACATGTGCGGTGTCTCACGGTGACGTCACGGTGTTTTTTTTTTTCAAACAATTTGTTACTTATCCAAATGTTCAGTCGTGAATCCAAAAACTTCAAATAAGGCCAAAACGTGTTTTGTTCGGAACACTAAATTTAATGATAGTCTTAACTATTGAATTTCCTATTTTACAACCATGTCACATCGCTTATCCTTATTATTTTTTATAGTTACATATTTTTTTTTTTTTTTTTAGACGTTTAATTTTAGATTATAATCTAAAATTCAACAAATAACAGTTTTGACTGGAACTATAATCGTTTAAAGTTCAAATAGTGTGCAGCAAACCGACGAAAAAATCGTTTTAACCCGACGATGCACTTTTACTTCTATCCGACGATATATAAATTATAACGGTTATGGCGTGAATTTATTAGTTCGAAATTGCTTAATCGCGCATTAAAACTCCGCAGGCAAAAATAGTTCAATAATATGCACTCAGGAGGTATTGCCAAACACAAAAATCGTCTAGAATATTTTCTTTTTCTTCTCGTTCCTTGTTACCGACCATTTAGATCATAAATTCAAACATATTTCATGGAACTTTCCCCTATCGATTGCCAAAACATGATAATCGACATTCGGAACATTTTGATATTGTGCAAAATATCATTATTGCGATAAAAGCACGATTACTTTTATACTCTGTTCGCCGAGAGAACGCAACTCGTTCGCGCATTTCCACCACTTTTCAGCGCGTTCGTTCTGCCGTCTTGAACTCTAATTTACGTTAAGTAATCATAAATGAAATAATTATTAATTTTCCGTATTATATATTCGTATCAGTGAAAAAGCGCGAGGCCCTGCACAGCCGCGCTTCCTGCAAGCCCTTTGCACCGGCACTGACTGTCAGTTGCATTAACCATTTTATTTATTATTTTTTATTTTTGCCATCTTCACTTTGGCCCGCCAAATTTCTAAAAGTTCTATAAATTGGCCCTCTAGTTGCTTAGAGTCGACCATACGATTATACAACCGCAGTTATCTTTGGCGCGCGTAACAGGAAATTCCTCGCGGATAACCCAATAATTTCAGTTTTTTAGGTATACCGTTAAAAACTGGTATTGAAATCAAAACTGTAATACCGAAAATCATTTTCAATACCGTCAGCCCTAGTTTCTCCCCCTTTCCTATGTCTCGGGGTTGTTTTCTTTTCATTATCGTCGCGCACACCTCCGTCGCATCTACCACCGGTCGTCGCATCCTGTCGGAAAGTTGCGTGCGTACACGTGACGATAAAAAAAATAATAATAAAAAAAAATTATTAAATTATTAAAAATAAAATAAATAAACGGCTGCAGCAGCTCGAGCCGATGTCTCGGGATTTTCATTGTTACGCGCGCTCGTGGTGATACAGCAGCTAAACGACGCTTTTAGAATTTTTAAACAAGGTCGTTTTTATTTTTTTCCATAAATATATTCTCTCAAGGTTGTCCCGAAACACGTGTAAACTTATAATAATTTTGGCCAACAGCCTACATCCCATCGCGTGTTATGTTATAGATATTTTGGTTGCACGTGAACGTTTTTAAATTAAACCTAATTTTTAAACACCTAAAAGAAATTCGAAAAGTAGTGTCCTCTGTAAAAAATTCTGAAGAAATGTTGGATTGTCTAAACAAAATAGAAAACTTTCTTGCTGAAACGCATTGTCAGCATCGTAAAAAAATAAAAATATATCAATTTTTTTAATAAACAATAATAAAATATTTAATAGCAATCTTTTTTAAATTAAATTCAGTAGCAAAAAATATATGCACACATAATTTTTTAGTGTATTGCCCGTTAAATTATGTTCAATGATAAAAAAATTAACTCCATAATATGGAGTTATAAGTTTGAAATATTATTTCAATTACTTCATTTTTTTTTTTTTTTTCATTCCCGCAATAGACGCTTTCCTGCTTAAAACGCTTTAAAGAGCTGGTCCCTTAAAGAACGTCTTAAGCGAATTTTACTGTAGTTAAAAAAAAAAAACGTTTTTCCACGTGCATTTTAAACATTTATATCCAAACTTTCCATCAATCTGTATCTGATGGCGTTTTGACATTTTCAATTATAATGAAGTAAAAGTAAAAAGAAAACTAACCTGTGTTGCTGTCAGATATAGTATACGGACTAAATTCTCAATCCAGTTTATGTTTGCATTTAAACCGAACAAAAATGTTTGAGTCCCAAAAGTATTTAATAAGCTTAGTGATCCACGCATTATGTATTCAGCTATATTCTGGGATAGTGTATAAATAAGATACTTTGATTTCAACGTCAATGGACAACTACTCATATCCAACTAATAAGATTTACAAGGTTATTGTGATTAAAAAAATTCCTATACTAATTTGAGTGATGTTACATTTGTTGTAATATTAAAAAATATTAATAATTAATTATTAATTATTAAATTCAAAAATAATTTGTCAGAGAAATTATATTTATATAGTTTTAAACTTGCAAATTGTAAGTTTATTATAATTTAATATGAAACGACATTAATTTTTTTAACAAATACTTTAAGAACTGCAACGTTTTAAAGAAGAATTTTGTCGAAGCAAAATAACGTGATTTTCAGCTCAGCAAATACGTTTTATGTATTTATGAATACATATTTAACTATGTATAAGTATATACATCTACGAAATACGTGTAGGCATTCACACACGCACGTACTGTTGGAAACGTCAAAACATCTCCGCGGGAGACGCTCTTTATATAAAATGAAAACGTCAAAAACAGTGAATAATAATAAACGTACGGAAATTATTACGGCGGTGATAAGAAGTTGTGTATATATATATATGTGTGTATATTTGTGTGAGTGTAGAAGAAAAAGAGAAGGAAAAGGACTAAAAAAAGAAAAAAGAAAAAAAAAGATGTCATCGTCACCATGGTGACACTATAGGATTTATACGTATATACGATCGAGGAGGGTGCGCGAGTGCAATGAGATAGGAGGAGATATCTTAGTTGAACAGATACGACTCTACACGCGAGCATAAGGGGAGAAGAAAAACGGGGAGGGTTATTCCGTGTCGTTGCGGCTGACGTACGGGTAAGAGGTAGGGGAACGGCGTCGGCAAAGCGAAGAAAACGGAGAAAAAAGAAAAAAAAGGAAAAAAGGGATGAAAATCTCCCTAGGCGATTTTATGTATTATATATACGTATATAAAAAAAACACTTACGAAGTCGAAAGGGACTTCTTAAGATCCTCGCTCCCTTTACGTTTTTTTTTTTTAAAGGAATTTAGTCTGCACATTTATTTCTTCGTTCTTTTTTTTCATTTCCCACTCCCTACTATACTCGTTCTGCTTTTATTTTTCTTCCTCCTCCTTGCTCGCCCCCGAGTAGGACTCCTGCCACCTCCTGAACTCCACGTTCCTTTCGCCCTCTGTCCTGGGATATAGCTACCGACAGTAGACGTCGGTGCTACTACTGCTACTGCTCCTCGGACAAAAACCAGGGATTTTCTTCTATTCATTATTTATCCAGATTCTGGCGTGAAAACCTTATCGAGATTTTTAAATTGATTCCGTTGATTTCTCTTTTCCATTACGGCCGCCTTTGAGCACACTTCTATACAATTGCAACAGCAGTCACCGCAGTACGACAACAACGCGTGATTATTTATACGTTTTATTTACCACGTTTGCTTGGATTTTATACGTTAATATTAGTACGTATTATTATGCTCCCGATTTCGAACGACATACGATATGAAAATTGATAATACGTTAATACTGATGTTTATATACCGACCTGTACAACAGAGTATTTCAATTCAAACTGCAATCTATATATATAAAATTACTTGTCCCTGGGTGACACATCATCGCCTAGCCGGAACCGCTAAAGCTATGAGTATAACATTTGGACAGTAGTTTTGTTTCATATTGTAGACCCCAATAAGATAGGATTTTTCAAAATTCAATCCTTACCAGGGTTAAAAGGGGAGGAGGGAATTAAAAAAATCATCTAGCCAGAACGGCTGAAGCTATTTGTATAAAATTTAGTCAATAAGTTAATTTTATGAGGCAAAAACCCCTAAAAATGGATATTTCAAAATTAAACCCCTACAGGGGTTAAAAGGAATATAAATGGAAAAACACTGATAGAAAATTATATTTTTATACACACCTTGGTCAGTTCATTTGCTATAAATATTTAAATAGTTATTGTTAAAACTGTATCTTAAAGACATTACGGGCGAAGCCGGGTTATTCAGCTAGTCGTAGTATAATATACTGTATTATAATAGTCTGAATCGCTGGTAAATATGTGTTTATTTGTAATATATACGAGTATTTTATAAGTATTTATTTGATAAACGTTGTAAAGGTGAACATTAATAATTGTTTTTTTTATGAAACATGCTGATTGATCATTAATTATTCGATAAGCATAATTACGCACAAAGGTATATCTTTTAAATATAATCTCTTAAACTTTGTCACTAATATACAAACAAGTTATACACATACACGGATCGAATAATATGTACACCATTATATTTTACCTTGAAAAATGGAAAAAAATAAGGAAAATCTTATATTTACCGGTTGTTCACAAATTTACATCACTCAATGATTATAAAATTTATTTAATTAATTAATTTAATTAATTTATTTAATAAGCTAAGCATGTAAATATATATTTTGGAAAACAATAAGAATCGGACACATTTTATTTCGAGTTTCTTTTATGTATATATATTAGCTGAGTTAGCCGGCTTCTCAGAAAACAGTATACTAGTGTGTACTATAGTGGCCGAGACATAGTTTTTAATAGATTATTACCTTACACTGTTTAAAGCCTAGTTTTGTATAACTGTTAGTTATAAAACAAATAAAATGAAAATTCAAATGACTCGGTTATGGTAGTTTTTGCCGTCATTGCCGGTACCAGTATTTTTTTTTAATCCCTTTTTATTGCTCGTCACATTTTACGTTTATACATTTGGTATCTTTTTCAAAATAGATTTTTATTTATTTACAGCTGAATGACCCGACGTTTCCCGTTAAGAATGTATTATGAGTGTTCAACTCCTTTTGGGTGTTATTCGTTGTAGAAACAATGCCTTTTTAAGTGTAAATCACCAGACATTTTAGAATAGAAGATAGTAGTTTTTGGAAATTATTTTTAATAAAATAAACACATTCACCATTTTCTAGATGCGCACACTGAGATACGTGGTAGTGAAGTTTCTTTCCTTTTTTTCGGTTATTTTAGCAACAACAAAACAACAACTGCTCGTTCGGGTCTTATATGATGTTTTCCTTTCCATTTTTCGTGTTAAAAGTTAGCCTACGTCCTTCTTCGAAGTCTGATCTATCTCCGTACCATATTTCATAAAAATTGGTTGAGCAGTTTAGGAAGGCATAAGATACATACAGATATTAATTTTAGTATATACAATAAATACATATATATATATATATATATATATATATATGTGTAAAAATTCAGTTATTCCAATATATATTACACTTGCACGTGTGCTATAACAAAAACGTGGTTTACAGTATATCTAATACCATACCTACCATTGCGTATACACATCTGATAATTCGCGGTGCCCAACGATGGATCAACGACCCGACTCGGCGTGCGTTTATCGTAAACAGTCACCATTAACCATTAGTAGCACAATATAGATACTCTATCGACATTGTGTTTTTTTGTTCAATAAAATTATTGGCAAGTAAAATGTAGTCGAAACAGACGTTTCCGATTCATCTTAAAAGGTTAGTTTACATGCGTGTTGGTGCGTAGCGCATACTGTAGAGTGGCCACGGTGAAAAGCCTATAATGTGCGTGGCGCTAGTCCGTCATACACGTATACGAATTTAATCGTCAAAACGGATTACAATAAAGGAACACGTAGTATCGTCTTATAGAAAACTAAAAAAATAAAAAATAAAATAAAAAGCACGAGAAAAATATCATGAGTCCGGGACACGTTCTAAACCGTATACGGATGAAATAATAAATAACATAGGTAATAATAATAATGTATGATATCGTCGTAATATCATTTAGCTTCATTAAACCAATCTTGTGTGCAGTGTTGCACATTATCTAGATAAAAATATTAATCTTTTATCTTATCTAGATGATAATAATTTGAAGTATCTTTTTATCCATCTTTTTAAATAAAATGGTTATCTAAGATAATTTTGAAAAAGATCATTTTTTTTTTTTTGTGGTAAGAGAAACGAGGAATAATAAACACTTAGTATTACCGTATGTACGTTTTAAATTTTAAATATACATATTCTATAAACGAAGAATAGATATTGTAAAATTATTTACACAGAAAACATAAAAATGAACGTATTTCAAATGATACCATTTAATTTTATAACGATTAACTTTTTATTTTCTATATGGTCGACGACTGGGTGATACGCTACCTGATGCTTACGCGCGGAATTTAATATACGTATACCTAATAGCTAATATTATACTCATAATAATAATAGAGACAATAATTTTGTCTCCAAAGATTGACGTTTTATATCCATGTGTTCACAAAATTATTGTCTCTATTATTATTATGAGTATAATATTAGCTATTAGGTATACGTATATTAAATTCCGCGCGTAAGCATCAGGTAGCGTATCACCCAGTCGTCGACCATATAGAAAATAAAAAGTTAATCGTTATAAAATTAAATGGTATCATTTGAAATACGTTCATTTTTATGTTTTCTGTGTAAATAATTTTACAAACACATGGATATAAAACGTCAATCTTTGGTTGAAACGTTCCATAAATAACAATGTAGATTAAAGTAATAAATAATAATAAAGCCAACCAGTATCCACTGAATAGTGGCCACGGCTACGTAGTATTAGTGGATATAAATCTTAAACCGAATAAGTGAATACTGAGAATAGCAACAAGGTAACAGTAATCACTTTATTAGTTATTGGTAAATACGTACGGTTAAATAAAATAAATATACCGATTTATATGAAATATTTTAAAATGATGATATATTTAATCAAACATGAGTTTCATAAATATAATATACATACATACAGAAATGCATTAAAAATTATAAAAATTATAAATTGTCTGTCAGAGACCAGTATTAATAACATTAATAATACTATTTTTAGTATCCTACATTCATACTTTGCTACGTTAACGTTTCATCGACCATCATTGTTATTATTTATTTTTGGCTGTTCGACGTTGGTAACTTGTTCTTATTTCTCGATTTAACATGGATAAATTTATTTTTCGAGAGAGGAAACGGATTCATGAAGATGATTCTGACATTATAGGTATATGTTTAAATCACAAAAATCATAAAACTAGGTACATTTTTAATTATAAATTATTTAATTTATAATAAATTAATTTGATCTGTTAACTGATTAATAACTTAAAATAAAAAGAAATAAAAATAGTTTATTTATGATATCTTAAAATATTTATGTTTAAAAAATTTGGGTAATAAAAAATAAAAATAAGTTTATGAACTGTTTTCTGTCTAAATTAGCAAAATTAATTAAGATTATTTTAAACCAATTAAATCATAATTAACAATTAATTTTTTTATTCATAGAAAAATAATCATTTTACAAAGTTCTGAATGATGAAACTGTTTAAAATTATGTTTTTATCTAGTTTTATCTGTTTTTTTATCTAGATAAATGTAGTTATCTTTTATCTATTATCCAGATAAATTTTTAAATAGTTATCTATTATCTTATCTAGATGAAATTTTAATGTATTATCCATTATCTTATCTAAATAATATTTTGATTATCTATGTACAACACTGCCTGTGTGTAACGTTATTTTTATTTCAATTTTTATATTGTGAAATGAAACTTATGTTCAAATCAAAATATTTTTGCATAATATAAATGCTATTATGACTGTGAAAAAAATCTGTTGAACATTGTAAAAATGTACACGTAAGTACTCATCTGAGTACCCACCTAACATTCAATAGTATAACTATTGTGAGATACATAAGGAAAACATAGTGAAAAACTTAGTAAATAGTGAAATAAAAATAAATACAATCAACGTGTAAACACATAAGATAATAGCTGAATACAGGGGAAAGTTTATAATATTCAGTGTATCTTTTAAAACTGACAAATATATTTTCGTTAAATTTATCGATCCATAAATTTTAAAGAAATTTTTCTGAATGTACCATAGTCCCGTAACTTACCAATTGCTGATATTGATTTCGTAGCGTGGGGACGTACAACTGGTAAATTGCCCTCTTTTACTCGTCCACCGCTATATCTTGAAGGGGGTTATTGAATTTCAAATGAATTGCCGGGTCGAATATAAATCTACGATTTTTCACCCTGTCCAACACTATGATGTCTGCGCAACAATTTTGAGTAAACATTATCGTTCGATGTTTGACAATGGCCATCTTCGTGCACTAGTTCATATTTCGGAATAGATTGACAACTGCTAAACGAACGTGATGATGAGCACTTGATAGTTAAAATCACTATAAGACCAAACGCAAACGTTACACCTAACTATTGAATTGTCTATGAAATAATCGTTCTTATATTGTCGTACTCAACTGGGTTATAAGATTTCAATAAATATCATCTCTGTATCTTTATATGTACTTATGTATACGTAGGCATTTACTACCGAGAAGCGGAAAATCAGGTGTGTTGTTTCAAACACGGTTAGGTTAAATTTCAGAACTGCGGTCCGAGATGGTGATTATAGATAGTGCAGGTACGTTATGGAATCATGATGTGACCGATGCAGTACAATACGTACGCCTCGCATGGACACTGCTAAATGCGGACACTTATCGACGCGATCCATCGTTCGACTCGATTACGAGTAGGCGTAGAACATGTAATTTCCGCAATCCTTTGTATGGAATACGACCGGAGCTTGAAGAAAATGTAAAAATTACTGTTTCTAAGACGTCGGATTTATTCAGTTTTCGGTCTAAAGAGAGGATACAATATTGATACCGCGCGAAGTGTTTGGCGCGAAAAGAAACGGTGTTACTAAATGTGTAACAAATAAATAATACGCTGTCGTTTATATTTATTTATGGTTCGTTCTAATTCTGAAACTACGGAAAAAATGATCGTCATAACGTGTAGGCGCGCGTTCCGAACAGTATCGTTTAAATATTCACGAAAAATAAATGAATAAATAGAAACGCCGGTGTAACGTTATATTAAAAATTAGTTATGTACGCGTGCGCATTGAAACATACGTCGTCGTTTGTTGACTGCAACACGTATTATAATAATATATTGTATACACATTGTGTACTACGACTCGAGGCTAGCTGTCGACAACGCATTGATATGATATAACATAATATACCCGTACACACATGTGCCCACAGCGAAATAAATGTTATTTATTGTATTTTATACACAAAGTTACCGTCGCGCCGCGTAGAACTCGTTCCTGATGATCGTATTATAATATCCGTTTATGCGTATTCATAACTCGAGAACGTAAATACACTCACGTTTTCACTGGTTTGTTATAACTAAAAACTGTACGAACGATCCAAATCCGGCGACCCTGTCCCCGAACAGCGACAAGCGTCAACATGTATTCGAATTTTAAACATTTTCAACGATCGATAATGTTTCGGAATATTTGAGCGTGCACGGTAATGTGACGATATGACTGCCGTCCGATGACCGTTGGAGCTCAAGTTAAAATACGAATCGTTGCTATTGTTAATTTATCAAACGATTATACCGAATCATAACTTTTAGCGCCGGCGATAGGTAATTTTTGGTACATAGTTAGATATGGTTTGAAGGTTGGTATTCAAATAGGTTTACCCGATACCGCGAATACATACACATACTCACCGTAATTTTAATTAGTTTTAATATAATATATTAATATTCATGTTGTGTTCATCGTTTTTCGTCGTTCTCGAACCACTGTACGAAAAAGTTTTGTGTACTTTATAATTTTTAGACCATTTTTTTTTCACAGATTGAAATTAGATGAACATATCTTCATGTATACCTTGTATTAGCTAGATCACGAGATGTGATTTCGCAAAATCATTAAAAAAAACTTGTTTTTTTGCACCTAACACGGACATTAAACTTTATCAACTTATTATTTTTTCGTCGTTGAAACGGAACGAGTCAGTTGTAATGACAAGGTAATTGTAATATTGCTTTGAACTAAATTAATAAAAAAAGAATAAAAGTTGAACTTTGATAAAAGTGATAACCACAGATTATATTTTATAATTTATTTGTATATCTTCTTCTTCTTCGGTAATCTCGGCCACTAGGACCATCCCGATATACATCCTTGTCTCCAGTTTTCCCAGTTTTTTATAATTTATTTATATAGTATATATATAAACGATTATTGAGTCTTATACCGTCAAACAAGAAAATATCGATACCTTTGGTTAAAACTTATTTAATTCACCTATTGGCGACCACGACAACGAATACTGCATAAAAGGATAAATTAACAAGTGCCACAAAATTTATACTTCATAACTCTAAGACATTTTTTCTCTCGAACAACTGACCACGATGACGAGTACTGGATGAGAAAGTAAGTACAGATATGTCTGTAAAAATTGTTTTCTCGCCACAAACGCTTCAGTACATACACAAATATGTGATATTTCTAAACTATAAGAAAATAAATGAAAAACAAGTATTTTGTTTAAAACAAAAATGGATTCGAAATCATTTCGATTTCACAATGAAACAAATAAAAATGAAACTCTTAATCAAAACTTGTCCGTTAGCTGCGACTCTTCGATCACCGTTGCTGTTGTTTTATATTGGTTTTGAAACGTAGATGACTGGGCATTCGTTTATTTCTGCCTCGTATGGAATAATAGTTTACAGTTATAATATTTTGTGAACATTCATATGTAGGGCATTACAACAATACCAAAGTCTGTTATCAACTAATTAATACGATTAATTCAAAATGCATTCAAAAAAATTGATTGTATGATTAACCTAGCAGTTCCCAAACTTTTTCGACCACGGCATCCTTAGGAAATAGTTCGTGTTTCTTGAACTCAACTCAATCCCAATTTTTTAATTGTTTATCATGAAACCAAAAATATTCCGAAAAATGTTTTGAAAAAGGTTCATAATTATTGTTTATTGTAATAACTACTCTCATACGCACATCTTGCGAGAAACTTTTGAGATAATCCCACGAAACCCTTAGGTTTCGCGGAACACACTTTGGGAATCGCTAGATTAACCGATACAACTGTAAACTCAAGAGTTCAAATTTATACACATATGATAAATATTAGCCCACATAATTTCTTCGAGCTTTAGACTTAATCATATTTGTATAATCCGATGAACGATGGTCTCATAATGTAGATACAATGTGAAGCAAGTCGTATCCTCGGTTATTTTAATAGTTATTTCAAATTTAATATACACATAACCCTTATGTACATCAAATTAATGATCAACGTCGTCGGTAGTATACTATACTACGGTTAATTTGAGTTATATTATATATTTATACTTCATGGCTAACCCGTCATAACTTTCCTGCTGTGAATCCTTTCCCTTTCCTGTCACCGTATACATTAACCTAAACGAACGTATTACAACATCTTCATTACAGAGAAATTGCATTTGTACGTCATTCGTCAATGTATAACAATTCACGAGGTGGGTATTTCGTTCGTACTTCTTAACATCACTGTCAAATTATTTTCATAATAAATGTATCGTCGTATAAATCAAATTAATTTAATATTGCCATATTGGTACTTATTGAAAAAATTTGTATGCGATAATTTTTTCCGTATTAATATTGTATAGTTTATTATTTTATTTCATTTTTTATTCTATTTTTTTTATTTTAGTCCTTTTCAACTTATTTTTCACAAATTTTTAACAATTTACATAAATAAATTAAAAATGTAAGAACATCTTTAACAACTATAAAAGAGTGACAAAATTTAACGAACCTATCAGAAATGTAGTTCAACTAACCTATATTTACAATTGATAATAGTAGATAAAGAAGGTGTTTGGACTAAATAGTATAAGTATCTAAAATTATAAGTAAAATTACTGTAAAAATTTAACCAAACAATGATTCTATTTTGATACTGAACAATGTATAATGTAGGCATGTATATACTCTATAAATATATATACGTGTGTGTGTGTTTTTTATATTGTGTCAAGCAGTTTGAGTAGATTAATTATTATTTTTTATTTATTTATTACTATTTAATTGTAGTAAATATGTGTATCATAATTTTAAACTCATACGATAGTAAATCGGTAAAACAAGATTAAATACTAAAAGCCAAAATCTTAACTGTTATGTCCAAACTTAAATCGCTAATAGATGATTACTGATGTATGGGGTATACAATTGAATGCAGTCGAATACACACGAATATTGCAATCGATATACATTTTAGGGTAATGTTGAAACACAAACGACTGGGAACAATTTAGCACAATGTAGAATTGATATTATTGCAAGTATTTTACATTATCAAATGTAAATAGACACAACGTATAGACACAACTTGAGTTAAGTTAACACTTAAAATAACACATATGTTGCCCGTGGTGATCGAGTCACGCGATTACCAAAGAAGACCTTTTATTCACGTGTCTTTCGTCTTTTTTAAATTCACTTAGACCAAAAGCTTACATGCTAACTGACAGTATTGGTCATATGATCGTTGTACAATTGTTTTCTCATATTTTAAAATGTTATTCTAATCCGTTTCTTAATGCGACACGAATACACAGCTTTCTATTGCTATTTTATACTTCTGTCCAACCACTCGAGATATCAATATACAAATTTAAATTCCGTTTCAATCGTATGGGCCCAGTGTTGTTTAGTAATTAGCCGAAAGCGGATAAGATAACGTTAACGCTATTGAGTAGTGTCGAAAACGCATCCGTTCGCGTTAGTGGACAAGATCCGAAAGTTCAACATCAGCCAATAATACCGTTTGGCTAGGCATGCCATCCTTCGGAGACCAACCGTAACGTATGAATACTATTTAATGTATATTTGATTAAATATTTTAATTCATATTTAAATGCATATACTATTTGAAATTTTTAAGTATAACTACAATACGTATAACTATGACACAATTTTTTCGTACGTGATCTGCTGCCGGGCTTCGAAACCGTTCGAGCACACACGTGTAATGACTGTTTCATCGAAACGGTCGGTGTATCACACGTAGGAGTAGCAAAAAATGGTTTACAATCGATATATTATAATTTCGATACATTACATACCCAATATCGATACCACGATATATCGTCCTCTATTATATCGATATATATATATATATATATATAGCGGAACATTTTTCCAGTATTAAAAAGGTTTATAAACTTGCATATGGGACATAGGTAATAGGTTACAATTTATTTTAATTCAATTTATAACCATAAGCCGAGGCAGTAACTTGTAATCGATACTTACTACAGGAATAATGACAAATGAAAATGTTTAACAAAATTATAAAATATTTTATATAACCAGAACGATATTAATGAACTTAAATTGCAATTTTTCATATTTCAGTGCACGGCTAGAAAACTGTAATGAAAATAATTTTATTTATATCATTAATATTTGTACGTAACATCCCGAATAATTTATAATAGTATATAAAGTAATATCTATCGGTGATTTCCTGAAGATTAATCATATTGAACACGACAGTTAGAAACGATAATATCGATACGATATGTCGGTGACGTTGTATCGATGTGAAATGTTACGATTTCTTGTATCGATATTATCATCACTAATCGCACGCGTTTGCCTGACCGTTGTAGAATCGTTTCGCGCTCGCGACGTAATACCGCGTGACGACATGCCGTACGCGATCGTCGCGCACACGACGTGAGATCGTGCGCGTTCATAGGAGGAGCGACGGGCCGGCCGCGACAATCCAATCCGGTCGGACGCGACGGTCCACCTACACCCCTTCTTACGCGCCGAACCGCACCGCTCGTACTGTAACGAAACGCGCGGTTCGGTCACCTCAGTTATCTTCGCACCCCCGTCACGGTGACGATGGAGACGTGTACGTGCACGGCAGACTCGCGTGATTAATGGACACGCGCGCGCAAGCTTATACGTATATTATTATAGTACCGGCCCGGAGTGTTGCTCCGAGTGTTGTTTACGGGGGAAATCGTCTGGCCGATTTTTTTATTTATTTATAATTATTATTATTATTATTATTTTTTTTTAATCAACGATTATTTTTTTTATTATTACAGAAGCGTTTCGTATCGAAAGGATCAAATCGTCATTTTTATTATTATTACTAGTATTGTGTAACGCCAACGATTCGTTTCATATACGTTACACGATTTATGTATCTGTAAATATATATATATATATGTCATAAGCACTGCTTATACTTCGTATTGAAATGAATAAGAATAACAATAAATATTTTCCGTCGAACGTGTGTGTGTGTGAGCGTGTGCGCATGTTGTACGGCTTCGCATTATTAATACAGTTTTGCGCACGTCACTTTGCAGCACTGCAATGGACGTGTATTGGACCATTTGGGTATTTTTCATAGGAATCGTATCATAAACCACGTCGAAATCGCAGCTATAACCTTTCCGTTTAACGGTTAAAGTACAAATCAAATCATAATAATTATGTACACTACCGATGATGTAGCTGAATTTTTAATAATACGGACGGTTTAGTACTTTCGATTTCTTGGACTATTATAACAATAGTCATAAATAACGAATCAATAAAAAGAGAGAAATTCTGAAAACTCTTATAATCATGTTTATTACAATTTTTTATACGACGATACACTTCGATTCGTTTGTGACTTTTACAACAAGTCGTCTCATTATTTTCGGTTCGACTGTACCCGTATCTTATGTTGTAGATACAACATATTTTTTCTTACGTCGCTTTGATTCGTATTAAAAATACAATTAGGAATAACAATACGAATCGATTTCTTTCAACAAATGAAATATGCGTTCAGCGGGAAATGACATATTAAAACGTACTAACGTTGTCTGTACATCTATTAAACCATACGAATGTTTGATTTTAAATCGTTGAAACTACCGTTTTCCGATCGACACGACCTTTGTCAACGTTTTTGAACGTAAAATCGAACGAAAAATTACGTCTAAAC
Organism: Sipha flava; assembly: GCF_003268045.1. Taxonomy (NCBI): domain Eukaryota; kingdom Metazoa; phylum Arthropoda; class Insecta; order Hemiptera; family Aphididae; genus Sipha; species Sipha flava. The sequence continues at coordinate 1,163,575 of NW_020271757.1, read as the reverse complement.
TTCCACCACCTATTTGAACGTTGCTACAGGCACCTACCCCGCGTAGGCACATCAACATAATATTCTACGGACAATTTTTGTCCCTGCAGGTCTTCGCCACTAATAACTTATAAACAGTATATGTTGGTACGCACGTAACTTCACCTGTTTCGACCCTTCGGCCGGATTATTTATACACTCGCGTGGTAACCATTTATACTACCAGTTTAAGAATATCACACATCCGATTAGTATAATTATTTCCATTACCACATCTGAGTAAGTGTAACCCGTTCGTAGAATATAACATTACAAAACATCTTTTAAAACGCAATTTAATCGGACGTATATATCTAACTTGTATTATTATGCTTGTTCGTAGCGCGGCACATGCTCGACGAAATTAATTTGAACCCGATGGAGACAGTAGATAGCGTAATTTCAATTTACTTCAATATTGGCCACAGTGCGTTATAATGCAGTGCCTCTTATTTATGGTTTACATGCCCTATCCATATTTTAAATGTTCATAAACACCATAAAATTAGTGTGCCGTACGATAGGCTATCGATCTTAAAAAAATAAAATAAAAAACTAAAGCCGTCAAGTGTACGGGAATAAATGAAAACAACCCTATTCTAGAAGATAAATAATAGTTTATAGTCCACCTGTTACGATGCCTACCTAGTTGAATACCGTATATAGAATACAGCGACACCTAAAGGCGATTTTTAATTTCCGCACAGATAAACGTCTAATATTTTATCGAAATTAAAAAAAAAAAAAAAAAAAATTCGGTTATATTATTATTTACGACGATTTGAACTTAAAATCAATAGTGCAGCACGTTGTATGATATTAAATACCTACGAAACGAAATCATTATTGACAACGCCGTGGCGGCTCTTACGGCTATGGCAGTTAACCGCCAAGACTCGCGTTTGATTGCGATATAGGTATATTGAAGACCGATCGTACGATTCGACGTTAATGATTGAAAAACAACAGAAAGCCATAAAACGAATGAGCATTTCGCTTAATAATTATAATAATAATAATACAGAAATATTGAATTTACGAGGCGCCCCAGAATAATAATAAACTAACAAATATTTATAATATAAATGACCAGAAGCTCATTCGCTGATCATAGACTTTTTAACAATGACAGTTATGATAATAATAATAATTAGCGATTTAACTGTTACCGGACGATGGAAATTTTGGACATCGTTCTTGACACCATGAGATGGGAGTTGCTGGCAAGCAACGATGAAAAAGCGCACACGAACCCGGGCAACAACACGAACGCACCCGCCGCGGCATTTTGAACAGCGACGGCGAAGGCGCACACACGTTAATTGATTAAGGTGGCGGCGGCGATGACGCACTCATTTCGGATGTAACAGCGACGACGAAAAGACGTGTACACTCGTTGATTAGCAGAAAAACAAAACGCGACCGCAAGTTAAAAAACGTACAAACAGGTCAAGGCGGCACCGCGACGCGAAGAAAGAAAGTAGTAAAAGACGAAAAAAAATAACAGAAGAACGAATTGAAAAATGTAAAGTGACGAGTCACCGGTGTACGCCCGCATCGATGTCGTCGCGTACGATAATCGGTGAGACTCGAGGCCGGATTGCGATACCGGAGGGATCGGGATGGACCGATATCCAGCCTCCTTGGACACGCGAATCATGTACCACGAGTGCTGTCGGTGCGAGGCGTGTGCGGGCTCGAACAGTTAACTCATAACTAATAACTCAATCATAAATGCCTGTAAACAATTCCGATTTTGTTAGTAATCTTTTTTTTGTATCTTTTCGTTAAATCAATTTAACTACAAGACATTGACAAAGGTTTTGTACTACATAGCAAATTTACACAAAAAGTTTGTACCAGAGATCTGCCGAAGGTTCGATTATAATTAAACTAAACAGAATTAAGTTCTGTTACTATTCGATACAGATATACTGTAAATATAGTTACAAGATATATCTTTTACAATCTATAAACACAAACTATTATTATTTTAAAATCAATCGTAGACATTTTTTGCATAAAATACTATATTGGATTTTGACATGATTAACATAAACAGCGAATTAACATGGAGAAAACATCATTTGAGAATACCACACCAGCTTTGAAAACAATTCGAACTTAAAATCATGTGTACTTGTAGTTAATTATATCATGTTTGAACGTGTAACGTAGTAAAATCGATATGATAAAATTTAAAAATTATGTTTTCCTGTGACTCATAAATTTATGAATCAATAGATCAAAACGTCTAGAGGTATTTTATTAAAATAAATCCGTAGGTGTTTATTTAAAAATATCGAATTTCAGTTGAAAATATAATAAAATAATAATGAAATCATTGATGGTTTTTTAGGTTTTATATCGCTTTACTATATATACTAGTAATGTAAATCTAAACGATGGTTGAAAATATGCTAAGTTTTACTAGGTTCATACATAGGCGGACATTTGGTTGAATTTCTGGGAGGGCTATAATAATTCAATATAAAATAACCCGCAGGGGCTTCGCCTCCGCACACCTTTCCAATGCACAAGTAAAACTTATTACTATCAGAAATATAGATATGTTTAAATTGTATTAAAAAAACACTAAATAACGCATATTTAAAAATAATTAATATTTTATTTTAATGACAAATATCTATTTGTATCGCCAAAGATATTCAAAATAGCATCGCTTTTTATATTTTTTGATATATCTTTTACAATATATAGTATTGATAGATCACTGAACCTATCTTGAACCAACAATGTCCTTAGCCAAGTTTTTATTTTTTTCATTGCACTAAAACTTCTATCGCGAGTAGCCTAACTAATTGGTATTGTTAATGCTATTGTAAATACGTAGTTTTTTATTATTTCTTATTTTACGATTTTCAAAAAAAAAAAAAAAAAACGAACAGATAATTATAAAAACAACGCATAACATTTCTAATAAAGTTTCGATTTTGGAAGGGCTATTAAAATAGTTGGGGAGGGGCTAAGCCTATGGCTCCATACCATGGTTCTGGTACACGGTTATATAACGTTGGCCGTACGTGTATTGTGTACACATTCATTTAAATGTAAATATGTATTTGTGTGTATACGTCCTCTGTGTAGTAGTACGCGTGTGTGTGCGCGTATATTGTATATGTGTTTTGACAGGCATAAGATCACGCGTCGACGACGGCGAAAGAAAACCACACACGTAGGTTTTACTTCTATCCGGAATCCGCGTTCTTGTTGTGTGTCACTCGGATTTACATCGTCGACGAATAGTCCGATTTTATTATTATTTTTTATTTTTTCTTTCCTTTCCCGTCGGTAATCTTCCGCAGGTAGGTCGTCGTCATACCGCCTGTTACCAACCATTGTGTACCAAAATCGTTATTGTTACCGTACACGTCTGCGTTGGAAGCGCGCGCGGCCTATGCGCAGCCGTGTGCGTCTATGCCATTCGGACACAACAATGGGTTCGGCGTAGAGTGCGATCGTTCGGAAAACGCGCGAAGGTAATCCGTGTACCGGGTGTGCTGCGAGTTCTCACGGACGTTTACCGCACGCGAACGGTGGGTGTCTAATCGGGGACGTATTTTAGGGGGCAATCCCCCCCCCCCCCTAAAACTGTACCTAAGGAATCGATTATATGAGAGACGCACATTTCAAATTTTTTTTTAATGCGAATAATTTTATAACGAAATCAAATTACGCGTGGCTATGAATACTGCATTGGGCTTTTTATCGGGGGTTCATACTTAGTGAAAAATCAAATAAACACAAGCGTAACTTTCAAGACACAGACGGGTGTTAAAAAATAACTACACAAAAGTCGGTTCTAAGAGAATCCGGCTTTAGATTAAAAAAAAAAAAAAACCGCAAATATTAAGGACTCACCTGATTTAAATATTACCAACAATTTTACTTGTACATTTTGAGCCTGAATTGAAGAAACCATTTGAGTCGCTCCTCCCCCCCCCTAGAAGTAAGTCTAAATACGCTCCTGTGTCCAATACCCGCGTTTACGTGATATTCGTGATCGGTTCATGCGCATTTTTAAATAAATCGAAAACCGTAATACACGCGGAATACAAATGTAGTAGTGATCTTGTCACGTTGGTGGTTATGGTGATTAGCCGATCCCCGTGACGCACCCCATACATGCGTGTTTATTTATTTTCGTACAGACAATGACGATCGTCTACTCGTTTTGTAATATTTTGTTGCTGCTCAACTGCTGCTGGTGTCCGCGCATGACCATGGCGGCGTATCTTAATGCCGTTTCCGTTGCAGACGTTCATCAGCAGGATCTTAACGAAAGAAAAACGGAGGAAACAAAATTAATTATCCTCGCGAGTAGTCGATGGATTTTTCATTTTTTGCACACGCAACACTAACCACGCATAGTAACAGTAGCGCAGGAAGACTCTCTAGCGCCCCTGGCAAACCTAGAAAAAAGTGCTTTTTAACCAATTGAAATTTGATGTTATGATATTTTTTTTAATCTTTAACTTTACTATTTTTTTTTTAAGTATACATTTTATAAGTTATTATTACAGTATTCGTTTTACACTTGGAAAATTTGCTTTTCTCGCTGACTGATAAATTCATCGATAATTCCTTCATATGCAATTTTTTATTTAAATGCTCTAGTGCTATTTTCATAATTGCATCGTTAAATTCATACATAGTGTGTAGAAATAAACAAAATCTACGTATTTCAAAAAGTATAATGGAAAAAATTCAGATTTTAGGATTAAAATACGACTTTTGCATAATTTTGCACCGCTTTACAATTGGTGCCTCTATCGTAGGCACAGTTCGCTATGGCCTTGCCATGCCACTGCGCATAAATGTAAATGTACGTTTATATAGCTCAATTGTCCGGCCTCGTCCGAGAGATATTTTACTGTTTTTGTTATTGGATTTCGATAAACAGAAATTAAAAAAATGTTCTGTAAATTCTCTGTAAAAATGTTCTTCGTCGTATATTCTAATTATGTAGGTTTTTATTTGTTTTTATTTTATTCATTTACATAAAGATATCTCGACGAGTAATTGATAAAATCAAATATGTTAAATGTGTAGGTATGTGAATTATTTTTTACTGTTGTATAAAGTGCTTTGTGATCAATGCGAAACTACAATGCAGGTGTTCGTAGAACAAAATCCATTTTGTTTTCCGACTCTCGTAAACGTAACTATAATTATAATAAGCGTGTTAATATTGGTCACTGGAGATGAATTCGCTACTTGCCGATCAACTGACTATGCTCAACGAAATCACATTCCACGACTGGTTGAGTGTTTTTTCGCCGTGTCAGCACGTTGGCTGTGTTACGCAATATATGCATTAGTAGTTTGTTACGTACGTGGGCACACGTATCTTCGGGTTACTGTCAAAACAGTATGACAATATTATAAATAATAATTTCGGAACACGAGGGTTGGGAGCGTATCACGCGAGCACAGCCGCGTAACCGAGTGAACCGTGAAAATCCGTTGTCAAATACTCCCTAGACAACATAGTGGAATCACACGATAATAATACTGTGCATGTTTTCGAGTTTCCGACGACTGTTGTTCTTCTTTGGATTTAAATGTAAAACCGAAATCAATTTTTTTTAAACAAATACCAACAAATTTACCGTTCGCTTAAAACCAGTAATCGAAAATTTAAAACTACCAGCAAATCCGTTCTAAATCTATGCGAAAAACGAGTGCGCACCCGGACCGCCGTGATGGTTGAAACAACAACGACCAGGCTTACGCATCACAATGACGAGTGGAATAATATTTTACCGAGTTTTGTGGTCGCACGATACACTGGTGTATCACACGTGGAAAGTTTCTCGAAGTCAAAAGCGATCGTGTCCCGAGAACGCATAAAGATGTTGCGAGTACAAATTGAACTCTATGCCCGAGTGAAGTTATCGCTGAAACGGTAAAACAACTAGGAAAAATAAAAATTTATAATCTAAACTACAATATCGGTACGCGTTATCGGATTTTCGCATTGTGTACACCGACGACTATTGCACATCCTCTGGTACGTGTACATTGGTAAACATTTGCGATCGAAATGCAACGTTTCCATTACACGGACGTCCCATGCACACTTATAACTTATAACTTTTAACGTACGTTCTCCGGTACGCGTTAGCAACACACACGATAGTGCGTCCATCGTTTTTCTGAAGAGTTGCGGTTCTCTACTTTTTAGCGAAAACACGCGCCGCGGAACGAGAAAGTCGGACGGTATGTGCGAATTGTGCGTGAACAGGGGCGTATTTATGGGTAACTCCACCCCAAAATGAAAAATCCCATTGTTGAAAATCGTTATTTTTGACATGGAAATGTGTAAAGGCTTAGCGTTATTCCAAAAATTTGCAACTGTGAATTTTTCTTATGCGATATATTAGAGTTTAAAATTTTATGTTTATAAAATATGTTTATTCTTTTTTTCTTTTTGAAAATATGTGATGAATTTTGATTGATTCTGGTAGAAAAAATTGTTTGTTACAACGTAGTTTTTATATTTTTTTAAAATTACAAATCGTTAAAAAAATTGAGTTTGTTATTTCTCCTATGGTGTAAAGACAGTCGAGAAGTCTTGTAGCGTTCAAATAATTTTCGCCGTAATAGTGTGCTTCCATTTTCCTTTCCACCCAACAAAATCAAATACACGATCGGCCCACTCCGAAATGAAAACCTGTACGTTCGTCGTCGTCGGAAAACTCGCAGACGCGCAAAACGATTCGCGTCAAAACGTACAAAAACGTACCACGAAACCTGCGAACGGAATGGAAAATAAACGCGACCGGATTTCACTTCGTATCTTCGTAGTAAAATATCGAAATCGGAAACGTAGGGACGCGCGCGGTAACGGGGTTGGACGGCTTTATCGGGTATACGTTCACGTATTCGCGCGTGTACTGGACTGAAAAACACGATGCTTTATTCCTTGCCACTCGTCACCAGGATCCCGTCAAGGGGACCCGTGTTAATCATAAATCGATTTTTGTCGCTGACCGAACTAGCGTTCGAAAATATTGTCGCGTGGCCAGAAGTGGAACTAGGAATTTTTACGCCTAGGAAAAATGTTAAAGCTACGCCTTATCATAGACCAATAATCATTTACTCTTCTCGAGAATTTTTTTCTAATAATTAATTAGTTGTTCATAATTACAAAAATTACACTCTTTACAATTTTACGCTCAGGGACGAATTCCCATCTTCCACCCCCTAGTTCGGCCCCTATAACGGTGGTGGTAACGGTAACGCGTCCGGCATCAAATGTGTACACGTGACGAATTTTTTTTCACATTTTTTTCCATCCGAGTTACGCGCACGAGTCCGGGTCGTGATTTCGGAACTAACACGCGAAACGCCGCGCTAATACCCGTCATCGTCGTAGGTGTTGGTTTGCAGTAAAAAAAAGTACAAATATCCTACCGAACGGACGGATGATGTGAATATGTTATGGTACTGCAAACCATGACACGATAACTATAATCTGTGCTCGAAGTGAGCTGAACCTAAATAACGTTTATTCGTAGTTTAATGAGGAAAAATGAAAAATAGTAGAACGGTAGGTTTTAAACATTGTGCGCATTTTTTATGCGAACGGTCGGAAAATTATAAGGTAAAAACGAAGAACGTAACGCCGGTAAGGAAAACGCGCGTAAATTAGTCGATGATATAAGCCTTGGGTGTAATAAATAAAGCTTAAAACCGGTTGATATATGTGTATAAAAATACTGACAACGCGTACCCAAGTAAAAACGTCGAAAAAAAAAGCGGTATAAATTTTCGTAAAATATTTGAAACCAAAAAAAAAAAAAAAACGTACCCTTCAAACGTCCGTTAATTTTAAGCTCACCGCGCGTAAAAATAACAGTAATAAAAATACTTTGCATTTTCTTCTCCGTCTCCCCCCCCCCCCCGTCGCTGTCCGGGTGGCTTTTGAATTTTTTTCGTTTAATATACGCTAGGGGCTTTTTTTCCACGTCGTATCTTTTTTTTTTTCTCTCTCCGCTACAGTGAACTCCGGTGCATGTATGTGTACATGACACACGTACACATGCACGCGAAGTATACGCGTATATACACTAAAACGGAGGCGGCGCGGTGGTGAGATGGTACGGGGAATTTCGTCTCCGTCGGGCCGATCAGAGCGTGTGTGCGTGCGTGAAGGGATGACGCAAACATCTCTGAAATGCAACTCAATTTCACGTTTCGCTACCCTTGTAACGGCGGGACCCCGAAATCCCGGACCGACGTATATATAAATACACACACACACATATACGTATATGTATACTTTTTACACGAGCACACAAGCACCGACTTACGAACGAACATGTATATGCGAACCCCCTTGCACGGCCGTCGTCTCCGTCAGTCGTTTGACGAATACGCGCGTGTAGTACAAGTAGAAAGAAACACCGGGAGAAAAAAAAAGTGGATAGAACGGGAAAACGAAAAAGAAAATAAACGAGGCCAAATAATAAACCGCGAGCAGAAGAAATCACGAGCGAAATAAATGAACTCTCTAGAATTGGAAAAAAAAAAGAGAGCGAGAATTAAACGACCACAGTAAATGTTCTTGCGGGATATTGCAAACGCTGTTTATGTTATTCCATATTTACGACGAGAACTGAGAGAACACTGGATCTTCTCTTCTCTCTGACGCGTATATTTTGCACGTTACAAATACACACCTACACACACATACATATATATATATAATATGATTCGATAATATTTTATAATATTTTTACTCATAACATTATTTGTAGACAGTTCAATTTTATTTAATTAGTGTACCAAACATTTTTTTCATATCATCAATCATTCATAAAATGTATTTTAAGAAACGGTAAATCCAATATTTTTGCCTATTAATTAAATTATTTATTTTTTCTTTATTTCCAGAGAAAACAATAGATTTTGGTAAAATATTGTAATATGGTTATTTATAAAAAATTGTATGTTTTTTATCATAACTGTAACTGTAAGAGTAGAATACAGAAAACCGTAAAACTACCCTATTTAGCCATTTTCAACCTTCTTAAGACACGAGAAAGGAGAGTGTCATCATCACTAAATTTAACCTAAATTATTTTTATATTATATCAAACTAAATGTCCTGCCATCAAATTTTTACAGTTGAAATTTTAAGACTACTCTAATATATATATATACTAATGATATCATTGATCGAATCGTTAGATCCACGTGTTTGCTTCTCACAAATAATAATTTTTTTATGAACAACAATTTTCACTATTGTTAAATATATTGCACACTTGTATACTGTTTTGAAACGTTACGTGAATGTTAATCGTTATTATTTGCCTATGGAATAGATTTCCGGTGCTCTAAAAAACCGTTTAGATTTAAGATACATGGTCATCCGAACCATCGAAAATATGTGCATCGGACTTTAACGCGTATAGGGTGTTTCATTAGGAGTTCCGTCTACGTATAACAATCAAATCGATGAAAAATTTATACAGAAATGCCACAAATCCACTTAATACATGTATTTTAAAAATGTATACGGCAAAGAGATAAACGTTATTTTTTCAAGAATTCCGAATGCTCAACGGACGTATTGCGCTAATGCGTGCGCGTTTTATCTATTCGAAGGAGAAAAATTCGATTCCGAGAACGAAGATTCGTGGTAGGCTAATCGTTCAAAATAAATTTCCGGTACATTAAACGGTCGAAAACATTGAAAAGTTTTTCCTAGTCTTGTAGCAGTTCGAGTCGTTATTATACGTTGAAAAAATATTAAAATAACTTGAAAACAAAAGAGATGTGTAAATATAAATTAACACTGCAGGAAGATATTATTGTGATAAAAGGTACGCGAATACGCCGTCCCGCGCATGTATTTATTTCCGATATCCGATTGAGTTCATGTGATAACCGGCATGGTCCGGTGTCGTGGAAATAAAAATTCAACTCAACAAAGGGTGATGTATACAAACGATAAGGTGTATAAGGGCGAAAATAATATATACATATATATATATTTAGTTATAATCTAAAAGTCATTGTAAATTGTAAAAATAATTTTAAGTACAACGTTATAGGTATTATTATATTTTACATTCACTAAAAGTAAAAAAGAATAAAAGAATGTAACCCAGAGAAAATATTTTTATTTTTTTGTCGTTGACTCAGTAGTATTTGATAATCTGCATATTGGAATTTACTATTCAAATATTTCAGAGGGTAGCAAAAGCAAGTGAAAACAAAATTAAATTGGTAGGAAAAAGGATGAGAATACAACTGTAACGATTTGATAAAAAAAAAATAAGTACCGAGCAAAAAATGGTCCTGTGAATGCACTTTCACTCTAACGAGAGGGAATTCAATCGGTGCACAAACATTTTTTTTTCTAAAATAATTAGATAATCGACGAAAACTGTATAACATTAAAACATTTTTTTAATTAATCTTCATTGAAGCTTCTAATGAAAATTCTAAGATCAATCTAATACATAGGTTTGACTACAGTAAATCAAAATTTTAGGAAAAAAGTAAAAATAAAAATCATTAAACATTTTTTAGATCAAAAAAATCTGCTGTGTTTTTTGTAAATAATAATTATTTTTCATTAGAAAAGGAGCGTATGTCCACTAGCGGACTTCCTCGAAATACTTTTTTATGTAGCATTTATATATAAATCCTAATTACTGTATTATAATTATTAAATTTTATTGATTATTTTATAATTTTAATAAATAAAAAAAGAAATTAAAACGTTATTCAGTACTTTTATTTGAAATTATTACACACTGTGCATATATGTAAAATTTACATTGTAAATATATTTGTATTATTATTTCATAACCTCAAGTATTCTTGTAAAAATATTAATGCATGAACATTTTAAGTTGAACTGTAAATTAATAAGTAATTAAAGCATAAGTAATAAAGTGTATTATGGTAGAGGACAGAATCGCTTTAAGGGACCTTGGGCCCAGAGAGTTTAGAATCTCTTTAAGAAGCAAAAGTACGATTGTTATTTAAAATCAACTACTTATTTCCAAACTATAAAAAACATTTGGAATTCAAAAAGATATTTTTAGATTTATTTCATTTTTCAAAAATGTATGAACGATATTATTAGATTACGGAAACATAATAATAAATATCCTTGTAGCCGCCTCTCATTGTTTTTCGATAACTTGTTGTTAATTATATTTATCGGTAAAGAAATAATCGTCGTACTTATACATTTTGATTTTGAGTTGAATATTACATAATATTATTTTTAAATTATAATTCATTATTTAAGACAGTCAAATAGTTGAGATAGATTGCGCCAATATGTTACAACGTAAAAATGTGAATTATATTTTTCGTAGCCTCCATCGGTCCGGGGGGGAGGGGGTTCATGTTCCACGTGCCCTTTGAGTTTGGTTAGAGTTAGATTTAGGGTAAAGACGGTATTGGTAAGAAGTTTATAGCAAAACGTTGGTTCTCAACTCAGCACATCATACATTTTAATGCTTAGAAATGCATAATCATATGTTGTTCGATATTTAACTTTTGTATATTCGTATGTTCAAAGAATTATTCCTACTCCTGAATTAAAAATAAAAATAAATTTATTGTTTCAGAAAAGCAAGAATCTAAAACAATTATTAATACAAACACAAAACATAATTTGTTTGTAAACGCGTGAATCCGAAGAGTAATAAAAAAAAATCAATCATTAAATCTTACGACCTTTATTGAAAAAAAAATCGAATCTACCTATACACACTGGATGTGTGAACGCCACTCGATAAGTTTTGGTCAACGTTAACGTCCAAATACTTATTGTTGAACACGTATACCAACTTGTCATGACAAAAATCGTTACGGCGCAGATGAACACGGAAAAGTATTGACTTTTGGTTATAGAGTTCTCGAGACGAGTCCGCGTGCGAGAAGTCCCATGTAAGTTTGATGAAGAACGTACCGGCGAACGGATTGAAACGTCGGACGGCCCTGCAAAACGAAAACCGTTATTTTTTACCGTGCAAGCCCAGTGGCGCGCCAAAGTGTTGCAATTGTGCTACGACGTCGTACATCAAGGGGTGTCCTATTAGTGCCGAGATCGGAGGGGTAGAACTGTGGGGGAGGAAAGGCAAAGTACTCCGGGGTTGGCCTTCCACCTGCCGAATCTTCTGCGACGTACGATGATACGTAGATCAACTAGACGATCTAGGGCGCCACCGCGTGCGCCGCCTACTGACAATGTGTGCGGACGCGCGAGTTGTTTCGCAAATTACAGTCGTAAATCGCAGACGAATCGTAAATGTATGATTAATGAATCACGCGTTACATTGTTTACACGAACGGCCATACGCGAAATAAGTCGGATAAATAATTATCGTAATTATAATGATAATAATAATACACAGAACACGAATACAAATAGTTGTCTGGTGATTTGTAAACCGTTTATTGACCATCAAGTGAACATGCTGCACGTACACCGTTTTGATAACCACGATTATTATTATAATAGGAGCGAATACTTACGTTTTGTGGTCAAAACGTATAATAACCGACATCCTCATAACATGCAGTTAGAACAAGACGACTAGGTACGCAAATAATATTATGATTTCTCTGAGATAACTCCGACAAAAATGTTTTTGATTAAATCACCATTACCAATTTTGGTTGTTCGATTCCGTGCTTTGCAGTAATAATTCAATTCAACATGTTATCGATAAACAATGATTTTAACGAGGTATATGTTGTAGAAAAAAAAATTACCATAAAATAAACCGTTATTGATTTTGGTCGTGACTAAGTAACGTTTTATACTTCAAGTTAGGCATTAATTATTGCATACAGTATACAACGAAATAAAGTATAAATAAGTATGTACTATAGAATAAAGTTCTTATCTACAACATCCAATCATAACCATCCGAACTATATATATAGGTACAGTAATTAGCGTATATGAACATAATCAACTTGCTACGTTATCCTATTGTTATTTATTACTTATTTTGTTACATAACATATAAAAATCCTGTTTTGAGTGATACATTAAAAATAAACGAATGTTAATCAGCTAAATGAAGTGTTAAATTTTTATTGAAATGTCTTAGTTGTAATAAACAAACGGTGTTTTTTTTTCTACTTCTGGAAGAAAATTTAGCAGTTAAAGGTTATATATTATTAATATTTTTTTCAGTAGACAACGTAAATACGGTAATTCGCGCGTAAATTATCATAACGTTAGTAGTGCCAACCGCGCACTGTATATTTCAACAAATATTTCGTGATGACTGAACAAGAGACAACATCAAATTTATGATTACGCTGTTGAAACGAGAAATGGTTTCGCGAAAATCGACGGTACACATAGGAGGCAGGTACACGGGTTCCAATTGGTTAAACGTAAAACCGTTGTACGTACATGACACAAAAATCGAAATGTTAACGACGAATACAATAATGCGATTCCAAGTATATATACGCGATGCGTGTACGCTTGTTGGAATTTTCGAAATTTCTTTCATGCTCATACTCCGACCAAAAACGTATTATATACGCTATTATATTGTACATGTACGATATGTCCCCGGGATAAGAAGAAAAAAAAACGTCAATTCGCGCACACGAAGATGATTTGATTGACAACAACAACAACACAACGACCCCTGAAATGCCCACCGGGCAGCAACCGCAGAGAGAGAGAGAGAGAGAATATTGAAAAACTTAAGCGTATACTGTGCCCGTCGAGTTTGCACCGCATATAATACGTTTATAAATGTATAAAAAAAATACAAGTGCGAGTTTGTGCGATGCAACACGATGACGGACTAACCCGGAGGACGAGGAGGACCTTTTGCCCGTCGAAACGTCCACGACGTTGTGTACACGTCGTACACGTGTTGAAAAATGTATTATATGTAAATGAGTTATGACTTTTCAAAAAGTTTTTGCGGAACGACTTGTATCCACGCGATCGCTACGAACAATATTTATTGCGTATTTGCCGTTCGTGAAATATTCGAAGCGTATTTTAATGATTTTGTGACGATACGAAACATAATAATAACATACAATGATACAATCTGTTGCACCTCGTTTGTCAATAATTGTATTGCTTTCTGATGCGTTTTTTATTTTTTTATTTTCATAATAATACGTTTGAATTATACTGCACATTATTTTTTTTTTTTTTTTTCATAACCACCGGTGTAGATACTAGTGTAAACTCAAAATAAACACGTTTTCAGATGCCTGCGAAAATCTGACAAACCATTAGCGAGAGCGCTTTATTTTTCCATTAAAGTCGATTGAAAAAATATAGTTTAGTAAAACTTACTTGTGTTCATAAATCGTAAGCGTATCGATGCGTTCTGTTTGGATGGTTCTGCGTAATGCGATAGATGATAAAGCGAAAAACCGATGAGCTCCTCCGTGCCGTTACAGCTATTCGGCCACTACGTGCGCGCGGACGGATTTCATGCGGAAATATTTTCTCGGCCGGACGGGCCATCGCGCGTCGCGGACGTGTTTGGGGTAGCTAAAAATCTTGGTGACCTCAAAATGATTGAGATCCGCTGCTGCGGGCATCGTTCGGCATAGTTTCGCTCTAGTCTGGTCCGGACGGCGATCGTCAGTACCATATTTTTTCCGTTGGTCATGGTCTCGAAGTCGTCGAACGTTCGTAAGTATAGAAAATTCAAATCCAATCAACATTTTTACTACTATATTTTTTTTTTTTTATTAAACAAACAAATATTTTTGCATGCAATATACTCTATTGTATAATATCCTGTGCCTAATATTTAATATAAATATAAAAACTAAATTAAAAACCATTTCAAATCAATTTTAGAATATAGTTTTCGGCATTTTGTATTGCATTTTTTTTTTTTTTAAGGTTCTGCGGTGCATTAAATGCACGGCCTCGCTAATCGTCAGGTTTGCGTTCGTGCGGTACGGAGACACCGCGATAAAAGGGAATACCTTGACCGTGTACGTTTCGCGATCCGGACACGACGGTCGGTCGACGAACGTTGCTGGAAAACGAGAACACGGCAACTTTTCCGGACGACGCGCAGTGGGGACCGTCCGCGTCGTCCGGAGCGCGTCTCGCGGCTACCCGTCGGCGTGTTATTGTTCGCCATTGTTGGGCATTACTATTGTACGTTCGCGCCACTGCGGTTCCACAATACGCGCGCGACAGGACCACACACGTGTTGCGGTGCGCGCGTCCCGTGCGACGCGCGGTGACGGGACCCCAGGTACACCGGCGACGCTGTTGCCGGATAAAACGGCAACAATGACGAGATGTCGGGCCGGCGACCGGGTGATCGAGATCGACACCGGTGCGCGCGTTATTATCGACGTCTCGCGATCTACGTGAACGGCGCGCGCTCCGATGGCACGGACGGCACCGCCCCGGGTGTGTGCGCGTGTGGAGACGAAACAACAATGCGGTGGGCGAGGATCCCGTGCGCGGGACGGGCAACGCGAAAAAGGTTTGGACGCGTTGCACGTACGCGCGCGCACAATAACGGCCCCCGGTCCGGCGAAACAATTGCGCGTTTTGTACGACTTTGACGTGACGTTTTGGCGAAAAAAAAATCCCCCGTCGAGCGACCTTCGTGTCCTCCTCGAACCCCTCGCGTGCACCGAACCGACGACTACACGCTGGAAAGTCTAGCCACATTTCGCGTTTCCATCGACCCGCGCCTTCGACGTCGATGCTCCCGCGTATCACGGTTTTCCGAACGCCGGACGCGTCCGGCGGTATTCGAAAAACGAAACGAAATCACCTCCATTCCCCGGTGTCGGAAGGACGCCCGGACGAGGTTCGTCTCGCGCGGTGTGCACCGCGACTTATCAACAGACCGCAAGACCGCGATCGTTCTTTTAAACTCTTAAACGTGATAACGTCGATTTCTGTTAATAATTTTTTCATTGGCTTTCCGAGCAAAACATTTCCACACATTCAACACTTCGTGTGCTACTTGTTAATTGCTAAGACGATCATTCGTTGCGTGAACGGTTCCGCTCGCGATGCGATAGACCCGACCGTCAGTAGCATTTGCTTTTTTAAGATTGAACCACGACTTACAACGTGAACGTGAATTGAATACGTCCTTAATGAACGTCATTCAGAGTTGGCTGTTAATGATTAATAAACGCATTGAATAAAACAAATCCGAAGATTATTCGTCTACGTGTGTTGGACATTTTTTATAGAATATTTTCCAGCGTCCACCTCCCGGCGCTCTACGTGTTATTATCGATATAATTATTACTGCCTTTCGTAAATCGTTTAGATATCATAACGATCGAGTAGATGTCGGTTCGTACAATAGTGCACTGCGGTCATACGAGCAACGAGTAGGAGGTATTGACTTGTTCGATTTCAATAGACCTTTTGTGCTGCGATGCCTACAAGGGCAGTGAGTGAGACTAGCCGAAATCAGATTCGGTCACTTTTGGATCTGTACGTGTGCAATTCTGTGAAATCGTTGGGGATGGATTACGGCGGTTGGCGTATTTCGGGGTATATTTCAGTAAATATGTAAAAAAAAAAAAAAACGAGACAGAGAGGGTCAATGTAAAAATATACGATTTCTAATGATTATAGTTTAGCATAAACGCGTTTAAAATATTATTTCAGAAACGGACACATTTTTTTTTAAACATTTTATACATATTATAATATCAAAACCGTCATTACATTTTTATTATTATCGTCAAAGAACACTGAACAGGCGTCATCGTTATAAAGTCTCTTGATTGTAATAGTTATATAATTATAATATCGTTTTTCGTTTTGGTCGACTGCGCCCCAGACGCTCATATTAAAACTATGATGATTATTATTTTAAATACGGCTGTTTATACACACACACACACACACATCGATTTTGAGATACGTTAACGATTCCACCACCGTCTTCGTACTATTATTATTATTATTATTATTATTACTACTACTACTACTATAAAACCCATACGGCGACGTTAATCTATATTATAGATTCTATAACACACGATATCAAACGTATCATGGCGGCTGGAACGAATAATGTGTGCGAGCGATGGAACAGAAATTAATTTCAAACATTATTTCCGTAATGCGAAATATCGAATACTCGTATACCTGCGTAATAATAATGTATCATGTGTTTCAGAGACAGAGAAAGAGAATCAGAGAGAGAAAGAGAAACGAAATGTGTTCGAAATTAGAGTTTCACCAGACACGAAATATTTAGATTCGTGGGACGCGGTTCGTAAATATTGCCGGCTGCATTGATATTACAGACGTGAAATATACGAGATGATGGTGCGCGTATGAAACGGGTGCTACAATAGTCGTGTTGATGATACGTTTTGCTTGTAATTGGAATTCCACCGTTCGTCGATATAATAACAATAATAACAATAATTGACTTTGGTTTTCAGCACCGGTCACGAAAGAAACCCTTAGACGGGTACACCACGAGAACAAAAGTTTTTACACGCAAAAGTCTTTTAATATATGAACAGGTTTAGAGCAGATTATCTAGTTAATACTGCTTTCTAATTTGTATTTATCTCGATATGCTTTTAATTAATTTTTTACCGTGTTTTACATTTTTAATTTTGTTTATTTAAAATGTACATGCAATTGGAATTTACTTCCGCATATATATTTATAATTATTTTTATGTGTTGTGGATTTATTGTTCTTTTGGCGTAGAATATCTTTTTCGGGTTTGTTCATACTTGATAAAGGTCTTGTTTTTGTAATCGAAAAAACTTTGCGGTTATAATAATAGGAAAACAATAAAAGTCTTGACTTGAACATTTCTTTTGCGATTGTTAAAAATATTTTTAAAGTGGTTTCAAACAAATTTGATCGAGAAAAAAATATTTTAAACATGAATTTTTTTTTTAAATTCGAATAAATTACTTGTATTATAGCTAAATAAACGAGGATTATTTCGTTTGGCGTATTACAGCGAATATCAATTTAAACAAAACAATACAAAATCACAAATCCTAGAGATTCAGATTTTAAAAATCAGAAGAATATTATTTTTGCCTCGAAGTAAATACTGACCACGCTGATATCTCAATATAATCAAGCCAATGTATACTTTCAAGTTTCAACATAGGATTATGTGCGACAAGATACTTTATGAAAATTAAGACGCAAATACAATTGCATCGGCTGAACGTCTTGTAACAGAATTACATTCAAATATATTATTATTACGAATTCGATGTACAATTTTATGTGAAACAATAAATGCTTGTCTTTCTAACGTTTTCTGGCACAAATTAATATTTGAAAATTGTTTCGAAAACATTTACGAGTACAAGCGTGACAGTCAATATGCAGTCTACAGTGTTGTGTGAAGTGTACGTGTGTGCACTGTTCAGTGTTTGATGTTTACTTTGTGTCCATTATGTAGGTTTATGTGTGTGTGTGTGCGTGTGTGTGTTTCTATTGAATACATTTATACATTTGTATGTATTTATATATCTGTATTTCGATGAAAGAAGCTTTTGTCTGTTGGGTAAAAATCCAACATGCAATTATTATAATACAATGTTCTCGCTGTCAATGCGCTTGTATAGATGGTATGAGATGAAAAAATTAAACGTGGAAGCCGAAAACAGTTTTACATTTTTGAAATCAAACATGGCCGAGGTTTATAATATAATTACATATTGTATTATACATTCCTCAGTACGATTCCAAAATCGTCGAGCAACGCAAAAAACGTAAGAAAAAAAAAGTTGTTCGTGCAAAAACACCATTTCAGGAAAATATTATAATACATATATTACGTACCTATATTAAATCAATACATGTTTATCGCACGCATTTACAACTTATTTGTTCTAAACTAAAATGTCTTCTTTTTTTTATTTTTTTTATAATAACAACGTGATAATACAATATTCCTATAATAATTGCACTTATTATGCGTAACTATACTAAAAAATTGAGACAGTTATTACAATGTCTTGCATTTTATATACAAACACTGTATTTTAGATTTTAGGTGTAATGATATTATTAATTTTATAAATAGTAATCATTTTTACGAATGTATAATGAGGTGCAAATAAACTTGACTGGAAATTTATCTCATAATTCTGTTATACGTTTTTTTAATTTTATTAAATTTCTAGCTAATAAGATTCGAAATTGTTCGATGCTCTTTTGTTTTATATAGTAACGTTTTGATAAAATATGCACGATAGTAATTCATTCGTTGAAGTAGCCAGTAATGGTTTATTTTGAAAATTATTTTTGTTAATTGTATAATTATTATAATAGGGTAAATAAAATAATTATCAAGTTTATGTTTTATCCATTTTATGTTAAAATTACAATTGTTACAGTTGACAAAAAAAAAAAAAAAAAAAAAGATAAATAACAAAAAAGACAGTTCCAATTCGAACTATCTACTTGAAAAACGACGTATGTCAATAAAAGAAAGGGTCATTCGAATAAAACAATAAAATACTGCTTTTACTCTACCGGTGATATAAACTGAAAGGTCTGATAGGAAAAACTCTACAAGATCCACAATTTAGAAAAAAAAAAACTACATTTTGGGCAGGAATAGTGCATATAGAGATTCTGGACATACATTGTTTCTATAATACACTATTTTTCGTGGTTTAAACACGCAGCTAATTCACCAAAGGTTCATACTAGACTAACATTTATTCTCAAATATACGCATTCAGTCCCAATTAGAGCAATAAAATATTGTTACAAAAACATTATTTTCATTTTTTATTTATGATAGGACAAAAAGAAGTAGTAGATTACCCTGATAAATTCATTTTATGGATTATTAATATTGTTAATACTTCGTTCAAATTTATATATATTTCATCAATTATAATAAAAAGTAGTAAATATATATTTTTTAGATTATTATTGTTTAAGTACTTTAAGTACAATAAAAAAACTTAAAAACTAAATTCCTACAAAATGAAACCGTTTTTCATGTATTATTAATATACGATTGTTCATCGTCGGGAGTTTAATATCGATCCAGAACCGTTTCAATCGTTTTCCACCGGTAAATCCTTTGGTAGATCTTCATAAAACAAAAACATACAGTTCAAACTGTTTTAGGTTTGTGATTTTATTTTTATTAATCGGTAAGCTATCAGAATTTGCATAATTTTTCGTGAACTGTAGTGGAATAGTAGTGTTCACATTAAGATCAAACGTATCCACGGGCAAACTGTTAACAAGGTTTCGAGTTTTTTTGATGCCACAAAGTTTTCGGAAGTAATAAATGTAGTTGACATTTAAAACTTTGTTTCTCGTTTTTCGAAAAATTTTTACCTATTGACGAAATTGACAACGTGTTATTTCAGGAGTACGCCATCCACCACTTCTTGAATATCTGAAGTTTTCACTAAACCTTACGCGAAAATGATAGTTATTTTCCGACACAATAATAAAACCCATGTACTTGATGGAGCAGGGTCTACTCGAATCGATCATAGTTTTTCGCTACACAATCGAAGATTACAAAATCACGTTCACACGGAAGAAAAGAATTCCCCCGAATAGGCAAATAATGACGAATTACGAAAAACTTTTTTGCGGCAAATGCAGTAAGAAGTGTTACCACTGCATGGTTACGATTTTAAGCAAACGAGCGTTATCAATAGGATTATCAGTCGAACACGTGAAATATCATATTCTTAGAAGAATTCTCTGAAAGTCGAGGACCTACTAACTCGTACAACTGGGTATATAATAAGTTAAGTTAAAAAAAACCTCTAGTATCTGTACACACTACGGACGTATTTCTTATGTATTATATTTATAGTTCAACAAACCTACCTCGTTAATGGTTGTATAATTTTCGGTGACTTCAAAGAATAGATCGCATCGCAAAAGTGGTTCTCTGCGTATTGTAATCTACAGAAAAACCGATCATTAGGGTGAGATTGTTATTTTTTTTCTACTTAAATTAAAAAAAATAGTAGATGCATATATTTTTGATTAAAAACGTTTCCCGTCACTCAGCTGTAATGGTTATAGTATTTTTTTTACTGCGTACACGCATAAATAAAAGTGCTGCACGAAAAACATCTAAGAAGGTACGAAATTTGTTTTTCATTTTGATTTCGAACGTACGAAAAACATAACGTATCATGGTTTAAAACACGGCTTATCATCGGTTTGTATTTGCTATGATTTTGAATTGCGACGTCTTCCGTGGACGACCGTCAAGCAGTCGTTCAAAACTTTCGACGGTCGCACTCGATCCAAAACCGGTCCGAATAGCATTCTCACGAGAACGACGACGAGCGAATACAAGAGAAATCGGCCGATCGCGGCGTTTTTCCGACGCGATTCAGAACGCGTACCGCAACGCGGGTTTTTCTCCAGGCGTGGCCGGTACGCATCGATTTTGAACACTTCGTGCCTAACGCGCGCAACACAACGGCAACAGTACTATTATTATTCTATCCGATCACAATTTTTATCATTTTTCTTCTTTTTCTTCGCGCAATAACGCACGTCTACCGCGCGCGTTGCTACACTCTAATCGCGGCGTGCCCGCGTGTACGTACGGCGTCCTCGTACTGGTAGCGCAACGTTATCATTAGCTCCGGTCACGTCCCCGCACGGAGATGCGGTTTATACCGTATCACGTGTGATCGCCGTTCCGTTCTGACGAAAACAACGAACCGCTCCCGGGAGAGCGGCGGCGGTGGTAGCGATACCGGGTAATGGGTACTACCGTACGCGTACGTTGCCGGTCGGTGCGGTGAAAAAAAAAAATTGATATTACCCAGTCACGGCGCGCGTTTCCCTCTCGTCGTGATTTCGCCGCCTCGCACGGCGTCTCCGTAATAATACAACAACGCCGATATAACGCCGTGCGGTTTGCGCGTCGCGTGCGTGCGCTCGCTACTACCGCGGTAAATGCGTGGTTTCCAACGGCGGAATGAAAACACCGAAACGGAATAATAACGCCATACAGTTCCGATCAATTGCGTAACTGGGGAAAAATCTAGGAGAGGAGGGCGAAATAATTTATGAACCATGATCAAAATCCTAAGCCCCCATAGTTATCTTATAATATATTACATTATTTTCTTAACTTATGATAATTCAAATATTTATACTGTTGGAAAACCTGAGGGGACAAAATGATACCTAGCGTAGGCTAAAATATCGTCGGTCGAAACGACAAACGCCATGTCCTTGATTGCAATATTAAAACGGTCTAAAATGAACAAAAAAAAAAGACCGCATTTGGGTTAAAAAATAGATTCAACGATGAATTGCAACATCGAGCACGTTGACGAGAGAATTAGCATCTGAAATCCTAGAGTTAGTATAAAACTGTGTTCCGCAACACAGTTTTATACTAACAACACCCTTGTCCCGTAAATAATCGTAAACAATGATACGTTTGATATTTTTTAAGAAATTATATTACATCAAAGTTAGCCATGGTTACTGTAGTAAAATTCTACTCTCTCGTAGGAGGAAAATGTAATAGTGCACGTTTAGATACTATCACTCTCACAATACTGACTCTCATACTATGATATGATGGTTGAGAGTCTCTTAACCCGAGAGCCACTACCGCTGTTAGCTCATCTGCTAACACGATTGTATCGTTCTAGTAACTATCGCGTTCTCCTCGGCGGTCAGTTACGTCACACACAAAGCGTTATCTGGGCGAATGACCCAGCATTATTATAGTTTTCCAAAGATCAGGTTCGCAGAATTTTCGTGAATAATGAGTAGTCCTGACGAGGAGGAAGTCCTCCTTCTTCTAGTACTATTAGAGGGCGGTGGAAGGAAGGGACGATAATGGGTGCAACCAATTAATGAAAAAAGGGAAGAATTTGGTGAATACCACCGACTATGTGACTATGTCGGGAACTGCGGTCACATGAGATCGATTTTTTGTATACTTGCGCATGTCACTTATCCAGCTCTTCTGCAATCACTTTGCATGCTTCCGCCTCCTTCGCCGCATTTTTATAAGGTTCGTGTGATGTGTTGTACAAATATGCGTATTTTATCACTTTTTCGATAAGTACTTCCGTTTCTTTTCCTATTTTAAACATTATAAAATCAATCGTCCGGTCCTCCGCGTCACGCAAATTTTGCTCTCCCGACGATCAGGACGGAAACATCGGCGCGCCTGAATCATTGATGAACGCAAACACTGATTTTCGACAATTCGGTTTTTGCGTAATCACACGGACGGGTATGGCGCAAAACGCATTTGCAATTGTAGAAAACCAAGGCTTAAACCGAGTCGAATAACACATACCGAACATGTTCGCTCGCACACAGTGGTGGGTGCCAAGGACGGGTCATGGCCCTACCTGAAAAATACCTAGTACTACTACCTAACTACTATTTTTCATGAATTATTTTATAGTAGTGTTTTCACGAAGTGTTGTAATCGTATAAAATTTAAAAATATATTAATAAGCTCATATTAATTATTAATATTCTTTTTCTTTTCCCAACTATTTGGGGTTAGCCATCATTGTTCTAAACCTCCACTCATCTCGATTGTCTACATCCCCTATGTGGATAAAGTTTACCCAATCAACGTTTAAGCGTATTACTTATGTATAGATATTTAACTTTTATTTTTATTTTTTATTAGATTTTCACATGAAATAAGTGAAAGGGATTAAAAAATTTAACAATAGTTCCGAAGAACTTGAAAAGAGAAAAAAACATCAAGCCTATTATGATCATTCGTGCTCGCCAAACAATAATTAAAAATCCGGAACATGTATTCGACGCACAGAACTGTGTGAGGCAAAATCCAAACGGAGCACACACAACAACCATTCGTGTTTGCACATAGCGAGCACACTAGTAATGCCGCAAGACAAGACAATAAATGGTTTATTATTGTATTGTCTCGAAACGTTTGCTGTCAATATTGTATTGTCTTGATACTTAAAGTCAACATCTGATGATAATCTTGCCACGAATAATATTAAGTTTTTTTTTAACTATCTTGTCTTGTCTTGAGTTATCTTGAAATTCAATTTTTTTTTCAACGTCCAGTTATCTAATGTGTTAGATAACAGTCCAACAAGTACAGCATTCAAATATCGACTAAACTGTCCGATTGAAAAGTGTTTTAGAAGATTCAATAATGTTGAAAATATATTGATTATTGTCGACTAAATTTGTCTTGTTTTAAGTTGACTAAACAAAATAAATTCAAGTACCGTTTTGAACCTTGACATCGATATTTTGTCTTGATTTTCTTGATGATTGCAACATTACTAGAGCGCACATACTTAACTTGCGCGCGATCTCGTTTGGACGTGATCGTTACGTTAAATTCGAATTTCAGGAGAAAAACCTCGTTCCTCCGTGTCGCAATTAGAAGTTGGCGAAATAGTTAATTGGTCAAAAACGTAACAGAGTAAGGGGGCGCATTTAAGTGTATTTCAATTTTATTATTTTTTTTTTTTGTACAAAATAAGCGCAAAAATAAAATTCACCAAAGGTGCCACGGAGAGTAGATACGGCACTGCTTCTCCCCCGTGGGGGTCGATGGTGAGTGATTGAGGATGGAGAAAGGATTGAGAATGTATCGCGATGAATTTCCTTTGGCAGGGACGTACCGCTCACATATTTATAATAATAATAATAATAATAATTATAATTCAGTATTATGTTAAACACATTCGAATTGCAGGTCCACGTGGTTACGAAATACTCACGCGATACACAAAATTGCTCTACGCAATCCCTTGAATTTGTCCACGTCAGTAGATGGTTGGGTTAGTTTGTCGTGTTCGTAAACTACCAGATGTTACGCGCGCCCGAGTCTGTAGAACTTGTCGTCGAATAGACACGTTGTCCTTTGAAACGATACGATCGATATTTGCGACCAGGATCTAAGGGTAGAGAAAAATGACGTCGTTTCTAACCTCCGCCGAGAGAATACGGCGCGCGTGAAAAATAAATAAGCACATTACAAGCGAAATTATAATAAAACATCCGACTTGTGTAAAATGTTCCGTCGACTTCCATGAAATACTTATTATTATTATTATTATTATTTTACTCTCTGCGCCCGCAAGCACTTCAATTCAATTCAATACCTATATCTCGTCACGTAGTCACGAACTATGCAAAAATGTACAAAAATAAACAGTGTTACAAGGTTCGAAACTACCGCAAATAGCTGTGAGGCAGATAAACTTTGACAGGTTTATTTTTTTTTTACTTTTGGAAAAACTATCATTTCTCGTGCAATCCATACCACTTTTTGCATCGTTGAGTTGTATGAGTATTCGTCGACGCCTGGAAAAAAAAAACAAAAATAAAAATTATACTTTATCGTTACACGTTTCGAATTTCTGATCAAATCGCATTATTTATCGTACTTGATATGTATCGATAATAACTGTACCAGTCGAAGGTACACGGGATGTTGAGTTAAATTTGTTTTTAATTTGTTTTCTCGGTCGTATTTTGTGAACGTCCCTACAGTTTCGACATGTACATTTGTACAATCAGCTAACTTAAAATACGTCTGAAAATTACCGTTTCCCATCATACGTGGGTTCGGGTCATCGTACGTGGATATAACATTCGAAACAATAATTATTGCCATCGCGTTCAGCGGTTGAATAATAATACTGTAATTATTTATTACATAAAAAAAAGAACAAACCACGCATACCTACACATACCTACTATTTACGTGAACACGTATTACAGTGCACGTACAGTAGTCGACTCGCAGATGAAAGTTGTCATGCCACGAACAACTCAACGTCATGCGTATGCAGTACAAACATATACAGTGGGTGGTCTTTTCGTGCAATCGATTCTCGTGTTTTTGGTAAGCAATCGATGTTTTCGAAAAGTTAATCTTTTTCCTAACGTCTGGATCGTAAAGCAACGCTCATCGTACTACGAATTACGTACGCCCCCCCCCCTCACATTGAAATTTTCAAATTTTTTTTTAGACAAATATTTGCACATGTATTTGCACGGTTGTTTCCGCAACTCTATTGGCCATTCGTTGGTTCACAAAATCCTTTTACTCGATTCGCACGTGTCCCCAGCATCGTTGAAACTATATTTTTAAAATTTAGCTACGTGATTGCGAAATTACGTGCAAATAGGAAAACGGATTTTGCGAACCGACGGATGACGGTAGAGTTGCGAGACCAACCGTGCGAATCACGCTGATTGCATGTTAAACATCGGTCCGGAAGAAATCACGCGCGTAAATAACGTAAACGCGACATCGCACCTTCGCGCGAGCAAAGCACAACGACCGAATACGGTGGACGGCGTTAAAACATTTGTTCGCGGGTTACGGAACCGTGTGGCATACCTATTACACGGTCGTCGTGATGAACTAGCCGGACGACAACGAGAGGGATTAAAGGCGTCCCGGGTACCGCCCAACAAATCGACCGACCGCGTTCCACAACCGTGTAAATACGTCCGAAGGAGAGACCTCACACGCGGGATCCTGGACAGCGACGCGGCGTCCCTTAAAAGCGAAACGTGTCCGTAGGCACCCCGCGGTGACCGATCGAATCCTCTGACCGTCTGCGCGCACGCACACGCGCGACCACGGTCGGCGTCGGACGTACTCGGGCGGTTGCGACATGCGGACATCGATCCAAGGGCAACTCGTCAGGGGAGACTTTAAGACTGCGTCTTGTAAAACAGCTACTTATAAATAATAACTATTTAAAAATGTTAATATATAATGCTAACCTAACCGCGGTGTTGCTACGGGACGCGGTCAAAGCGTTTCGTAGGACTCTCCGACCGTTTAACGACAAAATATTTTGCATATAAATTCTGCGGTAAGACTCGTGTTGCGTGGAACATTACGATCCAGAGCATATTTTAACATTCAAAGTACGTGGCACTAGTAGCCTTCAGTGATAATTGAATGCTACCCAGTGGGATGGGTGATCTAACCAATACATTCTCATAATGACCGTAGTGACAGGAGTTGATTTTCCCCGTATATTCCTCTGTAGAAGAACACCACGTCTATAAACTACGAAGGTTACGAAAATTTTACTGAAGTGCCACCTAGTGAAAATTACTTAAAATAAGTTCGGTTACGATCCTAGAATCAATGTGTTTTATTCGATAGAAACAAACGAACATTGTGTACATTGCACTCTCACTGACCGGTCCCGCGACAGACGAAGATCATAATTCACATGATTGTGCTGATTGAAAAACCTAATCTACTGTCGAAAAATTTTACCCAACACTCGACACGTTGGTAATGTCACGAATAATGTTAAAATATGTTCAGGATTGTCAACGATTCTCAATAAGATTTTGAGGTTGCGTACGTATTTATGCGTATTATAATTATAGCAAAGAAATCAGTCATTATATTTTTACTTTAACGTTGTAAAATTATAACTATTGTAAACAATTTTTCGAAAACCATTCGCTAAATTCAACACTTTATCTAGCTATATACAAATCGTCTGTTGTTTTTTACATATCAATGATAAGAAATAGTGCACGTAAATCTTTAATTTTATATTTAATAGTTACTTGCGGTATAAGCATTTTCGGATTATTTACATACAAATAGTTGTTTTTTTTTACTGTTTTTTTTAGGCTAAGTTTTATTTACTATTTGGCTAACAATATTCAATCGTGTAAATATATTCATTGGTTGTAGATATTAAAGACGATTTGCAAAAAGAACTTTAAAAAAAATGTTTAAATTCAATATAATTTTAAAACTAAACCCAAAATTAATGATCATAACAGAAAACTTATATTTTTATAACTGAGAATAACAAAATTACCTTACAATGATAATCAAAAAAATGAAAATTAGCTATTCTGAATATTTAATATTTTATAACAAAAATTATTATAACATTATTATTAACATACTAATAAAAGCGGATAGTATTTCAAACTTAGTAAAAACAGAAAAGTAATTATAATTGACTTTATATATAAATTTTTTCTGTTTCAAGAATTCGGTATTCATTATTTTATTATTTTACTTCAAAATTAGTTTTATTAGAAGTTAAAAAAAAATATTTTTATAAAGTGTTTTATAAAATTATACTTGAGTAGGTGTATTATATATTTATAAACAAACGTCAAAGCGCGACATTTGAATTAATTTTTTTTATTTATTATTTTTATTGCAAAAGAAAAACGTGAAACCATACAAAATCCTACATATCAATAAATTCATATCAAATTTTGTATAAAATTAATAACTTGCGCGAAAAATTGTAAAATTAAAATGTTTATGTTTCCGTTTCAATGACAGTGTTTTGCGTCCAACCCGAATAATTGATTGAACTGCCTGGGGTATTCGTTGAATCAGCGGTATGATAAATAATAGAAGTAGAAAATAGCAGCAGCAGTGGTAAGTAAGTTATTTTTGTTTTTAAGGCACAGTTTGCTTTGTCGATAAGATTCGCGGGCAGGTAAAAAGTAATGCCAGTGGAATAATTACAGATGCAAATTGTATTTCGTCGAAAACTAAGTGGTCCGTTACCGGAAAGTTTTTTTTTTTTTTAATGAATAAATAATGAAGGACAACGGGATCGAATGGGAATGCGAAGGGACCGTTACGAGAGGAAACCACGAGTACGGCAGTGGCGGTGAAGTACGCGATTATTATCGCGCTGTTGTCGTTTGTATATTATTATTATTATTATTATGAAAAAAAAAAATAATAGTAATAAACAAACCAAAAGAAATGCGTATGCGCACCGAATAATAACGGTAATAACAATGCGTGATTGAATTACACAAGTGAAATTGAAAAAAATAATGAAGGAGCAGCGAGCACGGTCGACCGTACAGAGCTTCTGCGTGAGTTGCCAATTTCACACCCACACACGCACACACCTTGTACATACATCCAAATCGACTCCGTGGACTGAACGTGTATCCATGTACACAGCGTGCGCGCGTGGACCTCATGGGGTGGTCCATAAAGATGTCATTATAATATATGTGTACGCGTGTTTTTGTATATTCCGGTAACGTCCCCTAGAGCCGTCGACGACGAAGACGCCCTTTCGCTTAACGCCGTCGGGGAAACGAATGTTTACCACCGAAATCAAAACACCTCCCCGGCAATCGAGTACTCGTTACTTGTGCACATCGTACGCTGCGGCACTTTCGATGTCGTTCGCGAGCGTTCAACACGTGAGACAGTGCACTACATCACATTTCTATCAATATATCATATTAGAGCAATATATTGTTGGTCAGTGGCGTATCCAGGATTCATTTAATGGGGTGTTTTAAAATTTAATAAATTTATGGGAAGTGGGTTCTGCTCCCCCCCCCCCGTATTACATTAATGAATACCATGTATTTATATAAATTATTATGTTAAGATAGTATATGTAAAATCTAGAAGTTGTATATAACGTTTATTCAAATTATACTGTAAGTTTGCAATTTGTTGAAATACTTTAAAATACGGTCGACGGGAGGGTGTTCTAACACCCATATCACCCTCCCCCCCTAAATACGCCCTTGTTTTTGGTGCATCACAATACGAAACGTTGTATGGATCCTTCGTCTGCCCACCTTCTCCGCTTTCCCGACCCTGAAAACCGTACGCTTACGCTCGTGTCGAACTCTTGCAAGTCCTTGTCCTGCATGCACGTTAAAAATTGTTTTCATTCTTACCGTGTTATACATGGTCGTTTCCTCGAAATTTTGGTGCGCAAACGTCCGGGACGCGTACACGTGCATCAATAACGCATTAATATCCAATGCTTGTGAATACACTTTTTATTTTCAAACCAAACGACTCCGAACTTCTGGAGACCGGATCTCGAGTGTTTGATTTCCAGAGAAACGTTGAGAATACTTCGCTGCCAAGAATAACCGGAGTATTGTTTTAAGTTTTTAATTCAAATTAAGTCATTAAAAGTCAAATAATTATTTATACCTAATTTAAAATAGTTATAAAAAAATAAACGTCGCTTTATGTCAAACAAATATTTAGTCCTCATCAATATGAAGTTTTCACACTGTCACGTCCCGTCATATTCAATGCAGTACTTGGCATAAGAAAAAAAATATCCGCACAAATTAACTAAATTATTTTATTACCTTGTTTTAACATCATCTCGTCAGTACATGCATTATTAACTACAGTATTATTATGATAACCGTGAAGTAAATTGCTTTTTTTCGTGATCGAATTCTTTTTGCGAGAAAAAAAAAAATATTTTTGTTCGCGTCCGCTGGAGATTTTCTTTAAGATTGACACGGGAAAAAAGTATATTTTTCAATTTCACGTCGGATTGTTTCGGAAGGAAGGAAGATGCGCTGACGACTATGTCAAAATGAAATTAAACGAAAAAAACCCTATCTATATACATACATACAAAACATAAAAGTACAAGTAAATACCGGAGCTCGTCAAAAGTTTGGAGTCGATCCGTTGAGTGGATTTGAAGACGATGAAAACTTTGCACACGTACAATGTGTATATATTTTCGAATCTTTCACCAACCATGTTGCAGGTGGATTTATAAGAGTAATACATTTATATTGTGTTGGATGTAAGTGTATAGTTTGGTATCGTAACGGGGGACAAAACGTATGTTTATTCAATACACATCAGAAATCCGATGAAAACAGTGTACTGGCATATAAGCTCTCTGTGGATAGCTGAATATTTATTTAACGAACTCAACGGTAGTCTAAAAAAAAAAAAATATTCGTCAAACAAAATGTACATTTTTTTCCATACTCATTTCAACTGCACGAAATTTATGCAAACAACAATATTACTCGTGATATAGCGATGTACATAATTTAACAGCAATATTGTTCAGAAACAAAAAAATGAATAATACTGATAATATACGTGGTATAGGGATACATTATGACGTGAGTTTTTTTCGTGGTTGGTAATTATTATTTTCCTAAGATTGTTACGAGTATACTTTTCGCAAAAGTTTAAAATGTATTGCTTGAACTATACATTCAATCCGTTAAATATAAACGGATTTTTTTTTCTTAATAATAATGTCGCATGGTTGTATATATATATAAAAAAAAAGAATATCGTTAAATTGAGATTCCACCATACATATATACTTATATATATGTGTGTACTACGGACGATCGGTGAAGTGCACCGTTGCTTATATTACACATTTCGTACCCGAGGGCATCCGGCTGGGCAATTTCCAGGACGATCCCCTATATAAACGCGGTTAAATTGGGTAACAATTTTCTAAGATATATCGCTGCCGCCATGGGTAGGTATGCGACTTCCTGTGCATTATACACACACACAAGAACACACGCACCGATACCGGCTAAATATTATTATATATATATATGTATAACGCGTCCGATAAATATTATTGTTTTCGTGAGAGTAAAGAACCGACGGGGAGGGGATCACGGAGACGGGTGTACGCGAGAGCGAGAGAGAATCCCGCGATTATTTATTATTGTAGATTACACAGGCCGGAGGGCCGCTCCCCGACGTATTCGGTCACGATAATTTGGGGTTAGGAGAGGACCTGCAGGGCTGGAGGACAGTCAATCATCCGGTTGACAGTTGCCAACCAACGTGAAATATCGTTCCCGAAACCACACACACACACACACACACACACACACACATATATATATAATGTTTCCTCGCCCCCGCTACCGCGTCATCGCCACCGTGACCGCGGTAACCTACCTACCTGATATGCCTGCGATCGCCACGTCGCCGTCCACCGTACGCAATAATAATACGATAAACGCTCGGCACAGTAACAGTGCGCTTTCGGATACCTGTAGACATCATTAGACACCAATTCCTCTTCTACGTTTCATTTTTCCAATCGCCCCGTTCTTATTTCTTTTTCGCTTCCCACCCGGTGGCGTCGTCGAGATCCTCACCGACCCGCAGTCGTCGTACCTGTGGCCATGGTTCGTTGCGTGTTTATCGTTATTGAATAAAGATAAATACATGATAAATCTTATCTTTAAACATTTTTTATTGACGAACTCGTGCGCGCGAATCCGCGACCCGACGCGTAAATCCCGTGTTCGACGGTGAATGGTTCGCGAACAAGACGTACAGCCCCCAGAAATCATTCGTGGTCGTTTTATTTATTGTTTTGATTAATTTCATCCTACTGTGCAGCAGCAGAAGCAGTGGCTATTATCCGAGCTCGCGGCACGAAACGAAACGTTCGAGAGCCCTCGGTAACGCGGTTTTCAATTCTACTTTTCCTTTCGTCATCGTCATAGGCGGATATTTGGTTGCATCCGTGGAGAGGAGCTTAACATTTTTGTCTTATCCGTTATTGTAAAACAGACATTTTTTGGACGCTTCAACCTACTAACTAGTAGCTACCCCTACTCTATTCTAGTCGAAGCACTAAATACATACGGGTAATATGTACATGAAAATATAAAATGTTGAATAGTTACTATTTATTTATTTATTTTTTTTTTTTATTTAAATTGTATAAATCTAATCCTTTATTTCCTTTATTGCCTACAAAATATGGTTTTACCCAATAACGATGGTCCGTAAACATTTCAAACCATTGTTCTCGCCTACCAGCAAAATAAAATAAAAATTATAAATATCAAATATTAAAACGTACAATTTATTTTGGTGTCTGTTGCGGTTTGATTACGTTCAGGGGAGCTTAATCCTTCCCCTTCAATAACCGCCTACGGTTACCGTCAACAACAAATTCGTCGTCGTTTCGAAAACGACATTAACCATAGCAATACATTCAATTCGGTTCGCGCCGCAACATTCCGCTCGACGATTTGCGCGTGGCAGATTATGCAGAAACGTCACGATTTAATTGATAACCGTATGAAGAACGCGACGTGTTCGCGGTAATATTTCGCTCGAACGAGGAACGTTGCCGTAGAAATGAATAACATGCACACCACTACTACTCTCAGTGTACTCCAATTCGTTTCACGGCGGTAAATTCGAGTTATAATAAAAATTAATAAAATTAAATTAAAGTAAATTCCAGTTGAATCGGATTTCATATTTTCAATACAGCTTAAACGAACCCAGCCGTTATGGCGTTCTTCGACGGAACACACCTACGCGTCACGATTTATCTATAAATTCCCAACGAAAATCAATATTTTAAAAATATATCATACATTGAAATCGTGTAAAAAACTTTTATGTGAGCATAGTAAACAGTAGTTTGCGTATTAAGCGGATAACAAATATTGTTCAGAATCTTCTGAAATTTGAGGTCAATTAACGAGCCGGTTGAAATAAATTAAACTTTCCCTAACGTAAAAATCTTTTAAAAACATTACTTAATGTTATATATATAAAAAAAATACGATTAGATTACTATAAAATTGTCAAACTATACAATACAAAATTACTAATATTATCACGAGAAATACAAACGTGGTTGTGACTCGGTTAGATAAATTTTAATCTTATTTATAAATTATTATGTTCTGTTTACAAAAACTACCGAGAAAGTCGAGAAATTACCGACTTTTTAGTTCATTCCATATCAAATTTTCGATCTCAAATTATGCTGTGATTATAAGTGTAAATTTACTTCCTGAAAATGTGCTTAGAGAAAAAAAAAACATTACAAAATTAATGACTTACTTCTTTCAGTATCATAAATAATTGTACACCATTGAAAAAAAAATGTATTTATAAAGTTTTATTTCACATTTTCTATCTTAAAAATTATCGAAAGTGAAATGGCAAAATAGTATGTATCAACTATACATTGTGCTTATCAAATGGTATATTTTAAGCACAGTAAATAATGATTGAAATATATTTTTATAAATATAATATATTCTTAATTAATACGTTTAGTTTTGTACTTTTATTTATATATATATATATTTATAACATCACTTATATTTTCTTAGTTATGAATGATGAATTTTTTTTTTTTTTAATAAATTCCAATGGAAATAATTTCAAAGAAACTACAATTATACACTGTTCGAATAGTTTTCCGCGTACAATCTGAACCGCTAAAGCATAAAATTGCTTCGAGGTGTTATTGACTTACATTTTTCAACAATAATATTTAATAACAAATAACCATTGACACACGAAGAATACTAATAAAATAAGTGAAACCGCGCATGTGAATGCCGTAAGAACAATTATTTCATAAAATTTATGATCCGTTTCTGGGAAAATGTATACAATTGTAATTAGTAAATGTTGAGCAGATTTGTTACGTAGCGTATATTAATCACTTGCACCGTTTTCGACGTCAATTTTTAAGAAAGAAAAAAAAAGAATGTTGAGAAACATAATTTTATTTTTGCCCAATTTCCATAACAGCGCTTGTCTATAATATAAATGTGTGTAGAAAATCACGAACGTAATAACGAAGAAAACTGGTTCAACATAATTTTGAATGATATACAGCGAATATGATTTTTGCACCGACACGGCGGCAGCCAGTAGATGATCAACGGGTAATATAACAATCTTTTTTTTTTTTATTAATCTTGTTTAAACAACTTCGGCAGCTATGGCTAATAGTTACATTTTTTTTTTTTTAATTTTTAATCTTATTTCGTTAATTAGTTATAGTAATACATTAACGTTTGAATATAAGATATATTTAGAAGAAAAAAATGTTTAAATTATTTTTGTCGAGTCCGGTACTTTGAGGAATTGAATGAGGTTGTTTGCGATTATTGGTATAAAGATTTGGTGTGATATTATATTTGATTTTTTCAATGTAATATCCATGTGGGTATCCCATTGCATGGGGTGCATTTAGTTGACTCTTTGTTGTCTATTAAATTTCCATGTGTTAAACGAATGTGTCTGGAGGTTTTAATTTGAGGCCATGGTTCCATATTTTGTTTAATTTCGTGTAATTTTGTTGATTGTTTTAACCAACGGTTTTGCCAAGTATTACATGTGATAGTATTACGTGTATTAGCGCTATAGATTTTTTGATGTCTGTAAATGTTATTAGGTTACAATTTGAATAACAATCATGTATTGGACACGAACAGTCTATGGTACACGAGCTATAGTTTTGTAATGACTCCCGAAAGAAATCGTCGGATACACAGATACGATAAAATAATGATTATATCGTGATCGGTATTATATCGGCAACCGATGGATCCACGACGACGTATAAATTATAAACTGCAGCTGCCGCAGTCCGCCTGCGTACAACGCGTGCCGGACGCGCACACAAAACGAACGATGTGCAGACGGGCATTGTACGTGTTGTCGTTTAGCCTGAGGGGTCATCGGTCGTGAACATTGTAAACGACTGTTAAATCTACAAAATGTGTTGTACGCACCACAAGGGAAGCGTATTGTATTCGTCCAAACGTAGTAGTGCGTTTGTCGTAGGAAACATAAAAATGTAGACCGAGGACATTGTGAATTGTTCGCGCGATATTAGTAAAACAGATTTCAGACCACTATTGCCCGAACGGTACCAGTGGCCGTTGCGATGCACTGAACAAGAGACTTGAACACGCGCGATCGTGGTCGATGACGAAGTCCATGACACGGATTTCAATTTTTTCGTTTTTACCACTGATCCGTACATGTGCGTATAAAACGCGAAACGAAGACGTTCGGGTAACCGCTTAAGGGGACGTAGTTACTGCACGCGTTGTCTTCGTCTCGCACACGTACGACATAGCAAATTTCCATTCATCAGTTTAAACAGTAGAATGAATTGACGTGTTAAAAGTAAAATCTAGGGCTCCGCGTAATCTTTTTTTAATGTTATTATTTTTAAGTATGTTACGAACTTTTCGAAAAACCGTATATTTTAACTATTAAAATAAAATTATTATGTTTGCGTACATTTGCTACGTCGCAAGTGTGCAAGACGGAGACAGCACGTGCGGCAACCACGTCTTCTCTAAGACCCGCCGTAGAATCCGCACAAGGCTCCACCTGCGTCGTGTACACTTACGACGGGCGCAAATAGCAACTACCGGTGGAAACGTCAACCATTTGCGTGCATTAATTATTCATGCCCCCCCCCCCCGGAGGCGAACTGGAACCGCCGCGCGTCCACCGCACGCTCTGAGGACTACGGTCGCGTCCAAGGTCGCATTTATGTACGCGGACGTTATCAAAAATACGATACAACAATGACGTGTGCTCGTACGGCAAGACGTGAGTGTATTTTAGGGGAGAGCGAAGGGGTGATCGCCACCTCCTGAATCCATATTTAAGGAATCGATTATATGAGAAATACACATTTCAAATTTTTTTAACATGGATCATTTTATAACGAAATCAAATTACGCGTGGCTGTGAATACTGAATTCGTCTGATTGAAATATTATCAAAAATGTTACTTATACATTTTGAGCCTGAATTAAAGAAAAAAAATTTGAGTCACCCCCCTCCCTCTCCCTAGAAGTAAGTTTAAATACGATCCTGCGGCAGGAACGGTCGTCCGGGAAATTCGACACTCGGTATAGGTTGGTGTACACCGGGTAGATTCATGACTTTTTTCGTTTTTCACAAAACTAAGAACTTATACCAGCGACAAGCACACTCCCCCCCCCCCCAGACACTGCACTGTACTTGACGTGATACGGTAGCGGACTTTGGCTCGAACACGGTGAATGAACGCGCAATAGGTCTTGCTCGCAAAATCTTCCAAGTCCGTACGACCTAAAACGGGTACGTTTCCGTCTTAGCCTTCTCCCCGCGCGATTATCGATACAACGACGACACGACGACGGTCGGAAACGTTATTAAACAACAAAAATAATAATACCTCAATTATTATTGCGCGCTCGCAGAAACGACGGATACGTGCCTTTTCCTTTCGTGTTGTACACTCCTGTTCGTTGAACTAATTTACTTTTTTTTTCACCTACTCGACGGTCACGCAACGTCGTACGACACACGCGCACGCACGCATAAACATGCACATCGAGATACCGAACGTCGACGTATTGCAACGAGAAGACAGTAGGCTGGGCCGTATTCGGTGCAGGGCAATAGGGCATGGGTCAGGGGCGTAATTCTAATAGGGGAACAAATTTCAACACTACTTGTGTAATATTTTTCACGAAATATGAAAAAGATGTAGTTTAAACAATTTTATTTAATAATGTCATTGATAAATTTGCCTCTATAAAAGCAAGAAAAGTATCATTGTAATGTTGTATTAAAATACATTTTGAATCATCTAACGCAATTGTAAAACAAAAACATTTGAAGAAAATTACATGTTTTTATTGATTGTTTATTTTTTAAAATAATACAAATAGTTATTGTATACTAATATATAATAGTTATTTAAGTTTATTAGTAATTATTACCTAGCATACTATATTTTTATACATGATTTATATATCTCAAATGATATTTTGGAAAAAAATGCAAATTTCCCATGGGGAAGGTGCAAATACAGTGATTCGCCAGGGGCACCACTAGACCTCAATACGGCCCTGACAGTATCATTGACGGACTACTGAGGAAGTCGTAACGATTATATTTACATTCGATTTATACGGTTCATGCACAGGTCACTGAACAAAAAAAAAAAAAAAATGAAACTTTTAACAACATTCACGTTTCCAATATTTTAAAAATTATACCGTGAAACGTACGGAAATCACTTCCGACCACTCGGTGGCGTGTACGTAGTGCGCGAGCAGTTTCGCGAGTTGAAAAATAAACAAACCAGTGTATAATTTATGTATAATTTACAGCGGGATCGCCTCGTATGTTATTAAGCCAACTGATAATTGATAGATTCCGACATTTTTCTACGGTTTTCATTTTTTTTTTCCCCCGTTGCTTATGACGTACATAATACGCTTACGAGGTGTACACTTTCTTCAAGATTATAACAATGATTATATGTTATTAATCGACAACGGATTGGCTTCTATTCGGTTGTATGGTAAAACAATTCAACTGTATGTTCAAATGTTGTGTAGTACAACACATACCGCTGATAGAAATCGATCAGTCGCACAAGTCACACAATCGTCTTGTTACGGGGGGGGGGGGGGGGGGGAATGATATTTTTACGAGGTAGATTTTACGGGTGCAGAATAGTCAGTACACTCGTGTATTATTACGGAAGGCGATATCAATATAACGTACAGCATTACACGAGTCAGCTTTACGACCGTATTATTATTATTATTATTACCGTTGTTAAACATATAGTTGTATGCGACTTACAAGTCTTATCTTTAACGTAACATCAGTGTATATCGGTGTAAACAGTAGTAAAACATTGACGCTTGAAACGTGGCCAGTGCGCGTTCGAACTGGGAAAGAACAGGATAAGAGAATAATAATCGACGGGGTACGAAACGATATCTCACGTGTCCACCGTACGCTTTCGTAGGTACTCCGCGATAGCGTAGCCAAGGGGGAGGGCTAAAGGGGCAATATTCCCGGGTCGTACCAAACTAGTACACCGGTTTTAACCAAATGTCGTCGAAAAACGCGTGTTTGTCATCGACAGATCGTAAGCGTATTACTCTACCGTGATTACTACTATCTTTTTAGCGGTTATCGCGAACATTGTAGACATTTTCAGCTAACACATTTTATAATCGCTATAGTTCTTATACCATGTCATGTGGTGGCGATGCTACCGCAGCTGACCACCGTTGATTTATTATCCATTGTTAATTGTATTTCAATGAATACCGTTAAAACTGTTTTAAATTGCCGGAATTCAATTTTTAAGTTCGGTGTTTGCGGTGTGAACTCTCAAAGCGTTTCTCACGTAACGTACTCGAAAAAACACGTTCCGTTTGAAAATCCTGGTTGCGCCACAGACGCGCGCTGACGAGTTTCTACGGCTGGTTCGCGCGATACAACAAACCCCCCCCCCCCCAAAAAAAAAAAAAAACGATTCTCACGCGACCCTCGGACTCGGCTACCCGGTGTAAACGGCGGTAGCGTCTTCGACGGCGTGCCGGCCGACAACGAGCGAACAACCTAACCGGTGTGTCCGTGTTAACCGTGCTGGCGATTTCACCGACGACAATATACGTATTTTTTTCCCCCGCACCTCCTAACACCCTTACGATAAGCTTGCGGAAAGGGTTTTGGGGATATTGTCGTGCGCGCGGTGGTAATCGTCACAAATTCGGATCACGTACGTACGCACCACGTATGCCCGCACGGCATTGGTTTTCAGAAACTGACCGGACGGACCGTGGACGCGAGCAGGACGCGTAAAAACGTGTAATACGCGCGCGTAGTGCAACGTAATGCAATACACCTTGGAGGTATGTACGCGACGGTGTGGCGCACACATCACGGATCGCGTTCGGGTTATCCGATATAATTATACGGGAGAGTGCGCGGGCACGTACGGCAGGATACGGGAGAAAAAATAATAGACAATAATAAAACAAAAAACAGTTCGGCGGCGGCGGTGTTCATTCACAAAAATGAGAAATCTCGGACGAACGTTTCGGCGAGGTAGCTAAAAGTGGGAGTCCCGGAGAGGTAATGATAGTATCCGTCGGCCCCGTGGATAATAACGATTATTATCCGTCCGGGTGTATGCGTGCGTGCGCCTCCTTCCTGGTCTCGAACACACGTACGCGCGAGTAGGGACAGAGACGTGTGTGCATGCGTGTACGCACCTGTACAAATCGTATACAAATCATATACGTAGAGGTGCACGTACCGTATACCGGGTAACCGAATGACACCGTGGTGTAGCATTACGCAACGCGCGTATTATTATCATGTTATTACCGTCGTCGTTCCTACCGTCGTTATTAAATATTATCCGACGACCGGTCCGACTTCTGTCACTCCGCGATCGCGTTGCACGCACGTGCGTTCCGACGGTCGGAGTGCACACGCACCGTCGTCGTACACGTCGAAAAGAACGTTTAACACGCTCGGTCTCCTGTACGTACATGACACGGCGTGTCCTTTTCCTCACAAATCCTTACAGCAGGTACGATCCTTCTACGGCCGTTCCATCTCTCGGCTTTAATTATACTACACGCGCGCACGCACGGGTACGCCGTGCTTCAGTCGGTACAAATGCTCGCACGGACGACTCATTATCGATTTTGTACCTCTATTTCTTCTACTATGTCACCTCCGACCCCCGGCTGTACGTTCAGCGCACGCAGCGCGTACAATAACAGCACACGGGACACGACGCGTCTGTCTACCGCCGTCTGTTGTGTTCGTTCTGCGTGTTTGTAAAGTCCTACGTGATACGGCCGGATCACGGGACGACTCGTCGATTCGGTACGGCAGATAAATCGAATTATGGTCGTCGCTGTCGTTCACCGTTGTAGTTCTCGAGTCAACCAGGTCTGTTGAGTCATAGCGAGTCGACTGCGAACGTATTAGGGAGACGACGACGATGCACCGAACAGCGGTCCAATTACATCGCGAACCACGTATACGTATTACATAAAGGTGTGCGCAAGTCAAATGCAAATAATACAAAAAAAAAAATAAATAAATAAAAAACCAATTTGTCCCGTCGTCCCGAGGCTAAATTGACTTTCATGAATAAATACCGTTTGTTATAAAAAAAAAAAAATAATAATAATAAAAAAATAAGCTTTCAAAACGACTTTACGAAGAAAAAATAGAGAAAAAATCTTCAGTAATTAGTTTTCTTATATGCAGCTACGTAATGTATATAAGCATGTAGAGTAAATAATTTCGCTCTTTCATCTTATTTAATAGATTTTTGTACGCGTGTTTTATATCGCAATTGAATTTACATTAAATTACAAAGCTTCACGTTTTTACCAAGATATTTTTAATATTAATTGAAATTTTAATAAACTTTGCAGAGACTTGTATTATATTATCACTGGCTTTCTGCAGTGACATTTTTCAATAAACACGGCATTCCGTTTAGTAGAAACCCATTTTAATGCAGCCAAGTTCAACTTTTGATAAATAATACGGATAACACGGATAACAGATTTTTGATGATGGAAGACGAGTAGTACGCTTAACAATCAACAATAACCAAAATCAGTGTATAGTTTATTGTAATAACTATTAAAATAAAACAATCATATATTAATATCTATACTAAAATATAAAACGTTATTATTTAAATGTTATTTGTATTATTTTCAATTAATAAAAATAAGATGTATACTTAGAGATTTTTTTTCTCTCCGTAACAAGCGTTTGCTAGTTAATCGTCTCATAAGTGATAATAAAATATTTGTAACTGTTAAAATCTAAATACAAATTAGTATTTATTTCAGGGAACCCATGAGTTAATTGACTTTTTTTTACCTGTTTTGGGTTCGATTTAAGTATCGATTTACCGACAGTAAAAAGGTTGAGAAACGATAATATGTATCATCAGTTAGCATGTATCATCATGCTCCGTCCAGATAAACTATTTTCTTGAATATTATAAATAAGTTTATAAATAACTACAATACAGTGATGCAACAAAGCGCGTTTTGAATAGAATTTAATGTGCCCCCCAGTGGAAGGAATAAAAGTTCTAGCTGGCCAAAAGTTTTAGCGCTTGATCAAACCAGACAGCATAATTTATTCATTATAGATGATAATATAATTATATTTGCTATAGGAATCATCACGTTTGCTATAATTTTAATTATTAATCTAAGAATGTATTGACTGTTAACAAAAAAATATTTCATATTTTATATAATTTTATTATTAAACGAGTATTTTATTTTAAATAACTTTGGCCAAGACTGTCATCATGCCTTCACTTTCATATAAACTCGAACAGAGTATATTCTTCAGCATCATTTATACTATGATCAAAATCTAGTGTTTAAAAAATTCGTTCAATTATTTTAATCGTTTAAGCAACAAATTTTGAAGTATAAATGACATTTTATTACTACTATATTTTTAGTAAAACATTT
Organism: Sipha flava; assembly: GCF_003268045.1. NCBI lineage: Eukaryota > Metazoa > Arthropoda > Insecta > Hemiptera > Aphididae > Sipha > Sipha flava. Next base: position 1,121,667 of record NW_020271757.1, on the reverse strand, counting down.
TTGGTTCGTCCTCTCGAATACGATCATACGAAGGGTGTATGTTTTTAGCCCTTTTTCGTGTCTTATGGTATACATATTTTGTCGAACGAGTATCGATTGAAAGTGCTAGTCTAGTCAACTGTATAACTTCACATATTAGATTTTTCTGATTTCTATAAAGTTTTAATTTTTTATTGCACAGTTAGGATATTCTCGGCTACTTGGTAAACTATGTTTATTGTAGCACATTCACCCTCAACATATCATACTATGTAGTTTTTACAGCACAGTTAGATTCATTTTACGACTACGGCTCTCTTATTTTTTATTTTCTTGCGTTTTCAAAACAATCACTTGATTCATACATACATACATACAGCATTTTGTAATCCACAAGAATTTAATTGTAATGTGAATCAGTTATTTCGTAAAACTTCAAATAAACATTCATTTTTAACATTTTTTGTAATGTTAATTTTATCGAAAAAAATATAATTTTACAATTTATGGTAAATTGAGGAAAGTACTGAAAATATTAAGGAAAGTAAAAATCATCCTACTGTAGAAACTTCTAACAATATATTTTAAATATATTTACATATTATTAAATGCATTAAAAAATAAAAATAAAATAAGAATAGAAACCTTTAAGAACCCTGAAATAACATTATCATATAATAAAAAAGCAAAACCTAATTTTTAAGAATAAATTACACATATACACGTATATTTAGATATAGTATATGAATAAAAATACCCTGGAAATTCATCGTAGATGTATCCATTTAATATTTTTTAAGTTAAGTTTATACAAATTTAATTTCAACAGTGTGAGTATTTGACAAATGAGCAATCTAACATGGTGATTTATACAGTTTACCATCATAAATAACTTTTACACCTTGAGTGTACCAAAATATCATAATTATTATTATATTGAGTACCCGTTAAGTTATAATTAACATATATCTATAGTTAGATATCAATTTTTCCTATCCTTAGTCAGCCAGAACTCATATTCCTTCCACTGTGTGCCTTCTAAAAATCGAGTGTTACCACCGGGCACGTGATAGCCTCCGTGAAAATATATAAAAACAAAATACCCGACGCGGCTACTATATGTATATGGTTCATTTGCATTAGCGTGTTAATGTTTTAGTGCGGGCAATACAAAATTGTATACAAATGCATAGTATTAAAAGGGATTAAATGTTGTTAACAGTTGTACGAGGATTTAATACATACATTTTTTTTTGCGATTGACCGGGAAAAATGAGAGGATTTTAAATTAAATAGATGTATACCGTTGTATACATATTTGTACGTAGGTACAAAATGATTTTATTTTTTTTTAATGAGAAATGATCTATAGCTATAGAAAAACATGATTAATTCGAGTTGGATTTTTATTGAATATATAAGACACTCAGATGAGAAGTAGAATAAGGATAGGAGGTGTTCAGAACAAATTTCCCTTAGCGAAATCGCATGAGAACAAATAAATAATTCGTCCAAGAATGAAACAAACCCATATCCCGGCATTAAATCAAAAACTAAAATCAACGGTGTTTGAATATCGAATAATCTTTATGAATCGACACGTATAGATTGAGTTTGGTAATATATGTTGGATTGCGATTCAATCGATTTGGACAGTATATAGACACACAGAGGGTCAAAAAAGTGATACTTACGTTCAATATAAAAAAGGAGATTATCATGGCGCGAGTCAAAACTCGAAACCGTTGTACATAGTCAACCGGGTCGGATTTATTCGCAGCGCTTTAAAACAAATATGCGTACTATAGTAGGTGGGTAGGTAAATGATGTATAATCGTTATAATATTGCGTAAAGCCACCGTCCTAAAAGTCGCGGCGAGGAGAAGGGTAGAACGATGCGCGTATAACGGTAGCTATATAACCAGAAACCATTATCGTGAACATTACCGTGTAATTAGAAATTTAAATAATAGTGGCAATAAGTATAGACTCACTCGCGTCCGCGCACACACGCACATTCACATTTTTATGCGCGTGTATAATACGCGAGACGTAAAATACGACCTGACCGCGAGCAATATATTATAAAACATGATATTATATTTTATCCGTTCATCGTAACCGTTCTCGAAGGCGACGACGAAAAAAAAACAAGAAATAAATACGTACAATGTTCCACGTGTACGTGCACGCGTACGGGACGTTCACCATTAACTAGTTTATACTACGGGGGAAGAAGATACCGGAAATAAATATGGGGAGGTATGAGCAGGGAAGTGGAAATAATAACGATTGTAAAATATTATTTCTTATGCCGTACGCGCGTGCCGCGTCGCGAGAACGAGAAACCCGCGGAGGAAAGTTATTTCAAGTCGATTATTGTACACTTCGGAAAGCAAACCAGACGGCCCGGGGCACCCCGTGCGGACGAAAGGGGATCGCTGCGGAGCGGTAAGAGGCGAAAACCTCCCCGTGTGCGGATTGTTTCTCGTCGCGTGCACGCATATGTGCGATGCAAGAGACGGGAAACGCGTTGTACCGGCGACGACGAAAACAATAATAATAACGATAATAGAAAATGTATATATATATATATGTAACAATAATTCCGAGACGGCGGCGGCGAAACAGTAATCCAATAAAAAAATCTCATTCCGAAAAAATATTACGACTCGGACGAATAATAATACGATTTTGGCGTCAATCTAGCCCGCGAACGAGACGGTGACACCGACGGAGGGTTATATGCTGTCGTCATTGTCAACAACACACCGTTCGCGCACCGAACTCTAACATATATATACGAGTATGTAAGTACGAAACACCCTCCCGACGGCGATGTGTTTTGCGGAAACTATCGGGCCGACCGTGTTACGCGCCCGTAACGAAGTTTGCGCCCCGTCACGCAAACTGCAAAACTGGCGACTGCAACGCACGTTGGTGTTGTGTCCACCGAACGTACGAATAAAAGGCTGTAAGTCGTAAACGGTAAGTTGTCTTCAAAACGGGATTTTTCGGAAATCCAATCGCTCGAATACTAAATCTTCGGAAAGGTCATCGAACAACACTTATGGTACTGTGCAATTCGGGAAACGTTTTCCGTGATTTTTCGACTATCACTCGGACACGTGGTCGTCAGTATCTTTTAGGCATCACCGTTTCGCTGTTATACAAATTGTACGCATCAACACATGAAATATTGTAGACATAAAAATGTTGTACGTTCATTTTTATCTTTTTTGTTCGATAGTTATGTACATGTTGTTATCTCAGTTAAACAGGACGTATGGACGTGAAAATGGTTGGATCCTAAAAAAGTTTGTAAATCGACATTTAGGAGAGACCTCTGTGAAATCGGAGGTCTTCTGTTTCAACACTAACGGTCGACGAAAAATATTAACAGATCGTGTTTGTTGACTTCGCATGTACGGTAAACCGACGTCAACGTCGTGTCTACACGTTGGTACGACATAATCGTAAGCACATACACAATTATTGTATTTCGCGTCGAGACCGAAGTGTACCGACGCGTATCCTCACGTCAATCGCACGGTTTTTTGCAGTAAAATATTACGATAATCACAATCGTACAAAGGAACAAATATGTGTACATAAAATAATGCAATATAATGCGATAATATACGAGCACGCATATTTTCATCGTCCGTTCGTCGCGCGTGTATCGTGTTGTTATTGTTGTACCACATGTACGGTAATAATTTACATCCGATTTCAAAAGACTGCCGACTGTTCGGGGACAGCCCGCGAAATTAACCGCTGCCACAGTTACTATAGCCCGTGTATTCGACGTACGCGCGTGTACACGTGTACCGATTGCACGAGTGGCATACAAAACACTCTCTGGAGGGTTGACCCGAAGGGTCCTGCCGCCGCCGATGTCTGATCTCGTGTAACACGACGGCTCGCCACTTGACGTATTTCCACCACCGCACGCACGCATATAGGTCCCTGGGGACGGTGTGATAGTGTACACATGTGTACACCAACTTCCGAAATTTCGACAGCCTCCGCCCGTCACAGTATCCTCCAGTACATCAATTCGACCGTCAGGCAATGGTTTTTTTTCTTTTCTTTTTTTTTAATTGAAATTTGGTTTGGTTACCGTATTTTTTATCCCGAGACTCTGTGTTTTTTCCCCCATCTAGAGAACAAAACGGATACGAGTCTGTGATACACGACGTGTATGCACCACGTTCGGGAGGATTGTTTATGAACATCAAAGATAATGCGACGGAATGCGGTTATTTGTGAAAAAAAAATTATGTCCCTTCGACGTATATTATTTCGAGAAACTTTTAGAACTTTATCAGGATTCGTAAACTTTACATACGTATTGATTAATTATCAATTGTAATTACCGATTAAATACAAAGGATTTGTACAAACCTGATTGATCACCAACTATGACGCATGACTCTAATAATTTAGATACTATATAAATATTATTGATCCGCGTGAGAAAATAAAAAATCGATTAATACAAAATGATGTTTTGTCGTATGAAATTGAACATGATTTTAATTGAGTATACAGTTGTATCCTGAAACTTGAACGATATATCTTCTATTCGAATCAGTGTTGATATACCACATACGTACTTTGAATAATAATAATAAAATAAATACATTCAGAACCGGAGGAAATGCTTTACAGTTTTATGAGATATTTGTTATACCGAACATGGTGATTTACATCTCTATAACACTGTTACACTTTACAAATAATCAAATTTAAATGGATGATAATTTTAAAATTAAATTAAATTGAAAATGATGCAAAAATCGTACGAAATCAAAAAATTTTAATTATTATGTTTATTATCAATACTACTACCGTCAACCATAAGCGCAATTTAATTAAATTGAAATATTTTTAGTCTGTAGTATAACCTCAAGACAATAGGTAACCGTAAATTGGTACGTACTGATTTAATGTTTGGAAAACTAAGTATTTCATTGCAACAGAAACTTATTAAGATAAACCAAAATAAATAGATTAATACTGAGTGAAATTGATGGACCGATAAAATGACTAAATATATGTGGAATATTACAAATCAAGTACAATATATTAATATGGAATCCGATCAAAATACTAAGGTTAGAACGTTTAAAAAATTGAAAATTTGTTTAGTTTGTCTATGATGAAATCCAATTTGATAGATACGGCCGGAATTAATCACTTCAATGTTTTAATATTTTAATTTATTATTATCATAAGTATAAATAAATACATAATAAAAATTATCACGAGGAACATATTTTTATATCATTATGTGTTCCTATTCCAATAAATATGATATGAACCCAAATACGCCGGCGTGCAGTACTTTACATTACAAAAATTTAATTTCTGATAATGAAATTATTAGCGGTTTAAAAAAAAAAAAAAAAAGGAATTCCATTCATTACTAAATTCGGTATTATACGTTTTCAAAATTTTAATTTCTAAATTGGCAGTGCCAAATATCGTTATATACCGTTTATACCTGGTAATATTAATTTCGCACGCAGTTACGTAGTATTGATTCAACAAAGGAAGGGTGAGCGTTATATAAATAAATAAACAACCAAAAAAAAAATAATAATAATATTCCCTCCGCGGCATAGGAGTTCATGGAAATTTCTGGCGGACCAAACGAGAAAAATGGTAATTTATTGGAAAACGATAGGAGTATGTACTAGGGCGATAGCTCCCGGTTTGAATTTTCTAGAGTATATACGATTTTATTATCGTACAGGTATGTATTAAAATTATGTTACGTATACGCACGGTTGAGCTCAAAGAGCGTTTACGTCTTACGGACGTATTGTTATTTATTACCGAATATGACGGAAAATGGGGAAGAAAAAAAAATAGAAAACCGATATAAATTGTGTTCGATACCTATCATTAATTGCGGTCGCGTACGCTCTTATTTTATTAGACGGTCGGTTTCACGGGCATTAATGATAGTAGTAGCCAAATTCGTCATTCGATGATGTACGGGCATCACCGCGCGCACGTCCGCTGCACGACACTTTCCGTCAGTGCCCGTCGAACATATTTGGCTACCTATCGATAATGTTGCGACGACACGACCACGCCGCGGCGACCGGTCGGAGCCTCGGGTGAGCATTAAAAAACATAAAAAATATAACAAAACGCATATTTCATTCATCGCGGTGCTGCTGCTGCAGTTGTTCGGCAGACGCTTGAGACCGTAGTACTCGTCAGTGCTCGTGTAGACGAAGTACCTAACCTCATTATCATAAGTGTTCGAAAATTATTACCCGTAACAAAAAAAAAAAAAAATAATAATGATTGTAAATAAATAAAAACGAGATCGTAAGCGCGTGGTAACAAGAAGCCGCGCAGCTACGGTAAAAGTAAAAATATCGGCGGAGAAGCTCGTCCGGCGATCTCACCAGAGGTCAATACTACACGGGCCAGTAGTGCACTTGAGATCATTTTTCATGGGGCAGGGGGAACCTGTACATTTGATTTTGATTCTCATTGAGGACGAAACGTTCACCGTTCCATAAACATATTTTAATCTATACGTAACTCAAACGACAAAATCAACCATAGACTGTAAAGTGTAATAAAAATAAACGTGGGACACTGATTGTTGATTATCGATTGAAGGTATTAGATATAGTAATCACTAAATTGATAGGTGAGTAGTTGTAGCAACGGAATTCGACTTATAATCATAGCTTCCGCAAAACAGTAGAAAAAAATGAACTCGGAGGAGAAGCTCCTTACCCCCCCCCCATCCTCGAATATGCCACTGACAGTGTATATACGTGCGTGTGCGTTCGAAACGTGAGTGGACGAGTCTTGTGACGAGTATAACGTGGTCGGAAGTGAACAGTTAAATATTGGATATTCAAGGAAGGTGTTCTAGTCTAGTTTTGAATACGTTTTACCGTGACTCGGGAGCGTAAAACGAACGGATCCTAATATTACCAACAAATGCAGATTGGTTTGGATGATCATTAAGGTTTAACGAAATAACTTAGGAGTAACGGATCTCTACATCAAAGCAATACGGAGTACATAGCACACCGGCACCGGACCGGTCGTTGTGGCCGATCTGCCGTGTCTTACACATTCGGCCATCCGATTCCCAATAATAAAACACGACGTATGCTCCAGTGATGTCCGCTCAGCAATGTGCACACTATGCGCGTGGACCATGTGATCATTAACGGTCGTTTTACACGAGCAAAGTCTGTAACGATTACTCGACAAAGGACAGAGCGGTGCGTGCTAGAGTAATTGTAATTCCGTACAATTACGATGGCGTTTACCCGTGAATGGGCACGTTTAGTCGGTTTCGACCAACACGAATGCGACGCGTCTTGTCGAGCAACACGTGCGGTAGGCGAGAACAACTTAATCGGACGGTAATCTCTAGTACGGCCGGTGTTACACGACCACAGGCGAGATTAAAGGGGTGCACCGTACCGACGCCCCCTCCCCCCTCCCTCCAGCCACCGGTGGTTGTTTCACAATCGAGTTTTCGCAAAAATCTTTGCGTAAATCATTTCATCGTCATACAAGTAGGTACGGTTAAGCATTCGATTTGAAATAAAACGTACGAGCATCGTGATCGATTTTTAGACGGAATTCGTACGTGCACTGTTCTTCGGTGTATCTACTAACAATTTTGTAAAACTGTAAAACGGTTATTAAATTTACCGTTAAGGGAAGAAAGTTATTAGTTTCAGCATTTTGACGAGTACGCGAAAAGAATTAATCATTGAATAATAACTCGATTTCTAAAAATGTTGATTTCTATACTACCGCCGTGGGTGACATCGACTAGTGAAAGGAGCCGTGCGGCATTTGAGGGCTATGCCACATGACGGGACAACCTACAGTTAAAGCTTTCGATCGTACACGCGTTCCTCAAACCGTTCAATAATTAAGACATTTAGTTTTAAAAACGAACGACACTGTCGAAAGTTGTGTTCACCGAGCGACAATCGCAATAAAACGTTTGATCTCTACTTCTATTGCTCATTGTCTTTTATGTAATGTTTGGTTATACGATATAGATTCCTCTATATTTGATAGTAACCATTTCGCATAGTAATAATTTTGTTTTGGTCATACTATTACATCATTTTTTTACAACGATGACATTTGGTCGATTATTAGGCATACCGTCATCGACAGAATGCGTTTCAAAATGTTCTTGAAATATACTTTCGAATACTAATCGGAATATTTTACCGTCCGTAAAGAACGTTGCAACAAAAGTAAAATATTGTATTAATGTGTAACGATCAAATGTATTTCTTACATTCCATATAACATTGTAATAGGTGATATTGATTATAATCAGGGCTCGGAAGTTGTAGCACTAACAATGTTACTTTTTAGCTCTTAAATATGCACTTGAAACTCTAAAATATGCGCTATAAATAGCACGAAAAATCAAAAAATATGCATTTAACTTGAAAAAAATGTAATTTTACAAATTGTTTTGCTCATAGTCTATACTGATTGAATCATAAAATGTTAACAAAAATGTTAAATTACTTAAATATATTTGTAAAAATGTACTTATTATTAAATTATTTTATATATTTACCTTGGAAATTATCCTAGATTATTAGATTGTTTGGTAGTTTAATGAAATGATATAATAAGGGAAGAACAATGACGTCACTAACTATTAATACATAAAATTGTCAATGAAAATATGCTATTAAAATATGTATTTAAAAAAATTATATTTGTAATAATTAATTAAATAAAAAAATTTAACTAGTAATAAATTATAATAATATTTTTATATATGATAGATATGATGATCTGAGATAATTTTTTCTTTTTTTCAAATTTTTTTTCATCTTATATTGAGTTTTTATCTAAAACAAAATACTTAAAATGGTTTTAAAAATAAATTAAATTGAAAACATTTTTTTTATTTTTCATATAGTTATAATTCTTTTAACCTTGAGCATTACATTGGACTATAATATATTTTCTTAAGTTGGAAAATTTAAATGACTGCCTGTTATCAGCCAAAATAATTTTATATTTAGAAAAGGAACGTTACACGTCTACGGAACTTATTGGTGCAAACTTAAAAAATCGTAGGACACTACTACAAATATCTGCAGTCAGTCCATCCATAGATTCATTTTTCCATTTAAAATGTTCGATATTTTTTGTAGTCAGCCTTAGTTTGTGCAGATTCTTTAATTTTTTCAGAATGTATACGTTTTTTGTAGTTTTAATTATTTTAATGCATTCAGTTAGTGCACCAATAAGACACCTTGAGTTCCAAGTCACGTGATATATGAAGAAATAAATCATAATTTTTTTCTTATAAAATTTAAAAACTTACTCCTTCATATGAATAATTGTCAAATATGCACTTATAAATGAAAAATGGTCAAATATACAAAATATGCAACTATAAATTTTAAATATAAACTAGTATTGCTATAAAACAAATTTATATATTACTTAGCTATGTTTTTGATAATTATTTAAAAACATGCAAGTTCCTAAAAGTCCCGAGCCCTAGTCATTACCTGAACAATTTAATAATATTTAATATAAAGAGGGGGGGGGTTATTTACCATTTAACACCACTTTGGATCCAACACTAATATAGTATACGAATATATTATGTTCAATATGTTGATAATTTATTGTAATTCGTAGTTGGCCCCTCCCAGGTCCGTGCTTGGCGATACGTGATTTTCATTAGGTGAACACAGTTTTCACCAGAGTCACTTATACTCGAAAAATTTGCTGAGCTCCCTTAGTTTTAAATAATTTAGTATTGCTGAAAGTATGTAAGTACGCGGTAACACGACGGATGCATATTGCGCGCGTTCTGGCGACAGGGAAACCGGAAAAACGTCTCGGTCGGCGTACTTCGTTTTACCGATTCTGCTACTAAACGCCACGTTTCGTCATTGTTCGGAAATCTGTACGCGTAAAAAACCGTATACAATCCAAGAGATGCGTTCTCCGAGACGAGAGAAACGTTGAAAAAAAAAAAACACACACACGTATAAAATGTTAATAATAATACGCCGTGTTCCAGAATATACGTGTACGATATATATATATTTAAATATTATAGTATGTGTACGTAGAAAGGCAAAAGCGGAGGAACATGTGTGCAACACGATTACTCTGCTCGCGACGTAGGTTTCATTATAATTTCTATTTTTTTTTTTTTTTCTTCCGCTCATCTTCCCACGATAATTCCGGCTACTCGCACAAACGAACATTACACGCACGCGGTATATTTATATTATAAAGTTATGTATTCGAACCAATACTCGCGTCGATCCGGTCCGTACGAAACTCGCGCGCGCGTGCGTATGTGGATAATTACGCAATCATATTATTATTAAACGACGGGCACCGATCACGTATCGACCGATTGACGGAACGAGCGCGTGTGTACGTGCATAGAAAAAAATAATAATAATAATAATCGTACGGGATTGGAAAAAAAAAAACATATCTTTCGCTCCAGATCGTTTTCCTCGGCGTATCCGTTTTAACAATCTTCCTGGACTTGGCTTTCCGAGACTCGCTCGCCAACACTAGTACTGCTCGTTGGACGCGCCGTCGCGACCGACCGACCACACGATGACCGTTCAGTCGAACGCCGTTCCAAAAAAAAAAAAAAAAAGCGCACGCGTCGCGTACAACAACAACAATGGACCCGGAGGTACGGGCGCAATATTTTCGGTTTCTTTTCTCTGCCGTTCGTAATCCCCTCTCGGTCTTTGTTCCGTACGCTTAACCGCCGCCGCCGATCCGATGTCATTAAGTAATTATTTCACGTCGTTCGGTCGGCGGCCTGCGCGCCCGTACACACGGCAGCCGCACGCGGTGAAATAGTACAACGACGACGTACGTTATAATAACAGACTCCGTGTCCAGGTTAGTGCTGCGCGTGCGTTCGCCGGCCATTGATTATACGGTGATGCCATGCACGCGTTCATACGCGCGCAGCAAAAGCGTATATTCAAATTGGACGGGCCCCCGACGCAATTTCGTGGTCTTTTCCTCCGCGCGGCCGTCATTATGTACATATAATCTACTATCTTCGGGTTTCCGATAGTTTGCCGGTAATAGCGCGGCGACCCGCCGCCGATACGGACTTCGCCGCTCCGAGAGCCGGTCGTACACCGTAATGGTGAACAGTCGATGTTTCGAAAATATAAGCCACCGCATTTAACGAAGAAAGAGAGAGAGAGAAAACATATGAAATAATCGCTCGGCGTTGTACGTAAGTACACGAACAGTACCACCCGAGCATCACCTGAGCGCGGTGAGGTTACGATGATGATGAAAAAAAAATTACCGTTCCTTGACCTCTTCGGATTGCGCACGTAAATACCGCAGCACCCGTCGGTTGTTTTTTTTTTTTTTTTGATATAGGTAACGATATGAAAACCCGATCGGACGATGCGGGGTCGGACAAATACCTACCGCCGGTTCGATATTGTTCGATCTCGCAATTATTGCCTTCCCGTTCGCAGTCCGTTTCGGTACACAGCCGGACAATCGCGCCTAGTAAATGTCGGTCTCGGATTTCGTCGCTCCGACGTTTAAAGACTATTGTTGAAACCGTTATTGTGTTGTACGCTTATATGAAGAACCGGACACGGGTCCGTTAAGAACGCGTGAAAGCCTCGGCATTGGCTTGAAACAAAATCGCGAACAACAGCTGAGGGATAACGCAGAAACAAGGACCTTTTCACATTGAATAGAACCCTGCATGTTTCGTTTTTTTTTTCAAAGGCGGCAATATACAACGTTCGATCGAAAATTAAACAGCGGTACCCGTTCCAGTCGGAAATCAACATGAAAAATCTGTCAATCGGAACTTTTTTCAGTCTTGACCGGTTTACTGTGAAAAATAAATGCCCTTCTATCGGGATCACCCGATCACCGAATCACACCAGTATTTATATAAGTTTCAGATAAGTTCTTGAATATTTAATTGTTCGGACGGACTACTACCGACTGGCTTTTTGCTATCAAGACACATAATTCACCAGACGATTATAAACACTTCCGCTTGCGATGCGTTAAACGTTTTACGTGTACATTTATCGAGTGGTGTTTGTGAAACGAATTTTCATCACGTATTCCTTAAATGTACTGACACGCACATGATCGGAAATAAACGGTTTAAATTATAATAACAACACTGCCGTTACGGATCGTTGCGATTCAATGCATGACACCCCATCGATTATGCTATATTTACGATAGTTATGACATTGTAAACGTTATAATAATCACGTTATGACCGTCTGTTTGGAAAAAAAAAAAAATGAAAAAATGAAAAATAAATAAGAACATTTTAAACAATACGCAATGAAATAGTAAATAAATCTCGAAAACGAATCACCCTCGACCGTCTGAAAAACATAATATGATTACGTATTGTTTGAAATGTGTTTCGAAAAACCCCTATCGTTTGGTTGTATAATCCACACGAGTAAAACTAAAGAACATCGACAAAATCTAACAACAATAATGAGCACGCGTGTATTCCTATAAGATAGATCCCTATAACAAACTGTTCATTGCCGAAGGTGCAGAATAAGTTAATTTATCAGTTGTCAGGTGATCGTTAAGACAACCGTTCGTGTTCCATCCCCAAATAGCGGAGATTATCGCGTACGCTGGAATCCAAATGGGTGATATTAAAATTAAAACGTGAAAAATCTTTCAACTAATTACCATTGTTCGTTACGAACACTTATGTGAATACACGGCGTAGGAATTCTAATTGTTAAAAACGTATTTTTCAATATATTTGAAACAAATGGCGTGCAAAATGTTTCCGTGTCTCGAATAGGATTTTGAGCGCAACAGTGGTACTTGTACAATTATAGTAGCTTATTGTACGCGAGTGTGCACTATCGCAGTTAATTGACGAGACGTAAAGGTCGTTCCGTGTTTGGGCAAGGCGACCTCTGTTATGTTAGAGGTGAAGATTAGGTTCACTTTAATAATAGCTAAGGCAAGAGTATTTTTCTACCGCTATCTTTTCTGAGGATTTTGAACAAACTCATTCGGCCATATATAGTATATTTTGCAATCATAAATGCATTATTAAAATGGTATAAATATTAATATCTTGTTTATTCAATAAAGAGTTCTCGAGTTTTTTTTTTTTTAAATAATACGTTGTTCAATTTTATTGTCACGTCCTCAGAATTTTCCATAAGTTATTTCATATCTTCAATGATTTTTTTCATTATTTTTCCTCTTATACATTTCTGTATTAGAGACCATATATAGGTACCTAACCTAACCATATATGGTGTTTAATTTATACCTCCCGGCATTTAATACTTCATTAATTTACTTAACTTAACCCCAGATCCAGGATGAATTGTACGATTTAGTATTAATGTATTTTATTTTGTATTCTATCGTATTTATATATAACAATAAACAATAACACTATATAATGGGTATAATTAATTAACGATTTACGTTGAGACATGAATAATATTTATTCAGAAATTACTCAGTATAATAAACGCTGATTCATAAAATTATTTAATTCCAAACTAAATATCTTACACCATACGAGTAGATAACAGTACATACACAGACATTCGTTGGATTGGACGCAGTTTAATAAAAACAAAACTTTTTCGAACAAAGTTTATGGTCTCATACTTTATTGCATTTGATTTAATCGAAATTAATGATTGAATCAGTGTGTGCAATAGAACAACATATTTCCCCAGGTGCCGTAGATGACAAACGAGAAACTTTTTTTTTTGAATTCCGAGTAAAGAATAGGATGCAATATGAGTTTTACTATGATATTTCATTTTTTTTTTCGCGATCAAACTTTCGAGTGATCTGCACCAAAAGTTTCACGCAGCATACTTTTTCGATCGTACATTGGAAACATGGTCATTTATTTTTGATTTTCTCCTCGGTTTTCAAAAGTTTAAAGAAAAACTTGTTAATAATTGGTTTTCACATTTCTAAACATAGGTTTGGAATGCCGTTGTAGTCGTCCGTCCAGGTATAGATTTGTCTGTACATATTCGTATAATTAGATACGATTGATGGTATTGCAATACATTGAATAAATAAATGATTTCCAAATTCGTCAGCGTTCGTTACGTACAAATTTTACACAATACGTATGAGGGGAAAAATGTTTAGCGTTTACTATCAGACAGTCGTTATGCGCACGTATTGTGTTATACGAGTTTTTCGACTCGAAGCAAAAACACTCGCAGGGACCGATACGTCGGTGCGCAGCTGCATGGTCCGTCGCGTAGTACCTGCATGGCGCGACGAGTGTGCACAGGGACGACTACGAATTGGTTCCCGCAAGCTTTCAGAATAACTCAACCTTGTTAAATTAACTTTTCAAATTATTATGTAATGAAAAGTCATAACAGGTAAATAATATTAGCAAAAAATTAGTGTGGTATAAATTTACAACACACGTTTTTAACGAACTATCGGTTCGAAATTGGTCTCCTTTCAATCTTTTTTATATGATATTTTAATTGATAAACTTTTCCTTTTCAGCAATTTTTTTTTTTTACTTTAATTTTATTGAGCTTCTTTTTTTTATATATGTTTCGCATTGCACCGTTTTTTAATTGTTCAATCAGCGTGTGTCATACGCGAGCGAAAACCCAAATCGTGAGCGCAACAGAAACGATCCGAATCGGTCGCCCCTGAATACGTGTGACGTTTTTACGAGTCGATCGATCGATTGATCGTCGTGATGTTACTGGGCCCGGACGAAAGGGTCGTAAACTGCAACGCGTTCGCGATCCTTTACGAGCACGTGATGATCGAAACATAATACGCGTGACCGCGTACGCGTACGCCGAGGACGGACGAGGAACGGTGCACCACCTTTGTACGATGCCCGTTGTTTTCGAGGGCAAATTATTATACGGTAATTCCGGAAAAAGGGGTTGTTATTGGGAAATTATCATGCGAGAGGATATATGAAACAAAAAAAAAAAAACAAAAAAAGAAATGAATAAAAAAAATAATAATAGTAACAGGAAAATAAAAAAAAACATGAAAGGTTCTTGGTACAACGCTTACGGAGAGGTTGTCCGCAATTATTAACGTTGCCTATTATATTATTATTATTATTATTATTATTATACTGAGTGTACAGGAGACCGGACGTTGTCGAATGTTATTACCGGCGGCGGCGACATGTATATTATAATATTAACACTAGTTGGATGCGAGAGGGAACGCCGCCGTCGGTTGGTCGCCAATAAAGAGCTCAACTTGGTCGATTAATTTAAAATTTAAAACAATGTCAACAACGGAAACGACGGGTATAAATATCGATCTTCCGATGCGTTATAAATATAATAATGTTTCGCGCTAAAGTCCACAACTCAGGAGCATTGGTCGAATCGAAAATAGTTTTACGATTGCCTTTTGTGTACCTTTATATATAATTATAAAAAAATAAATAAAAAGGTACTCGCGGAAGGTTGCCTCCTTCAGAAGTATATTTGTAATCATTACGTCTCATTTTATTACTGTGCACTTGACATCAACTGTATATCGTTTTGCTAGCGAAAAAATGAAAATCGATAAATGCACTGTGGTCACTGCCGATCAGTGGCGCACTACAGCAGCTCACAGAGTTGTCTACCGCCAACTCCTCAAAATACCGTTTCATATGCCGTAATATTATACTGTCATTTGGTGGCCGTCCCTGCGTAAAAATCGTATACTGTACTCGTTACATACATATATATATAAATACGCATTGTCTTTCGCATGAATTATAATAATAATAATTTATTTATTTATTTATTTATTTATTTGTCAATAACAGGAATAAACATAAGATAATTTTATAAAATTCGACAAACGACACTGACTCCCTAATAGCATGGCTGAACGAGTTAATAGTATTTTTTAACTCAATTAAGTTAATTGAGTTCATGTTCATTAAGTTAAAAATAAGTTAAGCACATGAGAATTATATCAATTAAGTTAAAAAATATCGTTAACTTAACTTCAATTAATAAGTTAAGTTAATTACAAGGAAAAAAAAATTATTTATATTAAGCGCTGATATAAGTGATATATATATATATATATATATATATATGTGTTGACAATTTACAACGGATCTTATTTAATGTTAACGATAATGAAAATGCAGAAAAAATCTTATTAGACTCTAGTTATAGTAGAAAAATATACATTTCTTCATTGGGATTGTTTTTAGGCACTCAAATGTCAAATTTATGGAAATTATGTATGATTTGTTTTCATTAATTTTTCATACAAAACACATATAATACATATAATTTAAAAAAATGTATTTTTTAATGTTCAATAGCTATATCAAAACAAAAATAGCAGCTGAAAGTGTAACTGAACAATTATTCAGGCAATAAATATACACTGTAGATACAAAACATTAAAATAAGTTTATAATATTTTTTATCTATATTAACATCTAAACAAATAAAACAATACAGTGAACAGATTAATACTTACTGAATCTCAATAAAAGAGTCATCTACAAAAAGTTGATCAGCTATTGAATTTTTTCTCTTATTCAATAATATTTAACAATACCAATCTTATTAAATAATATTATAGATTATGCAATAATTCTAATAATATTAGAGTAAAATTGTTATTGGAATTATTTAGTCAATGATAATATGTACCTATAATAATGTAATGTATAATATAGATTTACAGCCACTTTTCATGACAATGAAAATGTAATTCATGGGTGGCATTGCTATTTTTACTCGATAATCTTAAGTCAGTTGAATATTTTTCCCGAGACCGGCGGAATCCCTATTAATAGTTAATATTAATACCGTATTAAATATTATGGTTTCATATAAAAATTCTTCGACATTTTTATTTTTATATTTTTCTAAATTTCATGAATTTGTTATCGAATGCGTTATTTCACAAAAACAATTTTCCAGTCTTGGAAATTAAAATTATCGTAATTGGGATAAATGAAAAAATAATACGTTAACTTCAAGTTAATATGTAAGGAAATGAGTTAAGTTAATAAGTTAATTTTAAGAATTTATAATTATAATGAATATTAAAAATCGAATCGATTGTTTCAACGTACAACGTTGTAAACTTAACAACATTAGCACTACCGTTGATGATAAGTGTCAGTTACTAGCGAACTAGTATATTAATGGTAATAGGATGTTGTGATGAGTCCCACACAAAATCTTTTTATATCCTATGACCCACTTGGGGTGGTTGCATAGTAAATCGGGGGATATTTTCGTTTTTAACTGTCCGAGCAAGTGAGTGACCCCGCTCGGTCTCGAGGTGCACTTATGTTATTTTAGATAGATGTATACGTAATTGATATGTATATATATATATGAATTTGTACGGTGTTGAACGGTTTAATTTGGCGAAAATATGTGGATAAAAGTGTGCGGTTTTGAATGACGCCCCTATTTTCATGATGTGAAGGCCGTAAAAAGATAAGATGGGACTATCCTATTACTACTATTTATCTCGCAGCCATTTATTGTAATCGTTTGATGTTACCTATATGAATTTAAATCAGTTGAAATTTAGTTGTGTTCGGAGTAAAACGTCAGCGTCTGAAATATAATAAGTTCAAAAGACAATTTTTACGTATGTTTTAATAAATTAATCGTGGAAAAAAACAGAATTCGATTTATTTATCTTAAAAGAAATATTCTGAAATAATAATTGAAATTAAAAACGTAAAATCAAACCGAAAAAAAACAAGCACAGATTACCGACTTTAGAAAGATAAGATATAATAATTATTGACGGGGAAGACGAATTATTTATCCTATAGACCAGGGGTGGGCAACTGTTGGCTCGCGGCTCGCTTTTTTATCTGACCTGTATTATATTTTAATATTACATGATACAATTTTAAAGTTTATCGCCTATACTCTGACTTATCGATATAATAATTGTTATCTAGTATTAAACATCGTTAAATATCTAAATGTCATATGTATGTATAAGTATAGCATAATATCATTCGTATCGTGCTGTCGAGTGTGTTGAATTTATTATTTCCGTGTGTATAAATGCTAATTAAAATTCATATTTTGAATTATCTTTTTTTTTCGCTCTGGTTTATGCTTTGGCCCGCTAGATTTAATTTTCTAAAAATTGGCCCTCTAGTTACTTTGAGTTGCCCATTCCTGTTATAGACGGTGGTGATTCAATGATCTACTACTACGTTCAAAACGAAAGTATGTACGATATTCTTCATGAAATAATATATAATATAGGTCATGGGGTCAAACACAGAATGATTGTTGAGATAAAGAAGAAATATGATAATATCACACAAGAAATTAATTAAATTTATCATATCAACCATATCAAGCGATGTTTGGTAATATCAAAATTGGATTGTCGGCGTCTATTCTTTCATCAGAAGCTATCAACAATATATCGTCAGAAGAAAACTTAGAAAACGTATTGCAAAATATTGGGAGGAAAAGTGAAGAAAGCAATTCTACCGATCCTAATCAGGTAAATATAAGAAATAATAAATAATCATAAATTATAGTACGATTTACAAAATTTTTTATTAGATACTAATTTTTTTTTGTAGAAGTAATATTCAAGTAATAGTAAACAAAGGTGCCAATCAATAGCGTATTTGTAATTTTTCCACAAAAGAGGTAATTTATTTTCAAAATTAATTTTTACTATAAATAATATTATTTAAATTAATTTATTTTGTAATATTAGATACTGGTTTGTTATAGGTATAGTATCTCCGCCTTTTTGTTTAAACCACGTTTTTCTTTATTTTGATGTTTGATAAGTGTTGTTTTACAGAACTTCATTGTCTTATATTTATTCGTTACCATGTTTTAAGGTGTTTACTTACCAACATCAATTGTATTTTAATGTGGTTTTCGACCTATACTACAAACTTGTATCTTCGTTCATGACTGTGGTTCAGTGGTTGCATGCACGCAGGGACTTTACTGTATTAAATTAATTGTATTGCTCACATCCCTGGTGCATGGGATGAAATCCGCCATCTACATAGTCACATGTAAGTATTGGTCGGTTTTAAATGTCAAATTTATGTTCTGACTGATTGATATAATGACAATAATCATTCAAAAGTTAAGGTGAGGTGATTAGTGAGAAAACTAAGATAATAAGTATTATTATAATTAACGTAATTAGTCCGATTTATAAATAATAATAATATCATAATAAAAATAAATAAATGGGCGTGACAAAAGAAAAAATTTAAAAAAAATTACAAAAAACTTGACCGAGAATCGAACCGAATCTTCTCTCGAATTTTTTAAGAAATACTTGAAACAGAAAAAAAGATGACGTGCCTCCTTATTCGAGGCTATGATTCTTCTACTGGTGGCGCCCCCAGTTAATGCGTTCTATGGAATGCATTACCTGGGGGTGTTATCAGCACATATTCCATACTATACACCAGCTTTTTAATT
This sequence comes from Sipha flava, assembly GCF_003268045.1. Lineage (NCBI taxonomy): Eukaryota > Metazoa > Arthropoda > Insecta > Hemiptera > Aphididae > Sipha > Sipha flava. The sequence continues at coordinate 1,102,177 of NW_020271757.1, read as the reverse complement.
AGACATATTATGTTAAACGGCGCCCGAACGAAACAGTTCGGACGCACAGCTATTTAACAATTTTTACTATTATTTATAGTAAAGTATTTAAGTTTAACCAGATAAAAATAATAAAAATAAAATAGATAAGTATTTATTATTTTATTTAAATAAAAATCCTAAGGCTACCTCAGTCTCGAGTGTCGGTCTCGAGGTGCACTCATGTTATTTTAGATAAATGTATACATAATTGATATATATATATAAATTTATGCGGTATTGAACGGTTTAATTTGGCGAAAATATGTGGGATTAAGATATAAAAGTGTGCGGTTATGAACAACGCCCGTCCAGTTGATATCAACCACGTTTATAACCGGGTATACCATAAAATCACCTCGACCTTCTGTGGACCGTACGTATTATTACCTACGTATTATTAAAACGCCGGTCCGGATGCGTGGAAACTTCGCCCAGACAATATTATTGCCTATAATCTTCCAGGCTTATTAGACGTTCTCATTCGTCGTATTATTTTAATCGTGTTTCAGTCCACCAAAAAAAGCATGTGCGTTGTACACATTAATACAATATCGGTTTGGTATAGGACACATTACTCGGTGCGCCGTTTCCTATAGGGTAACAAGCGTATAAACATAAAATATCCGTCGGAATATTATAATGCACCTATAAATACGACGACCGGCCGGCGGACCTGTTTCGACGATGTGCTCTGTCATTAAATCATTATATGGTATTTAACGGTGGACGCGACTGGCACCGATAGTCTTACGGCCGGGGAAAAAAATTAAGTTCCGAATATTAAAATAATAACCGAATACGAATTTTATATACATACGAGTATATGTATTATACAATAATTTTGTATATGAACAAAATAATAAGCGATACGATAGTAGGTACCTATTTACATGTACATTATAAAAACGCAGTGCTGCACGACGTGTGCCGGTAAACTTACGATCGACAATTTTATTATTATTGTTATTATTATTATTATTATCCCCCCCCCCCGGTAAAGGAAATAATAATTCTTGATATTAACTATTTGTCGGTGCTGAATGATTAATATAATACACCATATTAGTTAGAAAATAAAAATAAATGTCAAACCGTATTGGAAACGACTATGATCGTTTTACCATATTTTTCGACTTGGAGTTTAATATATTTTGGCGATATTGGGATATTTCGTTTACACAAAAAAAAATTACATACTGCTAGTCGTACATTCATCAGCGTTCATATTTATTCGTCTGAGCATTAGTCAGTTATGCAAAAACCAACCACAACTTGGGCAGCACAATACCAACGTGAATGCATACAAAATGTATGTGAAACGTAATATTATACTTTGCATTGTGTTTGGATCGTCAGGTAAGCTAATTGCTGAAACAATATCGCAATGGTTTCACTAATATCACGTTTTGCTATTTTTAAATATTTACTTATCTTTTGCGTGCATCATAAACGAAGTGGAAAAATCAGTTCAAGTCTTAATGGTACTGAAAACGGACAAATTACTAAATAACTATAAATATATAACTATGAAAATCCGAAGGGTGCGTGAAAAATAATGTAAAACAAAATGAAATGTTAAAAAGTATCATCAAATAAAAATATAGGATTTCGGATGCATCGAAAATCATGAACCCGATGGATGGAAAGACACTTTATACATAAATAAATATGCTTAAGATTTTCTAAAACGAAAAACTGTTTATCACTTGAATCCATCGTGAACAGATGTTTGTTACGAATAAAGTCACAAAAGAATGAGTAAATATATAGAGTAAATAAATATATATAGTAAAATATCAAGTAAGTAAAACCATAGCTATGTATAACAATACATAAATAGATTTATAAAATATCTGATATATATACATCAACATGATATATTTTCGATAAATCTCGTCAGCGTTGATCTAACCTTTTGAGAGTTGTCGAAAAATGTTTTCACTCATCCACAACTCGTACGATTTATAGACCCTCTACGTTATAATAAATAATATCTACATTCGTAGATTGTACACATCTAATAGGCATAGACATTCTTCCCATATTTTCCTCTCTCTCTCTCTCTCTCTCTCTCTCTCTCTCACTCTCTCTCTCTCTCCTTTTGGTTGAATTACCATTTACGAATTTCAAATTCTCAAGACGCGTATTGTATACATTTCCCCCGAGTGATATTCTTCCGAATGGTTACCCTATATGTATATATATTTTTAGTATGGATACATACATATATATATGATGCGTAGATAAAGGTGTCGAGAATATATACACACGGACGCGTATACATTGAATTTCTCATTTCGCGCCAAGACGGTTCCGAAATTAAATTAACCACCTGTGTGTCGCCCTTCGACCCTAGAAATGGCACCCTGTCCCGACCATACTTCGCACTTGGCGCTGGAAAAGTGTTTGATCAATTTCACGGGAACTGAAAAACTCATTGGCAACAAACTGCATGTATACATGTCGCTGCATGCATGCGAAATGCGCCGGCACATTATTTATTCGCACTGTACCCGTGCACACATTTGTGCCAAATCTGCCGTAAACGACGGTAGGGTTTCATCTGAAGGGATAAATTAGGAAACGGATAAGTGACTAATCTTATACTTGCATACTATGCTATAACCGTTAAAATCAAAGTAAAACATTCCAATACGGTATTTCGTCTCATAAATTTCCATACGTTTAGAGTTGAAACGAAAAAAAAAATAAATCGATTTCGTGTGAGAAAACGTAGTGCCGTGACGGCTCTTACGGCTGTGGCAGTTAACCGCCAAGACTCGCGTTTGGTTGCGGGATAGGTATATTGAAGACCGATCGTACGATTCGACGTTAATGATTGAAAAACAACAACAAGGCATACAAAGGATGAACGTTGCGCTTAATTATAATAATAATAATAATACAGAAATATTGAATTTACGAGGCGCCCCAGAATAATAATAAACTAACAAATATTTATAATATAAATGACCAGAAACTCATTCGCTGATCATAGACTTTTTAACAATGATAGTAATGATAATAATAATAATTAGCGATTTGACTGTTACCGGGCGATGGAAATTATGAACATCGTTCTTGACACCATGAGATGGGAGTTGCAGGCAAGCAACGATGAAACAGCGCACACGAACCCGGGCAACAACACGAACGCACCCGCCGCGGCATTTTGAACAGCGACGGCGAAGGCGTTAATTGATTACGGTGGCGGTGGCGATGACGCACTAATTTCGGATGTAACAGCGACGACGAAAAGACGTGTACACTCGTTGATTAGCAGAAAAACGAAACGCGACCGCAAGTTAAAAAACGTACAAACAGGTCAAGGCGGCACCGCGACGCGAAGAAAGAAAGTAGAAAAAGACGAAAAAAAATAACAGAAGAACGAATTGAAAAATGTAGTGACGAGTCACCGGTGTACGCCCGCATCGATGTCGTCGCGTACGATAATCGGTGAGACTCGAGGCCGGACTGCGATACCGGAGGGATCGGGATGGACCGATATCCAGCCTCCTTGGACACGCGAATCATGTGCCACGAGTGCCGTCGGTGCGAAGCGTGTGCGGGCTCGAACATACGTTACGTGTGATCTAGTCGCGTAACACATCGTTAATCGTCAAACCGTTATTGATAACGTGACAGATATCATGATCAGGGCTCGGAAGTTCTAGCAAATACATATTTTTCTTGGTTCATCCTAGAACATCCAAAGTAAGATACAAATATGTTTCTCATTACTCGGATATCATATACAAAATTTAATTTTGCTATTTTTTGCATATTTTCGGGTTTTATTGCTATTTTTCTAATTTAGGGTTTATAGTGCTATTTTCGAGTATATTTTCACATAATGTAAGAAATAATCATATTTTGTTGATAATAATTGTATTTACTTGGTTATGTTTTTAAAAATATTTTAATTATTGGAAATTAATAGACATCATCAAATATTATTTTATGTATTCATTGACAATTTGATGTTTTAATAGTTAGTGACATCATTGTTATTCCTTTATTATATCATTTCATTAAACTACCAAACAATCTAATAATCTAGGATAATTTCCAAGGTAAATGTATAAAATAATTTAATAATAAGTACATTTTTACAAATATATTTAAGTAATTTAACATTTTTGTTAACATTTATAATTCAATCAGTATAGACTATGTCGAATGAGCATAACAATTTATAAAATTACATTTTTTCAAGTTAAATGCATATTTTTTGATTTTTCGTGCTATTTTATATTTTATATTTATATATTTTAAATATATATATATTTTAAATATTTTAAATTTTTTAAGTGCATATTTAAGAGCTAAAAAGTAACATTTTTAGTGCTACAATTTCCGAGCTCTGGTCATGATTAAATAAATGTCAAATAATAAGAAACACAAACAAATAGGAGTCACTCGCACCAAATATGTAGGTAAAAAGTTAGACTCTGAATACTTTCGGTCACAAGTATGTACGGTCTTGCTGAAATTGTAATCCACACGTGATCACGAGTTGACATCCAGTTCCATGGCACGTGACTCGTTAATTACAATACGCTCGACACGTAATACTAATAGGGTTAGACTATTCAAACGCATTTTTTTGTGAATTTTAAGTTGTCCCATCTTTATGACCTTTTTTTTTTTCGTAGCGTTTTGATCTCCCGCACGATATGCATGTGATACTTACGCATCTAATATTATAATACATTCTTCGTGTGTTTTGTTTACGATCTCGCTTATTGATGACTTGGTCAGTTACTTAGCGTTTATATTTGTTGAAATCATACTATTTTCGTGAGAATGTTAGCAGTTACAACTTTCATTATTTTTTTTAAGGTCGAACACAAGATTGCATTTTTTTTTCTTAATGCTACAGATACGCACAGAAGATGATCCTTCAGGTCGAAATCGTGTTGACAAATACGAACAATTTGAAATTACCCGAATAATAAGAAAACTAATGAAAAAAAAAACTTTTCTGCATTAGTGATGGTCTGCGTTAGTATCGTTTGAATCCACCTCATTTTCAAGATCTCATTTAGTAAATAAATAAGCAATAATAAAAATAATCATTACCTAAATATATCAAACTCCCTGCCCAGATAAATGATCTTTGGATTAAATATAGGAAGAATATCGAAATGAAAAAAAAAATAAAAATTAAAAAAAAGATAATGTACTGATATTTAGACTGTGGTATCCACGTTTAACGGGTTCTCTAAAAAGCCTTACACTAGTGTACAGTTATCTGCGAATTCGTTTTGCATGTTTTTTTATTTTCTTTTATTTTTTGCGGAAAGATTAATATACTTCAAGGGGCGGTCTAATAAATACGTATAGAATGAAAATGAATATGGTAAAAAATGTTCCACTGCGGTATTTAAAAAAAAATTCACATGGTTCTTAATTCTAAACATTTAGGGTATTAACAATACGCAAACGTCTTATGGATTTTTAATCGTTCGATTATTCTCAGGAAACGATTATTTGCGTCGCACCCTCGGTAATGCCTGCCATTAGTGCGGACAATTAGACATTTTAGTGTATATTCTTAGTTGTTGTGGAACTTGAGGAGAACAAACAAATGCGTGGGAAAGTCGATCTTAATTAGACTCCACGATTAGATCAAATGGGTTTTCGAATTCCTTTTCGCACCATTAGATCAAATGTAATGTAGGACAAATAACGGCGAGTAAACGTCTTGTTTACTAAAAGCTGCACGTGTGATCGTGATTGTACACATAGAAAATCACCAGACATGGTAATCTTTAGCGCTTTAAAAATATATGTATTTATCGCGGCACCCGGGTACATAATTTAAATGCCGTGTATGGTGGTATACGACGGAAATAATCTCAAGTGTAAACCTTCAATCTTGGAACACAAAATATTCCCAAAACCTAACTCTTGATTGAAAAAAATCGTGTATTTTATACAAGTCACTACACAGAGTAGCATCGTAAAACATGAAAAACAATTTACAAAAAAAAAAAAAAACATTTCGTACAGGTAGTAAAACCTTTAAATATGTTCACAATCTAGCAGAAAAAAAAACAAGCAAGAAATGTTAGACATTATACGAGTAGCGTGCCGTACGTGCGTATATTTATTTCTGTCAATAAAAGACCGCACATCATTATCTTGATCATTTCAGATTACTGATACATATCGTGTCAGCATTTGACGATACATTTTACCGGCGCTAAAAAACGTTAATCAACACGCATAACAAGCCATAATCGAAGCAACCCCTATTTGTGTTCACAAAATTATCGTCGAACCCCATTGAGTGAACAGATATCGTTGCGTTCGCTTTTGCAGTTCTGTAGCAACCTTGTTTCCATGACAAATACATAATAGTGTAGCCGATACGAAAGTATGATGCATACGAGTTGAGATGTACGACTCGGACTCGTTTGGTGTTACTTCCAATCTAACTTTGCGATTGCGTAACAGGTTACGTGTCGGCACGTTATGCGATTCTCTCACTGATTACTTCGTCGGGGATCGAGAAGTGCCGTCTCTGTGAGTATATGAAAACAAACAAACTTGATAAAGTAATTCTGTTGACAACGTAATCACACGTGTTTTTCAACTACCACGTAGGTACGTAATGTACGTGGTGTGCGTACGAATAGTGTAACCGTAAGGAATAATCGAGTTTTCAAACAATTTGCCTGTGATATAATAAATTTCACACATCCGATATAAAACACATGTGTAACGAACAATCACAATGGAATTGAATCGTTTACAATTATACAAAAAAAAAAAATTCAAAAAAATACTATTAGCATTTTCGTTTCAAAGACTATACAATGTCATATACGAGTTGAGATATTTTTATTTAATTTAACAACAATTTTCTTGCACCAACCAGCGATAAGTATTTATAGTTATTGTGTTTGTTATTTGTTTAGAAAGAATGATACTGTTCTTTAATGAATAATAAGTTAGTCCTTGTTGGTTGGGATAACGTAGTAGTTTTTATGTTTTACAATCTTTGTAATATTTAAATTCGTTCAGCTGATAATCTAATTCTGCAGTGACCACGATGTAAAATGGAAATAGGTAGGTACTCGTATACTGTGATGAGAATAAATTAACTACGCGACATTCAGTACCCCAGAGGGTTGAATTTGAATTTTTCCAAAATCAAAACGTACAACTGTTACAATATATTTAAATCTTGCATACAAAATAATAGTTTTAGTGAAATCTTCTTCTTAGGAAATTTTGTTCGTGTTGGTTTAATTTTATAATTTTAACTTTTTTAAGTGAAAGTAATGCTTTATAATATATAAATTATAAAATTAGAATATTCTTATACTGACAATATAAATTAATAAAGGTAAACACATTTAATTGAAAAGAAAAACACCAATAATTACATAAATCATATAAGTCGTATTATTATCACGACTATAAAAAATTATTTAGTTAAACAAATGATTCCAGTATAGTTCACTATTTGAACAGTCGTAATTTTACCATCATATAATAATAATAATATAATACTACATTACAATTTACGCAAGCAAAACTTTTTAAAATACTTACATTATTTTTATATATAAATTTATAATTAAAATGTTGAGTCCAAATATATATATATATATATATTAATCAAAGATAATTAAAATAATAAAATACTTGTTTTTATTATTAAATTAAAGGTATTTAGAATTTTGTAAATATATTGTTATTAGTGGGCAATTTTAACCTGCATTGTTAATAAGTTTAGATTCCAAAAAGCTTATAATATACATCAATAAGTAACTATTGTATGCGTTTAATATAATTTAGTTACCTTGAGTTATTAATGAAAACATTTTTTACAAAAATTAATTTAGTGCATTTTCATAAAATATCGACGATATTTTCATAACGATCGATGATTTTATATAAATTGACAATATTTGAATAGAAAATCTTTATAATAAAATAATAAAATAATAAAAATTAAATTAAAATTAAAAATGATTAAATAGTTTATACTCATAAATTAATATATAACTAAAAAACAAATATTTTATATATATATATATATAAAAGCTTAGCCTAAAGTATTATTATATTTGTAAGGTGCGATCGGTTTCGAATTAAAATTTCATTGTCAGGTATAACAGTTAGTATAACACAGTTGATAAAATTACGACTCAATATGAAAAAATTAAATCACAGCAAAATAAGAAAAAGTAGAGAAAGAAATACATTTATTTATAAAAAAATTAGTCGATTTACAAAAACTTAATATTTTCAGGACGTACAAAATTAACGATGTTTATAAAATTCAAATTTTAATAAGGATAAGTAGTACTTTAGATTACAAATCGCTAAGACGATGTTACACATTGAAAAACGTTCATAATTTCAAATTATTTTTCTCTTTAATGTATAATAAAAACTGCAGCGTTTGTGGCTGTGGTGGATTTTGAATACTGATAATTATGGCAATTATAATTTTATATTTATTTAAGATCTTATAAAAAAAAAATAATGATAAACAAGTATTACTATATAAATACATAGTATTGATTTGTATGAGAGTTGGTCGCAAAAATATAATTAATAAACCAATCACATTTATAATTGATACTATAGTGATACTATATATTTTTTAATGTAAAAACTAATAACGATATAATACCACAAAACAGAATAGACAACGATACGATACTAAATCTCAATGTCATAGTATAGTGTATTACGTGTGTATTTTTTTTTTGGAATTGGGTATCCTAAAATTTAGTTTGCAGTTGGACTTTTACAGAAATCCACTTTATTTTAATAAATTATTTTTTTCTTTCAGAAAATTAATTCACAACCTGTATCTTTTCTAACACAATAAGCAAATATGAAATTAGATATACCGGTATAAATAGATAAATGACAGAAAACTCGGTAGTTGTCAAGTTCTATAACTTATCATAACTAATTGTATTTTTTAAATGTATTTATTTATTACGTTGTAATTAGAAGATCATGCACCAGTATCACTTAAGACAATATACTTTCAAGAAAAAGCTTTATTTTATAATATAATAATTTATAAATAAACTTGATTATTATAACAACTCTAGAATAGCAAAAAAAATTACAAACGAATACGAGTGATACGACCACACATTGCCAACATCGCTATTATTATATTCGAATTTAAACGAAACAAAACTGGTCAACGTTCTGAAATGCAGAGAGGCGATTCTGAATCCGTTAGGTGTTGCTCAAACATCTTGTTCAGTCTCGATCGGTACCTACCTTGCAACACATTGGCCATAGGAAAGACGACAGTGGAAATGCATCGGACCTTCTTCAACTAAAGAAGTTCATTCTTATGAAATTTTAATGTTTTAAATTTTCGATCCAATCGAAATAGTATAGGGACAAGTTAGTCGGTTAGTTGTATTATAAATGTTTACGATCTCGTTGTATACGCAGTTTTTTTTTTCCACGCAGTTCGGCAAAACGCACTGTGGATTAGTATTCTAACATAAAATGTAAAATTTTATTGTAAGACCAATCGTATATTATAAAACGGTTATATTATACGTAACATCGTGTAACGTCTGCCGCAGCAGAGCTCTACTTCACGGCCGTAGCGTTCAGTAGATGTAGAAATTATTCGTTTCTAGGAAATCGCGATAAAAACCAGCGATATTGAAGCATATTACAGTGACGGAATAGTCACTCGTTTTGACGTTTTTATAATCAAACGCATATCTGTCCACCGTTCGTTGCATGTAGTTCCGATTATATTTTTCTGAAATGTGTTTATGTGTACCGCATTATTTATTATGATTGAATTATTACAACGTGGTAAATATAAAACATGATTTATAAACATTTTAAGATCCCGGACACAATAGTTTACAGCGATGGCCAACGGTACGCGGCGATGTGGATATGCACGTGTATGGACAGCGTGTACGAAACTCGCAGCATATCGATGAACAATTTTAACAGTTGTGATAGTAAAACAATCCAGTCGAACACATTGCGCTGTCAAAATACAGAAACTTATTTTTCTACGTCGCCCTGACATTATTTTGTTGAAACAAATCTATGTTGCTGCATTCGAGAATCAAAACGGTTTCTTAGGCTTAACAGAATATTTATTTGAATTATCGTCTGTCAATTCATTTGAGAAAACCGTTTATCTATATAATAAAATAATATTGTCTAAAGTTATTATATTACTTTATATTTCGGCCTACGCTGGGCGTTTTCAATTATTCCAAAACTTCGGCGATTTCCGATAGTCGCGATGTGATGGGTTTTGAGTAATAATTATAGAAATCTTTTTTAAGTCTTCTTACATATAATTTTATACGTAAAATAAAAAAATTAAAATTTTTTTCATGTAGATATATCACATAAGAAATAGGGGGAGGAGCTAAGTTAAAATAAGAACTCAATTTTTATTTTTAGACGCGGAAAAATTTGATTTTGCCTAGAGCACTGTTTTTGCTGGGCCCTGAACGTAGACGATTGGTCGAAGGAACTGTATCGTCGGACCGAACGGGTGAACGTGCACAGAACCGCTGATCGTTTAGGATATAGTTTTTCGAATGCGAACAATGGCTTTACGAATTTAATCGAGCGGCGTACGACCAACGCGCCGTAGAGTTGTCCGGGGTGCAGTTCTACGGTGGGATCGTTCTGCCCAACTCATCCGCACTCTCACCGGACGGTTTTTCGCGTTCCTGGCAGTGGAAACCGTAAAAAGCAACTGCTAGACTTTGTCGCAGTCGATTTTACGGAAACCGTTAAGAGCTCCGGGCCAGAAGAGGCAGGGCGCGCGTTTCGAGAACGGACTCCCTCGGCGGATACTCCTGCCACAGGGCCGCGGGTGAGAAATGGGTATATCCTCGTGAAACGTTCACGGCGAAATCTCGGTGCACGTCTTCGGAACGTGTAAATACGGTTTTATGTACCGACAGAGAGAGAGAGAGAGAGAGAGAGAGAGAGAGAGAGAGAGAGA